>NC_083408.1:15252904-15559125 GCF_020745735.1 Hemiscyllium ocellatum
AGGGAGGAGGTGAGAGAGGAAGGGAACGCACAGGAGAGAGGGAGGTGGTGAAAGAGAGAGGGAGTGGTTGAGAGAGAGTGGGTGTGGGTGGGCGAGAGAGAGGGAGGGGGCGAGAGAGAGAGGGAGAGTGTTTGAGAGAGAGAGGGAGGGGAGAGAGAGGGTGGGAGGGGGCGAGAGAGAGAGAGGGAAGGTGTTTGAGAGAGAGAGAGATGGAGGGGAGAGAGATAGAGGGAGGTGGCGGGCGAGAGAGAGAGGGGAGGGGATGAGCGGGAGAGAGGGAGGGAGCAAGAGAGAGAGAGGGAGGAGGCGAGAGAGAGGGGGTGAGAGAGAGAGGGAGGTGGTGAGAGGGAGGGAGTTGGGCGAGAGAGAGTGGGAGGGTGCAAGAGAGAGAGGAAGGGGCGAGAGAGAGAGGGGGAGGGGGCTAGAGACAGAGAGGGAGGGGGTGTGTGAGAGAGGGAGTTATGCAGGCAAGCGTGAAAGGGGGGAGAGAGAGAGGGAGGTGGTGCGAGAGAGTGAGTGGCGCGAGAGAGATAGGGCGGTGGCGAGAGAGAGAGTGAGGGGGTGAGAGTGAGAGAGGGAGGGGAGAGAGAGATGGAGGGGTGAGAGTGAGAGAGGGAGGGGCGAGAAAGAGAGGGAGGGGATTAGAGAGAGTGGGAGTGGGGCGTGATAGAGACGGGGGTAAGACAGAGGGAGGGAGGGGGAGAGAGAGAGAGAGAGAGGACGAGAGAGAGGGGACGGGAGAGAGACAAGAGAGAGAGGGAAAGAGTGAGAGAGAGAGAGAGAGAAGGAAGGGAGCGAGATGGAGAGGGGGCGAGAGAGAGAGAGGGAGGTGGCAAGAGAGAGAGAGGGAGGGAGTGAGAGAGAGAGGGAGGTGGCAAGTGAGAGAGGGAAGGGGCAAGAGAGAGAGAGAGGGAGGGGGCGGGCGAGAGAGAGGGATAGGAGGTGAGAGAGAGAGGGACGGGGCAAGAGAGACGGAGGGGATGGGAGAGAGAGGCAGGTGGTGAGAGAGAGTGAGTTGGGCGAGAGAGAGAGGGAGGTGGCGAGAGAGAGTGAGAGAGGGAGAGGGAGAGAGAGAGGGAGGGGTGAGAGTGAGAGAGGGAGGGGCGAGAAAGAGAGGGAGGGGATTAGAGAGAGTGGGAGTGGGGCATGATAGAGGGGGGGTTAGACAGAGGGAGGGAGGGGGCGAGAGAGAGAGAGATAGGGGACGAGAGAGAGGGGACGGGAGAGAGACAAGAGAGAGAGGGAAAGAGTGAGAGAGAGAGAGAGAGAAGGAAGGGAGCGAGAGGGAGAGGGGGCGAGAGAGAGAGGGAGATGGCAAGAGAGAGAGTGAGGGGGTGAGAGAGAGAGAGAGACGGAAGTGGCAAGTGAGAGAGGGAAGGGGCAAGAGAGAGAAAGGGAGGGGGCGGGCGAGAGAGAGGGATGGGAGGTGAGAGAGAGAGGGAGGGGGCAAGAGAGACGGAGGGGATGAGAGAGGGAGGTGGTGAAAGAGAGGGCGTTGGGCGAGAGCGAGAGGGAGGTGGCAAGAGAGAGTGAGAGAGGAAGGTGGTGAGAGTGAGAGAGGGAGGAGGCAAGAGCGAGAGGGAGGGAGGCGTGAGAGAGGGAGGGGCGGGCAAGAGACAGAGAGTGAGGGGGTGAGCGAGAGAGGGAGAGGGCGAGAGAGTGAGGGAGGTGACGACAGAGAGAGTGGGCGGGGGCGAGAGAGGGGTCGAGAGAGAGAGTTTGGTGGCGAGAGAGAGAGAGGGAAGGGGTGAGGGAGAGATAGCGAGGGGCGAGAGAGAGAGGCAGGAGGGCGGGCAAGAGACAGAGAGATAGGGAGTGAGAGAGAGAGAGCGCGGGCGAGAGAGTAAGAGAGAGAGGCAGGGGGCAAGAGGAGAGAGAGAGAGGGACGGGCTGAGAGAAACATGGAAGTAGCGAGAGAGAGAGGAAAGGGGCGCTAGAGACAGAGGGAGCTGGTGAAAGAGAGAGGGAGGGTGCGAGAGGGAGAGGGAGGGTCGGTGAGAGAGAGAGGGAGGGTGCGGGCGAGAGAGAGAAAGGGGGAGTGAGAGAGAGAGAGGTATGGGTTGAGAGAGAGAGAGGTAGGGGGTGAGAGAGAGGGAGGCGAGAGTGAGCAAGGGCATGCGAGAGAGAGAGAGCGGGTAGGGGACGAGGGAGAGAGGTGATGGGCGAGAGAGAGCGATGGTGGGGATGAGAGAAAGGGGGGCAAGAGAGAGGCGGGGCGAGGGGGAGAGATGGGGGCGAGAGAGAGGGGAGGGGGCAAGAGAGTGAGAGAGAGGTTGTGTGTGAGAGAGAGAGAGAGAGGAAGAGGGGCGAGAGAGAGAGGGGGTGGGCGAGAGAAACAGTGAGGAGGTGAGAGAGAGAGGGAGGTGGTGAAAGAGAGATGAAGGGGGCGAGAGAGAAAAGAAAGGAGTGAGAGAGAGGGAGGGGGCGGGCGAGAGAAACAGTGAGGAGGTGAGAGAGAGAGGGAGGTGGTGAAAGAGAGATGAAGGGGGCGAGAGAGAAAAGAAGGGTGTGAGAGAGGGAGGGGGCGGGCGAGTGAGAGAGGGGAGGGGATGAGACAGAGAGAGGGAGGGGGGTGAGAGAAAAAGGGAGGGGGTGAGAGAGAGAGGGAGGAGGTGAGAGAGAGAGGAAAGGGGCGCAAGAGAGAGAGGGAGGTGGTGAAAGAGAGAGAGGGAGGTGGTGAGAGTGAGAGAGGGAGGGGGCGAGAGAGAGAGTGGGAGAGAGATGAGAGAGAGGGAACGGGACGAGAGAGAGAGGGAGGGGGGTAGAGAGAGAGATGGTGAGGGCGAGAGAGAGGGAGGGGGCGAGAGAGAGGGAGGTGATGAGGGAGGCAGGGAGGGGTTAAGAGAGACAGGGAGGGGGAGAGAGAGAGAGGGTGGAGAAGAGAGAGAGGGAGGGGATGAGAGGGAGGGGTGAATTGAGATAGACAGAGGGAGGGAGTGAGAGAGAGAGAGAGAGAAGGAAGGGTGTGAGAGAGAGAGGGAGTGAGAGAGAGAGGGAGGTGCCAAGTGAGAGAGAAGGGGTGTGAGAGAGAGAGAGCGAGGGGACCAGAGACAGAGGGAGGGAGGCGAGAGGGAGAGAGAGAGACGGAGGGGGCTGGCGAGAGAGAGTGAGATGGAGGGGAGGAGAGAGAAAGAGGGAAGGGGTAAGAGAGAGGGAGGGGATGAGTGAGAGAGGGACAGGGCTGGTGAGAGAGAGAGAGAAGGGGTGAGAGAGATAGAGGGAGGGAGTGAGAGATAGGGAGGGAGGAGTACAGGAACAGAGAGGGAGGGGGCCAGAGAGAGAGGGGGGAGGGCAGGCGAGAGAGGGAGAGGGAGTGGGTAAGAGAGAGAGAGAGAGGGAGGGGATGAGGGAGAGGGGGGGCGGGGGCGAGAGAGAGAGGTGGATGGGCGAGAGAGAGAGAGAGAGAGTGAGGATGTGTGATAGAGAGGGAGGGAGGGGATGTGAAAGAGAGAGAGGGAGAGAGCGAGAGAGAGTGAGGGGGCGAGAGAGAGGGAGGGGAATGTGAGAGATTCAGTAGGGTGAGAGGGAGGGGGCGAAAGAGAGAGGGAGGGGTGAGAGAGACAGGGAGGGGTGAGAGAGAGCGAGGGGGAGAGAGAGAGGGTGGGGAAGAGAGAGAGAGAGAGAGGGAGGTGGCAAGAGAAAGAGGGAGTGGCCAGAGACAGAGAGAGGTTGTGTGACAGAGAGGAAGAGGGGCGAGTGAGTATGAAGGGGTGAAAGAAGGAGGGAGGTGGTGAGAGAGAGAGAGTGGGTGTGTGACAAAGATGGAGGGGACGAGAGAGAGGGAGGGGGTGAGAGAGAGGGAGAGGGCGGGGCGAGAGAGAGAGGGAGAGAGAGGGAGGGGCAAGAGGGAGAGAGAGGGAGTGGGTGAGAGAAACGGGGAAGGGGCGAGAGACAGAGAAAGGGGGCAAGAGACAGAGGGAGGTGGTGAAAGAGAGAGGGAGGTTGCGAGAGAGAGAGGGAGGGTCAGAGAGAGAGAGAGAGGGAGAGGGGGCGAAAGAGAGAGGGAGGTGGCGAGAGAGAGAGAGAGAGGGAGGGGTGAGAGAGAGGGAGAGGACAAGAGAGAGAGAGGGACGGGGTAAGAGTGAGAGAGGGAGGAGGCAAGAGCGAGAGGGAGGGGGCGCGAGAGAGAGGGAGGATCGGAGAGAGAGAGAGGGAGAGGGCAGGCGCGAGAGAGAAAGGGTGGGCGCGAGAGAGAGGGTGAGGGGTTGAGAGAGAGACGTGGGGGTGAGAGAGAGTGTGAGTGGGTGAGGTAGAGATAGGGAGGGGCCGAGAGAGAGGTAGGTGGGCAGTCGAGAGACAGAGAGGGAGGGGTGAGAGAGAGAGAGGGAATGGGCGGGAGAGAGACACAGAGAGAGAGGGAAAGAGTGAGAGAGATTGAGTAGGAAGGGAGCGAGAGGGAGGGGGGGGCGAGAGAAAGGGGAGGTGGCGAGAGAGAGAGAGCGAGGGGGGTGAGAGAGAGAGGGAGGTGGCCAGTGAGAGAGGGAAGGGGCGAGAGAGAGAGGGAGGGGCTGGTCGAGAGAGAGGGGTAGGAGGTGAGAGAGAGGGATGGGGCAAGAGAGAGGGAGGGGATGAGAGAGACAGGGAGGTGGTGAGAGAGAGGGAGTTGGGCGAGAGATAGAGGGAGGGGGTGAGAGTGAGAGAGGGAGGAGGCAAGAGCGAGAGGGAGGGGGCGTGAGAGAGAGGGAGGATCGGAGAGAGAGAGAGGGAGAGGGCAGGCGCGAGAGAGAAAGGGTGTGCGTGAGAGAGAGGGTGAGGGGTTGAGAGAGAGAGGTAGGGGGTGAGAGAGAGAGGGAGTGGGCGAGAGAGAGACAGATGGGGTGAGAGGGAGAGGGAGGGGTGAGAGAGAGGGAGGGGCGAGAGAGTGTGAGGGAGGGGGCGAGAGAGAGACAGGAAGGGGCGAGAGAGAGAGAGTGAGGGGGTGAGGTAGAGATAGGGAGGGGCTGAGAGAGAGGCAGGTGGGCAGTCGAGAGACAGAGAGGTAGGGGGTGAGAGAGAGAGAGGGAGTGGGTGAGAGAGAAGGAGGGGTGAGAAAGGAGGGAGGGGTTTAGAGAGAGTGGGAGTGGGGCGTGATAGAGAGGAGGGGGTGAGAGAGAGAGAGAGAGAGGGCGAGAGGGAATGGGCAGCAGAGAGTCAGAGAGAGAGGGAAAGAGAGAGAGAGATTGAGAAGGAAGGGAGCGAGAGGGAGAGGGGGTGAAAGAGAGAGGGAGGTGGCGAGATAGAGAGAGGGAGGGGGTGAGAGAGAGAGGGAGGTGGCCAGTGAGAGAGGGAAGGGGCGAGAGAGAGAGGGGGCGGGCGACAGAGAGGTGTAGGAGGTGAGAGAGAGAGGGAGGGGGCAAGCGAGAGAGATAGAGGGAGAGGGTGAGAGTGAGAGAGGGAGGAGGCAAGAGCGAGAGGGTGGGGTGAGCGCGAGAGGGAGATGGCGAGAGAGAGGTAGAGGCAGGGGGCGAGAGAGAGTGACGGAGGGGGCGAGAGAGAGAACGGGCAGGAGCTGTTGAGGGGGGCGAGAGAGAGAGGTTGGTGGCGAGAGAGACAGAGAGAGAGGGAAGGGGTGAGAGAGAGAGGGAGGAGTTGAGAGTGAGAGGGAGGGGGCAGGCGAGAGAGAGAAAGGGTGTGTGAGAGAGACAGAGAAGGGGAGGGGTTGAGAGAGAGAGAGGTAGGGGTGTGAGAGAGAGAGGGAGTGGGCGAGAGAGAGACAGATGGGGTGAGAGTGAGAGGGAGAGGGTGAGAGGGAGAGGGAGGGGCCGAGAGAGAGGTAGGTGCGCAGTCGAGAGACAGAGAGGCAGGGGGTGAGAGAGAGAGAGAGGGGGAGAGAGGGAATGGGCGGGAGAGAGACACAGAGAGAGAGGGAAAGAGTGAGAGAGATTGAGAAGGAAGGGAGCGAGAGGGAGAGGAGGGCGAGAGAAAGGGGAGGTAGCGAGGGGGTGAGAGAGAGAGGGAGGTGGCCAGTGAGAGAGGGAAGGGGCGAGATAGAGAGGGAGGGGCCGGGCGAGAGACAGGGGTAGGAGGTGAGAGAGAGAGGGATGGGGCAAGAGAGAGGGAGGGGATGAGAGAGAGAGGGAGGTGGTGAGAGAGAGGGAGTTGGGCGAGAGATAGAGGGAGGGGGTGAGAGTGAGAGAGGGAGGAGGCAAGACCGAGAGGGGGGGACGTGAGAGTGAGGGAGGTGCGGGCAAGACACAGAGCGTGAGGGAGTGAGCGAGAGAGGGAGAGGGCGAGAGAGAGGTAGAGGAAGGGGGCGAGAGTGAGTAGGGGAGGGGACGAGAGAGAGAGTGGGTGGGGGAGAGAGGGGGCGAGATAGAGAGGGTGGTGGTGAGAGAGAAGGAAGGGGTGAGAGAGAGATGGAGGAGTTGAGAGTGAGAGGGAAGGGGTGAGAGAGAGAGGGAGGAGTTGAGAGAGAGAGGGAGGGGGCGAGAAAGTGAGGGAGGGGAATGAGAGAGAGAGAGGGACTTGTGCGAGAGGGGTGCGAGAGGTAGGGGTGGGAGTGATATAGAAAGAGAGGGAGGGACTGAGTGAGAGAAGGAAATGAGCAAGGGAGAGAGGTGGGGGCACAAAAGAGATGGGGAAGTAGCGAGAGAGAGAGGGGGAGGTGGTGAGAGAAAGAGTGAGGGGGACAGAGAGAGAGGGAGGAGAGCAGGCGAGAGAGAGAAAGTAAGGGGTGAGAGAGAGAGAGGGAAATGAGAGAGAGATGAGCGGGGCGAGAGAGAGAGTGAGGGAGGGCTGAGAGAGAGATAGGGAGAGGGCGAGAGAGAGAGAGAGGGAAGGGGCGAGAGGGAGTTGTGGGTGTGAGGGAGAGGGAGGTGGTGAAAGAGCTGGAGGGAGGGTGTTTGAGAGAGGGAGGGGAGAGAGAGAGAGGGAGGGGAAGGCGAGAGAGAGAGAGGGATCGGGTGAGAGAGAGGGGAGGGCGAGAGATTGAGGGAGGGGTCGAGAGAGAGGGAAGGGCGTTGGGAGACAGAGAGAGGAGCGAGAGAGAGGGAAGGGCAGAGAGAGAGGGGGAGGGAACGAGAGAGAGAAAGAGAGGAAGGGGGTGAGAGGGTCGGAGCAGAAGCGAGACAGAGAAGGAGTGAGAGAGAGAGAGAGAAAGAAGGAAGGGAGCGAGAGAGAGAGGGAGAGGGAGAGAGGGAGGGGTGAGAAAGAGAAAGAGGGAGGGGTGAAGGAGAGATAGAGAGGGAGGGTGTGAGAGGAAAAGCGAGGGGACGAGAGAGAGAGGAAAGGGGCTCAAGAGACAGAGGGAGGTGGTGAAAGAGAGAGGGAGGGTCGGTGAGAGAGAGAGGGAGGTGGCGTGCCAGAGAGAGAAAGGGGGTGTGTGTGAGAGAGAGGGAGGGGTTGAGAGAGAGACGTAGGGGGTGAGAGGGAGGACCGCGCAAGAGAGCAAGGGCACGCGAGAGAGAGAGAGGGTAGGGGATGAGAGAGAAAGATGGAGGGGATGAGAGAGAGAGGAAGGAGGCAAGAGAGAGAGAGAGGGGACGAGAGGGAGAGATGGAGGGGACGAGGCATAGAGGGAGAGAGGGAGGCAGGGGGCGAGAGAGAGAGGGCAAGGGTGTGTGAGAGAGATAGATGGGGGCGAGAGAGAGAGGGAGGGAGGGAGTGAGGGAGAGATGGAGGGGACGACATGGAGAGGAAGGTGGGCGCTTGAGTGAGGGATGGGGTGTGAGAGAGAGAGGGAGTGGGCGTGAGAGAGATAGACAGAGGGGGTGAGAGAGAGAGGGAGGGGTGAGAGAGAGAGGGAGGGGGCGTGAGAGAGGGAGGAGGCAAGAGATAGCGGGAGGGGGCATGAGAGAGAGGGAGGATTGAGGACAAGAGACAGGGTGGGAAGGGGTGAGAGAGAGAGAGGGAAAGGGCGAGAGAGAGGGAGGGTTGCGGGCAAGAGAGAGAGGGAGGGTGTGAGACAGAGAGAGTGGGAGGGGGCAAAAGAGATAGAGAGCACGGGTGGGGGATGAGAAGGAAAGAGGGAGGGGGCGAGAGAGAGCAGGAGGGGGCGAGAGAGGGAGAGGGAGGGGGCAAGAGAGAGAGGGAGGTGGCTAGAGAGAGGGATGGATGGGGAGAGAGGGAAGCAGGGGGCGAGAGAGACAGGGAGGGGGCGAAAGAGAGAGGGAGATGGCAAGAGAGAGAGGGAGGAAATGAAAGACAGATGGAGGGGTCTAGAGAGAGAGGGATGTGGGCGATAGAGAGAGGGAGGGGGTGAGAGAGAGGGAGTGGGCGAGAGAGAGATAGACAGGGGGGAGAGAGACAGACAGCGGGTGAGAGAGAGAGAGGGAGCAGATGAGAGAGAGAGAGGGAGTGGGCGTGAGAGAATGAGGGAGGTGGCGAGAGAGAGTGGGAAGGGGCGAGAGAGGGCGGGCGAGAGAGAGAGGGAGGTGACGAGAGAGAGAAGGAGGGGTGAGAGAGACATGGAGGGGTGAGAGAGAGAGAGGGAGGTGGAGAGAGAGAGAGGGCGGGAGCGAGACATAGCGATGGAGGGAGTGAGAGAGAGAAGGAAGGGAGCGAGAGAGAGAGGGAGGGTGTTACAGGGAGAGAGTGAGGGAATGAGACATAGAGGGAGGGGCGAGAGAGAGGGGCGTGGCGAGAGAGAGAGAGGGAGGGTGTTAAAGAGAAAGAGGGAGGGGAGAGAGAGAGGGGAGTGGGTGAGAGGGAGCGAGGGAGAGAGCAAGAGAGAGAGGGAGGGGGCGAGAGAGAGGGAGTTGAGAGAGAGAGGGAGGGAGAAAGAGAGAGAAGGAGGTGTGAGAGAGAAGGAGGGGGTGAGAGTGAGAGAGGTAGGAGGCAAGAGAGAGAGGGAAGGGGTGTGAGAGAGAGGGATGGGAGTGCATGAGATAGAGAGGGAGGGGGTGAGCGAAGGAGAGGAAGAGGGCGAGAGAGAGATGGAGGGTTGCAGGCCAGAGAGAGAGAGAAAGGGAGGAGGCAGAGAGCGAGAGAGGGAGGGGCGAGAGAGAGAGAGGGAGGGAGGCGGTGAGAGGGTCGGGGCGGAAGTGAGACAGAGTGGGACTGAGTGAGAGAGAAAGAGAAGGAAGGGAGCGAGAGAGAGAGGGAGAGGGGAGAGAGAGAGGGAGGAGGCCAGAGGGAGAGGGAGGGGGGTGAGAAGGGAGGAGGTGGAATCGAGACAGAGAGCGAGAGAGGGAGTGAGAGAGAGAGGGAAGGAAGGGAGTGAGAGAGAGAGGGAGGTGCCGAGTGAGAGAGAAGGGGTTTGAGAGAGAGAGAGAGAGAGAGCGAGGGGGCAGGCGAGAGAGGGGGAGGGAGGCGAGAGAGAGACGGAGGGGGCAGGCAAGAGAGAGTGAGATGGAGGGGAGGTGAGGGAGAGAGGAAAGGGGCAAGAGAGAGGGTGGGGATGAGTGAGTGAAGGAGGGGCTGGCGAGAGAGAGAGATAAAGGGGTTAGAGAGATAGTGGGAGGGAGAGATAGAGAGGGAGGGAGGGGTTCAGAGACAGAGAGGGAGGGGGCCATAGAGAGAGGGAGGGGGCGAGAGAGAGAGAGGGGTGAATGAGAGAGAGAGTGAGTGCGGCGAGAGAGACAGGGAGGGATCGAGAGAGAGGGAGGAGGCGAGAGAGAGGGAGCCGGGCGAGAGAGAGGGAGGTGGACGGGAGAGAGAGAGAGTCAGGGTGTGAGAGAGACAGGGAGGGGTGAGAGAGGGAGGGAGAGAGTGTGAAAGAGAGAGAGAGAGCAAGAGGGAGAAAGCAAGAGAGAGAGGGAGGGGGCGAGAAAGAGTGACGGAGTTGAGAGAGATGGAGGGGAACGAGAGAGATTGAGTAGGGCGAGAGGGAGGGAGTGAAAGAGAGAGGGTGGGGTGAGAGAGACAGGGGGGTAGAGAGACAGAGCGACGGAGGAGAGAGAGAGGGCGGGGAAGAGAGAGAGAGGGAGGGGGCAAGAGAGAGAGGGAGGGGCGAGAGAGAGAGAGGTTGTGTGTGTGAGAGAGAGAGGGAGAGGGGCGAGTGAGTGGGAGGGGGCGAAAGAAAGAGGGAGGTTGTGAGAGAGAGAGGGAGTGGGTGCGTGAGAAAGATGGAGGGGACGAGAAAGAGGGAGGGGGTGAGAGAGAGGGAGGGGGCGGCGAGAGAGAGAGAGAGAGAGAGAGAGGGTGTGAGAGAAACAGGGAGGAGGCAAGAGATAGAGGAAAGGAGCGCAAGATTCAGAGGGAGGGGGAGAGAGAGAGAGTGCGGGAAAGAGAGAGAGAGGGACGGGGCAAGAGAGAGAGGGAGGGGCGAGACAGAGAGGTTGTGTGAGAGAGAGAGAGTGAGGGTGTGTGTGTGAGAGAGAGAGAGAGGGTCAGTGAGAGAGAGGGAGGGGGTGGGCGAGAGAGAGAAAGAGGGTGTGTCTGTGAGAGAGAGGGAGTGGTTGAGAGAGTGAGAGGTAGGGGGTGGGGGGGCGAGAGAGAGCAAGGGCATGAAAGAGAGAGAGAAGGTAGGGGACGAGAGAGAGAGGAAGTGGGCGAGAGAGAGAGAGATTGAGGGGATGAGAGAGAGGGAAGGGGCAAGAGAGAGAAACGGAGGGGGCGAGAGGGAGAGATGGAGGGAGGGGATGAGTTAGAGAGAGGGAGGGGGTGAGAGAGAGTTAGGGAGGGGGTGAGAGGGTCGTGGTGGAAGCGAGAGAGAGAGAGAGGGAGGAAGTGAGAGAGAGAGAGAGAGAGAGAAGGAAGGGAGTGAGAGAGAGAAAGGTACCGAGAGAGAGAGAGAAGTGGGGTGAGAGAGAGAGAGCGAGGGGGCCAGAGAGAGTGGAAGGGGGGCGAGAGAGCGACGGAGGGGGCAGGCGAGAGAGAGGGAGAGAGAGAGAGAGAGAGAGAGAGAGAGAGCGAGGGGGACGAGAGAGAGAGGGAGGGCGCGAGGGAGAGGGAGGAGGTGAGAGAGAGAGGGAGGCGGGCGAGAGAGAGGGAGGTGGACAGGAGAGAGAGAGAGTGAGGGGGTGTGAGAGAGAGGGTTGGGGCAAGCGAGAGAGGGAGTGTGGCGTGCAAAAGAGAGAGAGGAGGTGAGACAGAGAGACAGGGAGGGGGCGAGGGAGAGGAAGGGCACGAGAGAGAGGGTGGGGTAGGAGGGAGAGAGGGGGGCGAGAGAGAGTGAAGGTGCGAGAGAGAGAGGGAGCGGGAGAGAGAGGGAGGGGAGTGGGTGAGAGAGAGAGATGGTGTGGGTGGGAGAGAGAGGAAGGGGGCAAGAGGGACAGAGAGAGGGAGAGGGTGAGAGAGAGAGGGAGGGAGTGAGAGAGAGAGGTAGGGGAACGGGTGAGAGACAGAGAGATATGGAGTGGGTGGGAGAGAGGGGAAGAGGGCAAGAGCGAGAGAGAGAGGGAGGGGGTGAGAGAGAGAGGGAGGGGGTGAGAGAGAGAGGGATGGGTTTAAAGGCAGAGAGGGAGGGGGCCAGAGAGAGACGGAGGAGGGTGGGCGAGAGAGAGGGTGTGAGTGAGAGAGTGAGGGAGGGGGACGAGAGTAAGAGGGGGCAAGAGAAAGACGGGGAATGAGAGAGTGAGGGAGCAGGGCGAGAGAGAGACGGAGGGGGCGAGGGAGAGGAAGGAGGTGAGAGAGAGGGAGGTGGACGGGAGAGAAAGAGTGATGGGGTGAGAGAGAGAGGGAGGGGGCGAGAGAGAGAGGTCGGGTCACGGGCAAGAGAGAGAGTGAGGGGGTGAGACAGAGAGAGAGGGAGGGGGCTACAGAGAGGAAGGACACGAGAGAGAGAGGGTGGGGAAGGAGAGAGAGAGGGAGGGGAGCAGGCGACAGAGAGAGATGAAGTGGGTGGGAGAGAGAGGAAGGGGGCAAGAGGGAGGGGGTGAGAGAAGGGGTGGTGAGAGAGAGAGATGGAGGGGCGAGAGAGAGAAGGAGGGGGCGAGAGAGAGAGAGGAAGGCGGTGAGAGAGAGATGGGAAGGGTGGCAGAGAGAGGGAGGGGGCAGGCGAAAGAGAGGGTGTGAGAAAGAGAGAGAGGGGGGTGAGAAAGAGAGGTGGCGAGAGAGAGAGAGGTGGGAGAGACAGAGATGGTGGCGAAAGAGAGAGGGAAGGAGTGTGAGAGAAAATAGGGAGA
Source organism: Hemiscyllium ocellatum (assembly GCF_020745735.1). Lineage (NCBI taxonomy): Eukaryota > Metazoa > Chordata > Chondrichthyes > Orectolobiformes > Hemiscylliidae > Hemiscyllium > Hemiscyllium ocellatum. Next base: position 15,264,889 of record NC_083408.1, read on the forward strand.
GTGATAGGAGAGCGAGTAGAAGGAGGGCGAGTGAGAGGAGGGTGAATGAGAGGAGGGCGCATGAGGGTAACTGCGTGAGACAGCCAGAACAAGAGCAAGAGACACAGAGAGATGAACAAAGGGGGCGATCAAGAAAGAGAGCGAGCGCGTGAGAGAGACAGCGAGAGAACGAGGCAGCGAGAGAAAGAGAGGTGTCAGAGAGAAACAGAGAGGGGGGAAAAGAGAGCGAGAGTGAGAGACACCGAGAGAGTGAGCGCGAGAGAGTGAAATGGTCGATAGAGAGAGGATTGGTAGAGTGAGAGAAAATGGGGCAGGATAAAGAGAGATGGGGCTACAGAGAAAGAGGGTGGGAGAGTGTGAGTGAGAAACAGGGGCCGTGAGGGAGAGAGATCAAATGAGACGGGATAGCGAGATGGAGAGACGGGACAAGCGAGAGGTAGAGCAATGAGAGACGGGCGAAAGAGAGAGAGAAGGCAAGAGACAGAGGGAGGGCCCAGAGAGGCAGAGACAGAGGGGTAAGGGAGGACGAGAGGATGCGAGAGTGATGTGGCAAGAGCGAATGTGGGAGAGAGGTGGCGAGAGAGAGAGACAGAGGTGTCAAAGAAAGATAGGGGCAAGAGAGAGAGGTGGGCGGGAGAGAGAGAGAGGAGTGAGATGTAGAGAGAGAGATGGGGGCGTGATAGAGAGAGGGAGAGAGTGATCGAGAGTGAGCAAGTGAGAGAACGAACGAGAGACCGAGGGAACGAGGGAGTGAGAAAGAGTGAGAATGGCAGAGTGGCAGCGAGGGAGCGGAAAGAACGAAAGAGAGAATGGGGAGGGGTGATAGAGGGGGATAGAGGGACGAGGATAGAGGGAGGGGGTAGAGGGAGAGGGTAGAGGGAGGGGTTTGGAAGGAGGGGGGTAGAGGGAGGGGGTAGAGGGAGGGGGATAGAGGGAGGGAGTAGAGGGAGGGGGCAGAGGGAGGTGGGTAGAGGGATGGGGTAAAGGGAGAGGGTAGAGGGAGGGGTGTAGAGGGAGTGGTGGTAGAGGGAGGGGGTACAGTGAGGGGTGTAGAGGGAGGGGGAGGGGTAGAGGGAGGGGAGAGGGACGGGGGTAGAGGGAGCGCAGGTAGTGGGTGGCGAGGGATGGAGGTAGAGGGATAGAGGGAGGGGGATAGAGGAGATAGAGGGGGAGAATGGGTGTGGAGGGCGAGAATGGGAGCGAAAAGTGGAAGGGGATCGAGAGAGGGCAGCGAGAGAGGGCAGCTAGAGGGGGCGGTGTGAGGGGGGCGATGGGGTGGGCGAGAGTGGGGAGGGGTTAAGGGGATGGGGAGGCGTTTGGGAGGGCGAAAGGGTGGCCCGTATGTCCAGGGGGTTGCGAGGTGGGGGTGGCGGAAGGGGAGGGCGAGGGGGTTGGGGTGAGAGGTGGGGAGAGGGCGGGAGCGAACGGGGGCAAAAGGTGGGGCTGGATGGGCGAGAGTGGGCAAGAGGGGGTCGAGCGGTGGGCGAGAGGGGGGACGAGGGGGGCGAGGGGTTTTGTGAGAGGGGAGTGAGAAGGCTGAGATGGGGGCGAAGAGGAGTGGCAGAGGGAGGCGGAGAGGAGTTTGGGTTAAGAGGGGGTGCCGGGTGGCCCGAGATGGGGTGTAGGGGTTTCGGAGGGGAGGAGAGATGAGGGAGAGAGTGTGGAAGAGACGGAAGGAGAGTGCTGGCTATGTCATTTCATCATCTGTGAAAAACATTAAGACTGGCGAAGTCCCTCATCCTGATAATTTTCTGGTCAGGACTCCAGTCACTAATTTGCTGCTAGGTTCTGATAAATAACCAAAAACTCAACAGGATTTGCACTTGCAGAGAATAAGGTTGCCATGGTTACATCAACATCAGTGCACAAGGAGGCTATTTAGCTCAGTGAGCCTATTCCACCATTCACCCGAATCATGGTAATCTTCATCATCATGAACAATCCCTGTCTTTGTCCCATAATCCTTCAGCATTTTCATTGAAAATCTATCAACCTCAGATTTGAAATTTGCAAATGATTTCCAATCAATTGCTGTTCTTGGAACTTTATCAAACTTTATCTTTTTCTGTGTATAAAAGTGTTCCCCGTTATCACACCTCAATGTTCTGACTCTAACACTTTATCTGTTTAGTCTTTCTTCTTAAGTAAAGCCTTGGAATCCAAATATCACTTCAGTAAATCTACACTGCACTTCCACTCCGTGTGATACTCTTTTTAACACATGATGCCCAGCCCTGACAGTGTGGTCTAACTCGGTTCTCATTTGCTGAAGCATGACTTCTAATACTTTGGTATCTCATCTTCTGTAGAGATCAATGTAAACATTCCACTGTTCCCTTGATCACTTTTCTGAACCTGTCTGTGACATTTTCATAAACAATACAGCTGGATCAATCCACAAGTGTCTTTGGACTCCACTGTCTCTCTATTTTCACAATCAATAAGTATCCTAGTTTGATACAACCTCTCACTTGCCGACACAAACTCATCTGTCGTTTTTTTTTTCATTTACTGAATCTATCAAGATTGCTTTCTAATGCTGTGCTTCGATCTACCTACACTTGGAATCGCATTAATCTGTAGAGTGGCCCCAAATTTTGAATGTGGCTTTCCTTTCGTTATGAATAGCAAATTATTAGGGCTCCAACATCGATCCATGCAGGATATGACTCACCATATCCTTCCAATTAGAATATCTCTTATTATCTGCGCAAATGTCTCTTGTTCAAATCAAATTCCTCTGCAAAGACATCTTTTGCATCTTATTGCCTTTAATAGACAATAGAAAGGAGTAAATTCAGGGACATTCTTCGCAGTCAAATTTGCCTTGTGTTTATCTGATTGGGGGAGCAATGAATCTCAGATAATACTAATCTTTGTCTTCACGACATGGTGACTCCTTCACAAAGATTAACAATGTTAACTATTCATCCTCTTTCATGATTTATAAACTCTGGGCACATTGTTACCGAGTGGTACTTGGTTTTTTTCCAAAGACACGGGCCCTGCCCACCTGTTGGCTCACACTCGTTACACCGTATGGTCCTCGTCCTCTCCATCTGAATCTCATGACAAGATACCTCGAAAGTGGGGAGGAGCAACTATTTCAAGCACTGAGATCCCACTAATTGGCAACACCACTCACCCTAATCCATTGGAGAAGCCCATTGGTCCCGCATTATGTCCTCATCTGAATCATCCTACTGGCTGCGTTTCTTCCCCTTATTAAAGCGGTGATGGCTCTCTGATGGCAGAAGAGAACAGAAGGATTTCTCTTCAATCTCATCTTTAGTCATTGGCTCGCCAAACTTATGGGAGTACTCAGTAGCAACAGAAGTAGAGCCTGGAGAGGCCATAAATGATTTACATTGTTCTTTGTTATTTTCCATTGTTCACTGAAAGGTTTAGAACTTGAACTTGAAGTTAATGGCTGAGCTCGAGTCCTTGGATTAATTATCTGCTCAAGGAGCAGAGTTGGGTTACAATTATTGATTCAACACAACTTTGATATTGAATCACACATTGTTTAAATTTCCTTATGCACAACCACCGATCCAAAGGAAACACAAGGAATTTGGATTGAATAGCTTAAGCACATGATTGAATAAAGGAATCTTGAAATAAATCAGCGCAAGACATGTGCCTATTTGACCCACATATCCTTTGGGTAGGGAAGGAATGTGATCGTAACAAAATATTTGATTGATTCAAATCATCTAACTGAAGAGACACATTCCCCTGCAACAGTCATGGGATCAGTGGAAGGACAAAACCTCATTTCTGGTTAGAGAATTCACCTTTCTCGCCAGGTAATGAAGGCACACTGTCTCTGCGGATCGAGTTGTTGGCCACTGTTTGAACCACCTCCTCAATCGAGCTATATCCCTTTTGTGTGGCCAGAGGTTCTGTTTTTTTCCCAAGAATGGTAAGGGTGAGCTGTCTTGATTACTGCTGCCGCTGCTGCTCCAATAGAAATGTCACAGAACAACACAGATGCTAGTTTCAGGACACAAAAACAGGTTCTCAGTATGAGTGATTCACACAGGCTTCCTTCTCAACCTAAACCCATCAACACAGTTTTCTTCGATTTCTTGTATTCCAAGCTTTTCCTTGAATTCATCTGTTGTTTGCTTCAATTATTCCTGATTAAGTAAGTTCTACATTCAAATCCCGTTTTTGGTATAGACTTTGTCGCTCTTTGCAAATTCCCCGTTAGATTTCATAGTGATTACAATTATATCCACAGATCCAGTGGATTTTGTCATTCGCAAGCAGAAACACCTTTTCCATATCTACCCGATCAAACGTAACTGGACCATGTCACTCACTTTCAATGAGACAAGACTGTCCAATCTTACTTGATGAATTCAAATTCAGTTTGGATATAATTTCAGTAACTATTCTTTACCTTGCCTACTGCCTCTACATCCATATTACAATATGAAGATCGAACTGTTTGCAGTGCTCCAAAGGGGATCTGTCCATGGTTCTACACATATCTAACATATTTCCATCTGTTGCCCCTGAAATGAACCCATGATCTACTTTTCTATCTAACCTCACAAACCGGTGCCATTTGCTGCCAGTGACTCATTCCTATCTCCAGATCCCTCTGCCCGATTTAAGGACATATTTCCAAAGAGGAAGTGGTCTATTTAATCTTTTGACTTCAGTGAACGACCTCACACATGGGTGGAAGTTAATCTTCCACAGCTTCGACTGCAATATTCCCATAACCAAATCTCCCCAACAGTAAGTCTTCCTAAAACCAAAACTCCATTATATTAATGGACTTAATATCGTCAACTATTTCTTATTTGAAAAACACTAACTGTCCAGCTCTGTTTTGAACAAACATCCTCTGCCACAGTTAGTAAAATGTCACAAGCTGAACTACAACCACTATTTACATTCATATTCATTGCAGCCCAAGAATGAGAGGTGGTATCATTGAGGGTCTATAAAATGGTCAAGGGATTGACCAAGTAGAGGCAGAGAAATTGATTTAATCTACAATGAGTCGTAAGTTTACAAAAAAGGGAGAGTTGGAGGAATTACTTCTCTGAGAGGTTGGTGAATCTGGGGAATTCACGACCTGAAAACACTGTGGATTCTGGATCATGAAGTAAATTTCAGTAAGAGACACACAGATTTTTAATTCGTAATGGGTTGAACAGTTAAGGAGGGCTGGCAGGAAAGTGGTGTTCAGGCCAAGATGAGATTAGCCATGACTGTTTCAAATGGCAGAGCAGGTGCAAGGGCCTGGATTGATATTCCTGCTCCTAACTATGATGCTCTTATGTTCTTATTTCAAAAGGAAGAACTGAGAGGAATGGACTAATACAATGTATTTAACAGGCATGATATTGGAAAGACTATTGGTTGAACAATTAGATTGGTTGGGACACGGGATGTATGACCAGAGGAAGTGGTAGCTGTAAGTACAGTTGGAACATTTAAAAGATATTTGGAGAGGTATATGAACAGGAAAGGTCGAGGAATATGAGCCAAATTCAGGCAAACTGCACTGGCATAGTGAGGGAAATTTCGTTGACATGGATGAGTTGGACCGAAGGGTTAATTTCCATGTTGTATGACTATGATTCTATTCGTTTCAGCTACAGTGGCATTTTGCAATTGTCCTAAACTATGGTGCAATTGAACAAGTTAGTGGAGGCTTTTGTCACCAGGGCCACAGCACTCTGTAGGTAAGGTGTTGAGTAGTATCTGCAATTTAATGGACATTTAGTAAACAACATAATGAAGAAGTATAGAAGGAAATTACAATAGATGGTAGAATCTGTACTCAAAACAGCAAATGCTGGAGCTGGTAGCAGTTCAGAAAGCATCCATGGAGACCAAGCAAACTAACAGTGTGTCTTGATGACTCGATCAGAGATCTGATGAAGAGTCATCTGGACTCAAAATGTTAGCTTGCTCTCGCCATCGATTTTTTTTTTAAATTCACGGAATGAGGGTTTCCATTAGCTCAGCAGCATTAATTGCCCAATGGGCAGTTAAGAGTCAAGCTCACTGCTGTGTATCTGGAGTCACATGTAGGACCAACTACGTAAGGATGGTTGCTTCTTACTTCAAGCACATTAGTGAACCAGATGGGTTTTCTGTAACCCGACAAACAGTCTATCGGTAATACCTCTCGGCCATCGGCTCCCTGCTGTGAGCTTCATTATTTGTTGTTTTCAGTTCTCAAGAAATATGGTATGCATTAATTTTGAACTCTGTAAAAGCATCCACAGTGAGCACAAAAAGCCCTCCTCCAGTCATGATGTTTGAGTCTGGATGACTCAGACAGACTGGCTAATGAAGCGGAGTTACACATTTTAGTATCTGGCAGTTCCTCCGCAGGTTCGGCTGGCCTTGGGTTGCTCTCATTCCTTCTGCGATGAAACAAAGAAATGACAGTCGATACTCCCCACTAAGCCTCTAAATTCAATTGCACCGCAACCAAAGTAATTTATTTTAATTCAATAATGTTTGAGTGAAAGACGTTTCAGCAAGCTCACCACCTCCTGTCTCAGTTCAATGGGAAATGGGATCAATTCTGCAGCGCCTATTGTCCCAGTGGAAAAGGCCACTTGAACAGCCTATCCGCTAATCTGAGCTTTCAATCTTGTTCTTTGACAGATTGAAACATGTTTTGCACAGGGGGGCATGCAGACAGGACAAGCTTCAATTGCATTAAACACAAGAAAAGGCAATTCCGTTTAAATGAGGAAAATTAATTGAGATCAGGCCAGAGGTGAGGATACTAAACAGTCTAGTTTGGAATTTCCAGAGACCGTCAAGACTTTCCATTCAATTACTGAACTTTGTCTCACATTGCTTTCCTAGTCATCCTATTTCGATGCATTATGACACCTCTGGAGCAGGTGGGACTGATCCAGGTGTTCTGGCTCAAAGTTGGAGACACTACCACAGCATCACAAGAGCACTTTGTTTTAGGAGGAGTAACTACACGATTAATTTGCCCAATTATCTTACTAATCCGGAAGATACTGTTACCATACTAAAGGTGGGAAATAAGCAAGATATTAATGGGAACAAAGATGTTATAACAGTCTCTCTGAAAAGGGACAAAATATCTTCCATCTGTTTTTTTGTTCGTCCTTCGATAGTTTAATTTTATTTAAACCTTCTAGTCTACCATCAACTTGGCAGTTTTGTCCATCTTTTCTTTCAATTTGATGTCACTCATAATTCTCTCAGCTATGCACCGCTGTTCATCGTGCATTTATATTACAAGTTAATATATATTATTGAGAATTATAAAATAACTGAATATATTCTTCTGCTTTAACAGTCTAACTAGAGTCCTGTTACAATTTAGCTAAGTACTCCCTTATCCCATTTTGACTGCCTTTAATTTAGACAATAGTTGAGGAACCAAGTTCCTCACCCTAACGCTAAAGTCTATCATGTTGCATTGCATCTTACCAAAAGGGTCGCTTATTTTGTGCCCATTAATCAATCATATTATCAGGTCTAAAAGAGCCGTTCCCTAATTGGTTCCAGAGCATCGCTACCTCAAACTGCTTCAGAAGGTAACATAAGCTGAGTGTACAATGCCATTTTAACAAACGGAGAACCCTCTGAATACCAGGATTCTGTTAGATCCCCAAAATTACTCAGAGCATGGAATCCCTACATTATGGCAACAGAACCTTCATCCCAACAAATCCTCGCCAAACCTCCAAAGAATATCCTAACCAAACCTTTTCCTCAACAGTTACCCCTGATTCATGCGTCAAACCTGTGTATCGCTGGATACTATGGGCAATTTAGCATGACCAATTCAGCTATCCTGCAGTCCTTTGGATTGTTGGAGGAAACCAGCACCTAAAGGAAACCCACACAGACAGGGGAGGATATGCAAACACATCTCAAAAAGTCGCTCGAGGCTGGAATTGAACTTGGGTCTCCAGTGCAGTGTGGCAGCAGTGCTTACCGCTGAGCCGCCCCACCCCCTTTTTTCTTAAAAGACTGAGTGCATTCACCCTGCCTTTCCTTATCAAAAATCACTGCAAAACCATCAATAACTGTGCAACGAGCAACAAACCTCAGTTTATTAAGCCTGGAAGTTTGATAGTATTATTAAGATTGGCAGTATAAAAATCTTACCTGCAAAGTTCAGCCCTGGTTCGCAGTTGCTTCATGAAGTCTGAATGTTGCTGCCTCTGTTGTTCCTACAGCACTGTCACTGACACAGGAGCTGTTGCACGAGATTGGGTTGCGGCAGTCAGAGATCCTGCTACAACCTGCGCACATGCCAACACCGTCATCTCAATCAGAAATAATTAGTACAGCACAGATTAGAAGACAACTTGGATCACATTGTGCTTTTGAAATCAGATGCCCCTATTAAACCCATCACATTGTGCTGCCTTTTAAAAATAGCGAATTGGCTAGACCCTTGCTTTCACAGTAATGCAAATAATTTCTGTTTGCAAGTATTCAAATTAATTTTGGAAATTAACAGTGAATCAGCTGCCACTACCTTTCCAGATGATCTCAGCTGTTCTTTGAAACAGCAAAACCCAATGAGAACATTGAAGCATACAATGTTAAAAATAATCACATGCTCGGTCACTGTAATATGATGTTTTATTTTCATAATGCTTAGCAAAAGTTAAGTTGAGGCAAAAAGGAGAACTCGAAGAGAAACGTGAACCACCCTGGGTAACAAAGGCAGTCAAGGGCAGTACCCACAAGGAAAAGAATGACATAGCAGCGGATGACTAAAAAGGAAGATAACAGATCATGTAATTAAATTGACAATAAACAAAAATGAATGGCAAGAGTTGTACAGGTATATAAAAATCGAGTATCTAAAGTCAGCATGGAACCCTTGGAGGTTCTGACTCGGGAATTGATAATAGGTACAGGGAAACAGCAGAAAATTTAAACAATACTTTACATTGGTCTTCCTGAAGGAGGATACCGTTATCCTCAGAAAGGTAGCAAATAAGCAAATTAATCATGAAAAGAAAAATGTTATAACTGTCATTGTCACAAGTGACAAAGTGTTGACCAACTAATAGGACTAAAGGCAGACTGGACCGATTGGCCTGGATCAAGCATGTTTAAGGCAACTGGCTGCAGAGACATTCAAGGCATCGATTGGAATATTCCAGAATCAGGGGATATAAGAAGCATCCAGTGGATTGATGCATCTGTTCAAGAAGGGAAAGGGAACAGAAATCAGGAAACTACAGACTAGTTAGTTTCATATCTGTTTTGGTAATACGGCAGAGTCGAATGTTAAATTAAGAAGTAGCAGGACATTTTAAAAAGCTTATCATTAAACATGGTAGACTGGAGTTTGTGAAATAGAAACTACATTTGACAAATTTGCGACAGTTCATTGAGGAGATAACAAGGAGGACTGATAAAGGGCAAACCAATGATGTTCTGTATTTGGATCTTAAAAATGCAAATGATAAGGTGCAAAGGTAATTGCACAATATAGGAGCTCAGTGTATCGGGGGTAACGTATTTGCATGAACTGAGGATTGGTTAACCACACTGGCTGTTGCTAAGACCTCACTTGGAATACTGTATACGAGGTTAGCTCCCATATTTAATAAAGGATAAACCAGCATTGGAAATCATTCAAAAAAGATTCACTTAGCTGCTTCGAGGATGAAAGGGTTGACCTATCCAGAATAGCTAAACAGGTTAGGTCATTATTTAATAGAATCTCGACAGATTAGGTGTGATCATATGGAAACAAGATTCTGAGGAGCTTGACAGGGTAGATATTGACTAGATCTTCTAGCACCAGTGAAGTCTCAAACCAGGAGACATTACAGAAGGGAACATTCATTTTTTTAAAAACGTGAAGTTTTTTTTCTCTCAATGAATAGCTAGAAATTTCTAGCCCAAAGAATTGAGAAAGTTAAATGTGGTAGGGGAATGCGTCTGGTTGGCTTACTCGTCGGAGGGTTGGTGTGGCTTGTTGGGCCGAAGGGCCTGCTTCCACACAGCAGGGAATCTATGATTCTATCTCAAATTATTTTAAAAGAGGGCAGATAGATTTTTGAAATATTGAGCAGTTGAGGGCAATGCTAATCAAGCATAAAAGAGCCGTTGAGGCCTGGGTTGGCCCAGCCATGGTCTGATAGAATGGGGGGGGGGTGGGTGGGGGGGAACAAGATAAAAGGGATGAATTGCCTACGCCTGCTCCGATTCCTTGAGGGTCCATTTCATGTTTGTTTGTCACCAAACAAGAGCTTGATACAATGTGTAAAGATCTCAGATGTTGTGAAAAGGAGTAAAAATGGGTTGTTTATGTACTGATTCAGATGAAATTGATTTATCAATCACAGCTATGCAGTCATGTCCTCCCATGAATAAAGAAAATCTACTGCAGAGCTCACACAAAGGGAATTCTTACCCTCAGTAAACTCTCCCATCACATGACTCAACATATTAGCTAAAGCAGGACGCACTGCGCATGCTCTCGCCAACAAAGCGACCCCGGGTGATTGATGTCAGCACCGGACCAATGAAAGGGCGGTGGGCGGAGCTGGAGGACCTGGCGGGCTGGTTTTTCCTCAAACCAATCAACGTGAATGAGGGGCGGAACTAGACTAAGCCACGTGATCACCCGCACTCGCAGCGCAGTCATTGTAATGAATGCTTGGGGAGTTCTGGAGAGAAAGAATACGGTAAAGAAAGAAATAAACGGAGGGAAACGGGAGGAAAACTGCGTTGCTATGCTGTGCACATCGGAAAACACAAATTTTAACGTCCCAGTCCCGTGTTTGCAGTGAACGGGAAATTGCCTCAGCGAGTCTGCGGGCCTGAGCGAGCGCCACCATCTTTATTCGGGCCAACGATTCAATGGACACGTTCGCCGCCGCCATCTTTGTAGTGGGCAAGGTGCAGCCAGGCGCATGTGCAGCCTTTTTCTTGTGAAGAGTCATTGGGATCACAGCAGCCAAGACTGCTCTGATTCACCTCTGGGCTGCCTCATGACAACTTTTTCAATATCTATCATCCTCAGTCTCGATCCATGGGTGTATTTTTGGTCTGTTTAGCACCGTGACACCATGCAGTCCACTGTATTATTACTTTTATAGAACTTTTGTAAATGAGTTTTTCACTGCGGCCCTGTCGCTGACAATGTACTGCTTGATTATCAGGTTAATTTTCCTTGAATATCTTTGACAGTCAAGAATTCTTTTATCCAATAAGCAAGTGCATTTTCTATCCATTTCTGACTATCAAATTCTGCACCATTTTCATTCCCTGTAATCCATTTTGCAAGCCCTGAAACATCAACTGTGTCTCTCCTTCCTCAGATACCAGTGATTAATGCCAAAGCCCTGTTGTCTGTGGAGAGGGTGATGTTTGATTTCTTGTACAGCTGCAGTTTGTGTGGCGAAGATGCTCCCACAATGTGGTTGGGTAAGAGACATTGCAAAGTATTCATTACAGCAACAGTGATGATGTGAAGATCATGTCCAAATCAAGAACAGTTTGTAGCTTTATTATCATGCTTATAATTTCATAAAAGTATTATTGAGAACTTTAGACATAAGGCCAGAAATGGAGATATTTTGGTCAGGCGACCAAAAACATTGCCAAAAAGCAGGTTTTGTGGAATATCTTAAAGGAGGAAAGCAGACCTGTGAGGCTTTGGCTGCGAATTCCAGACCATGTTGCTTTAGCAACTGTAGAAACAGCCACACGGTTGAAGTAATGAATTAACAAATCGTTGGGAGTCCTGAAGAAAATGGGTTGTCGAGGTCTCAAAGGATGTGTGGTGCAGGGAGCTAGGGATGATCGCAGCCAGGAATTAAATCAAGAGTGAGTTTTTAAAATTGTTGTTGCTTATGCATAGGAGCCTTTTGACGATGAACACGTTTTGTGGAGAAGTGAGCACGTGGGCGACAGGATTTTCGATTTTTCTTGAGATTACAGGGAGGTTGAATTTGGAAGGCTCGCCAGGAGTGTGTTTGGATAATTAAGTCTGGAGATAATACACGATGGATGAGCGTTTCAGTACATGAGCTGAGATGAGGGTAGAATCATATAGAATTAATGGTCTTGGAGTGGGATTGGGCTGTCACCCTCACCTCGCCACTGGGATTCAGCTGGTTGTCAAGTTGTTAGTCAGAGCGGTTTCACAATTGGGAGCTGAATGGTCCTGGTGGAGCCTAAAATGAGTGTCACTCAGCTGGCTGTTTCTGAGTAGCTGATGCTTGATGGCTTGTTAATGACATCTTTACTGCTGATCAAGTGTGGACTGATAGATGGAAATTGCCTGGGTTGGATTTGTCCTGTGTTTTTGTGTTGAACATCCCTGGGCAATGTTCCACATTGTCGGTAGATGCCAGTGCTGGGGCGGTACGTGGCTTGGTGAGTGGAAAGTTCTGGAGCACAAGCTATCAGTATTATTGCCAGAATATCAACAGGATCCATAGCCTTTACACTACTTCACCATTTCTTGATTTTATTCGAATTAAATCAAACTGGCTTAAAGCTCATATATGTGACATTACGGACCACTGGAGAATGCTGAGGTGGATCATCCTACTTTGCATCTGGCTGAAAATTGCTGCAAATGCTGTCATCTTATCTCTTGCATGGATGTGTGAAACCCCACCATCAGTAAGGGTGGGACTATCTGTAGTGCTTCCTGCAACGAGTTGTTTAATTGTCCATTACCATTCACAACTGTGTATGGCAGAACTACAGAGCTCTGATCTGATCCATTCGTTGTGGCATCTCTTAGCTCTGCTGTTTGCTGCTGATGCTGTTTGAAATGCAGATGGTCCTGTTTGGTAGATTCGCCAGGTTTTCACTTCATTTTTAGGTATGCCTGGTGCTGCTCATGGCATGCTGTCCTTTCTTGTACATTGTGATGTGTGAGTGCGGGATTTAAAAACCCATGAGATTGCAGATTGTGCTGGACTACAGTTCTTACCAATACTGTCATGGCCAGATGTATCTGCAGCTGATCAATTCATAACAATGAGATCAAGTATATTTTTCCCTCTTGTTGGTTCCCTCACCACCCGCTGCAGACTTAGTTGAGCAGCTATGTCCTTTATGACCTGACCAGCACTGTCAGTAATTCTGTTGCAGAGCTAGTCTTGTTTGTGGACATTGAAATCCTGTAGCCAGAGTACGTTTGACACCATTTTGTTGCCTCAGTGCTTCCTCCAAATGTTGTTAAACATGAAGGACAACTGATTCATCAGCCAAGGGATGACGGTACATGGTAATAAGCAGGAGCATGAGACTCCCAGGGGAAATCCTCCCTTTCTGTGCACCACTGCACCAACATCTGTCTGGTCTGTCCTGCCGGTGGGATAGGACATATCCAGAGATTTTAGGAGAAATTGAAGATGGCAGATGCTGGAGATCAGAGTCGAGAGTTTGGTGCCTGAAAAAGCACAGCTGGTCAGTTTAATGAAAGGCTTAGGCTCGAAACGTTGATTCTGCTGCTCCTCAGATGCTGCTTGATCTGTTGTGTTTTTCCATCACCACATTCTCGATATATAGGGATGGTGATGGTGGTGTCTGGTAATTGTCTGATGACTATGTCAGGATGTTCCTTGACTAGACTGAGGGACAGCTCTCCACATTTTGGCACCAAAAAACAGATGTTAGTGAGGAGGACGTTGCACCGTCGAGAGGGTTGATTCTGTGGTTGTAATTTCTGGTGCTTGTTAGATGTCAATTGCTCCATCCAGTTTCATTCCTGTATTGAGACTTTGCAGTGATTAGTACAGTGAGTAGCTGGCTTGGCCAGTGTCAGGTTGGCAGGATTTTCTTCGTCATTGACATTGATTCCATGGAGACCAGGAGGTTCCTAATACATTATGTATTTCTTCCATTCAGATTCCAACATCTTCTAAGATGGGATTCGAACGAGGACTTCCGTCGTTTGTTTTAATATTCTGGATAAAATCTAAATACATAAGGTTTGTTCCCTCATTTTAAATATCACTAACCCAAGTTTTGTTTCTTTGTAAACATTGTCCATCATCCCGTGTCCTCTATCCTCCCCTCCAACAATAAGAGTTAGGAGCACATGGAGTTTCTCTGTCACTAAAACTGTAATAATCCGATCTGCTGCTTCCCTCCCTCCCACTTGCCCACTGAGCCAAACTGCCTCACATGGTGTTCCTCGTTTTTGTCCTAAACGTACATCTTTCTCCAGTCTCCTGTCAAGCCTACCAGAGCTCATCTTGACAATTTACCCAAAGCCCGCTAAACTACAGACTTTCGAACTCTTTGTTTTCTCCTTCTCCTCATCTGTCTCCCTCACCGATTCACAGATATTGTTCCTTGTTCTGTCTGCCTGTCTTTACTGGGTATGTCCTTCTCTCCCATTCTGTGAAAAACTACCATTTGACCTCGTGGTTGTTGGAAAATTCTGCTTCATCTCCACTCTCCCTTTCCTTTCTGAATTCCTTGCATTTGGTGGCTCTCCAGGATCGAGCCTTGGTCCCTCCTGTTTCTCCCCTAATCCTGCCAGGATGTGACATTGTGCAAAACACCATGTTGCGTTTCACATGTACACTGACAATGCCCTGCTTTCCCTCCCCATCATTCCTCTCCATTGCTCCATTGTTACTCAGTTATCAAACTGCTTATCACCCTTCCACTACTCGATTGGCTGCAATTTCCTCAAATGAAACATTGTAATGGGTAAACCCGTTGCCTTCACTTGTTATTACAAATTAATTTCTCTTATTGCTGAGCCCCTCCCTCCCACTGGGAACTGTCTGAGGCAGACTGACCCTCTTCACAATATTGTTGTCATATCTGACCTTCTGATCAGACTTCTACACAGTCACAAACACCAGGAATTCCAATCTCTTCAATGTTGCTCGTCTCCTCCTCACCCCAGCTGCATTGCTACTGAAACCCCTTACCCGCATCTGTGTCGCCTTAAACTTGACGATTCTGAAGCAGACACTTAATTCCACGACTGACCCAGAATCTGGTTCCAGGCTCCCCCCTCCCCCACTCAGTATTTATCCTCAGACACTTCCGCTCAGTATTTATCCTGTCAAACCCCTTAAGAATCATTCTCCAAACTCCAGTTGAGTAGAGTCCCAACCTGTTCAGCTTTTATTTAAAAGATGATCTCTCCAAATCAGGGATTATCCCAGTGAAACGTCCCTGAAATGCCTCCAGTAAAGTGACACATTTCCTTATCTAAAGGGACTAAAACTGCTCACATTACTCCAGATATGTTGGTCTCACCAGCACTTCATAATGTTGCTCTCAAGTATATATTCCAAACTGTCATACTGAAATTCCGTGAAACAACACATTCCATTCCCCTTCCTAATGACCTGTTGTGACTGTGTTCTAGCTTTCTGTGTTTCTGGCACAATTTTCCCCAGGTCCCTTTGTGGTGCAGCTTTCTACAGTTTCCACCGTATTCTGTTCTTTTATTAACTCCTCCAAAGTGACCAACTTCACAATTTCCCAAGTTACACTCCATCTGGCAACATGTTGCCCCCTTCTCCTGTATCTCTCTCTCTCTCTCTTCATAATCCTCTTAGACCTTTACAGTTATGCCTTTTCTAGGGGATTCGCCCCTCCCATTCTTCCAAACATTTACAGGGAGCAGTGGGAAGCACGCAAAGTTGCTATCTTTTTAGGGATACTCTTTGTAGTGATTGGGAGCATCTTACTACCCATTGGTCAGGATGGAGACAACTTGCCCATCGTTAGACATTGGCCTTTCACAAGCATATCTTATTGATGACTCACAGCGGCAGCACGGAAGGAAAGAAAATGAAGTAATTCCTGTTTCCCATATCTCTCTGAATCTTGGATAATTTTCGCCAAAGTGTCAAAGAACTGCTGTGTTCAGTCACACGCGATCCCAAGGTGAGTTTCTAACTTGAACTGACAGTGCAGGATTTTCTAAACTTGTGTTGCAGAATATTACAGGTGGGCATTCAGATGGTAATCTCAGTAATTGTTCTGCTAAACTCTGATCGGATTACTCAAATCATCAGGACCTGGATATTCTCATTGTGTGTGAGTATTGTGTCCCAGATCAATTCCATTTGCTGCTTAAAAGTTCTCCTTTGAATCATCCCATTCTCTCAATAGATCTCCCCAAATATTCAATGTGTCATGTAATCCTTTTATGATGAGCTGATGAGTGTCAGTTTTATTACTCAATTGTGTAATTTTTGTTCACCCCTGTGTCACAGCTCACCTCAATTTCCTTTGATGCAAGGAGAACAAGGTGCTAGAGGTAAGCATGTCCCAGAGAGGGAGCACAATATTCAGAAAGGGGAGAATCACCTTTGAGGGGAGGCCATCGTACGTTGGTATCAATGACATAGGAATAGAATAATTCACATTATTGGATCATTGTAATCTCTTGTGGGCTAGAATTGACCACCATAAGGTTGGATTGTACCTGCCTTGGAAGGAAAGAGTTGCTAGTGCTATTCGGGAAGCATTAAACAAGTGAAGGAATAGGGTTAAATCCAGAAAGAGAGTGAGGAAAGAGCTAAGTCTGAGGCTGGTACAGTCCAGACATCAAACAGTCAAGGAAAACAAAGGCATAGCAGAGAACGAGGTAGAATTGAGCAGATACACTGCATTTATTTCAATGCAGGAGGCCCGATAGATCAGGCAGATGAGCTCAGGGCATACTTTTGAGCATGACACAGGGACATTATAGCCATTACAGAGGCATGACTTAGGGTTGGTTTGGACTAGCTGCTCTATGTTCCAGGGTATAGATGCTGGAAGGGGGCAACTGAGCGCGGGAGACGTGGTTTTGATTAAGGATTCAGGAGGATATTCCTGGGACTACATCCAGGCAAGTTATACAAATGGAACTGAGAATTAAGAAAGGGATGATCTCCATATTGGGTTTGAACTATTTACCACACAAACACCCCTACTTCCCCACTAGGCAGCGCGAAATTGAGAAACAATTTTACTAACAGATCACGTATCTGTAAGAATAGAATGGTTTTAGACAAGACTTGATTTTTTGTATTCATTCAAAGGATGAGGGTGTCACTGGCTGGGCCCAAAAGGCAGTTAAGAGTCAGCCACATTGCTGTGGGTCTGGAGTCACATAGAGGCCAGACCAGATAAGGATGGCAGATTCCTTCCTTGAGGGATATTAGTAAATTTGATGTTTTTTTGCAATAATCGACAATGGATTCATGGTCTTTAATAGATTCTTAATTCCAAATTTTTATTGAATTCACATTCCACCATCTTCCGTGGCAAGATTCATACTCAGGGCCCCAGAACTTTATATGGGTGTCTGGATTATACATCTAGCGATACTATCACTAGGCTATTTAGCAGGGTGAGTGACTAAGATATCCGTGGGGCAGCACATCAGCACCAAAAATCCCAGGGTCTCTGCGGAACATAGGAAGTGCTGGGGATGGAAATATATCCCGGTGGTGGGGTCTGACTGTAGGTAGCGGAAATGGCAGAGGTTAATGCAATGTATCTGGTGATAAGTGGGGTGGAAAGTGAGGACTGAGGGATTATGTTCCTCTTGTGGTTTGAGGGGTGTTGTAAAGGCGAAAGTGCGGGAAGTGTTGGAGGGCATTGTTGTTCACGTGGGAGGGAAATGCAGTCCTTGCAATAGGAAACTTTCTGGGATGCCCTGGAGTGTAATGTCTTCTCCTGGGAGCAGATATGGCAGAAGCAGAGGAATTGGGAATACAGGATAATATTTTTACTGGAGTATACTCGAGGGAAATCAGGACAGCAAAAAGGGGACATGGCATATCTCTAGGAAATGGTTTGAGGAGAATCCAAAGAGATACTACAAATACATCAAGGATAAAAGAATAACCAGGCAGTGAATAGGATACCTTAAAGGTCAAGAAGGCCATCTATAGAACAACAGGAATTGGGAGACAAACTGTGCTATTCTATTCTAGAGAGTTTGGAGAAATAAATAGTGATAACTTGAAAAGTATCCAAGTTACAGAAGAGAGGGTTCAGGATGTCTTAAATCGTAGCAAGTTGGATAAATCCCTGGGACCTGATCAGGTGTATCCCAGAAACTTGGGGAAATCACGGAAAGTGAGGGCAGTGCCCCTGCCTGAGATATTTATACAATCGTTTGTGACAGGTCAGGTGCTGGAAGACGTGAACCATTATATAAAAATGTGGTAAAGAAAGGTCAGGGAACAAGAGGACAGTCAACCTGAAGTCAGTGGCAGACAAGTTGTTGGAAGAGACTCTGAGAGATAGGATGTACATGTATTTAGAAAGACGAGGAATGACTTGTGAAAGTCAACGTGTCTTTGTGTGGGAAATTCTCTCTCTGTAACTTGATTAAGTTTTTTTGGAAGACGTGACAAAGATGATTAATGAAGGCAGACTGTGGGCATTGTCTTTATGGACACTGAACGATGCTCGACAAAGCAAACAGGTTAGTAAGGTTAGATCACATAAAATGTTGGGAGACGCAGCCATTTGGATACAAAACTGGCTTGAATGTAGGAGGCAGAGAGTGGTGATGGAGGGTGCTTTGCAGACTGAAGGCCTTTGAGCAGCAGTGTGGTGCACGAACGGATATTGCGTCGTTAAGTAAACGACTTGGATGTGAACATATGAGTTATGGTCAGTAGGTTTGCAGAAGACACCAAAATTGAAAGAAGAGTGGACAGTGAAGAAGCTTAGTTCAGAATACAACAGGATCTTGATCTGATGGGCCATTGAAGCGAGGAATGGCAGACGGAGTTCAATTTAGATAAATGTAAACTGCTGGAATTTGGAAAGTCAAATCAGGACAGGACTTATGCACTTAGTGGTAACGTCCTTGTGAGTGTTGCTGAACATAGAGTGCGGGTTCATTGAAAGTAGAGTCGCAGATAGGCAGACTCGTGAAGGTGGGATTTGGCACGCTTATATGTATTGGGCAATGCATTCAAAACAGAAGCTGGGACATCAAAGGGCATATGAAAGGGCATCGATTAAGCCATTTCAGGAATTCTGTTTTAAGTTCGTATATTCCCTTTTCTTTGAAGGATGTTGTGAAACTTGGAAGAGTTCAGGCAAGATTTACAAACACTTTGCCAGGGTTGAAGGATTTGGGCGACAGGGAGAGGCCGGATCGGCCTGGGTAATTTCCCTGGTGAGTCAAAGACTGAGCGGTGACTTTGTGGAGATATAAAATGATTAGGGGCATGGATAAGGTTAATAGCCAGGATCTTTTCCCCTAGGTTAGGTGGATCCAAAGCAAGATCACATGGGCTTATGTTGAGAGGGCAACGATTTAAAAGTGATCTAAGGGGAAAAGTTTTCACGCTGTGAGGTGTATGTGTGGAATGAGCTGCCAGATGAAGGAGTGGAGGTTGACACAATTTCAACATTTGAAAGGCATCTGATTGGGTACAAGAATACGAAGGGTTTCGAATGACATGGTTAAAAGCTGGCAAATGAGGCTTCATTAGTTTAGGATTCCTGGTTAGCACGGATAAATTGGACCAAAGGTCTGTTTCTGTGCTGTACATCTCTATGACACTAATAAATGAAAATAAGATGTGTTCCTCTTCTGTGTAGGGCTAGCAGAAGCACAGATAATTGTCCTTGGAGCTAAGAAAGTTAAGCTGTGATTTTGATCAGGTGCAGATTTGTTTCTCGGATATTTAATTCGCAGAGAGAGCGGAATTGTTAATAATGCCTCAATTTTTACAACTATTTTCAGGTAATTGGCAAACAATATGTGAACATTATTTTATTCAGTAAGTTCTGAGCATCTGGAACAGTCTGAGTGGCAGCTGGACACAGACTCCGCAGTTATTCATAAACACATTTGGAATTTTACTTTTTAAGGAAAGATTTGGGGGCTTTGAGCAAATGGGAAGGGAATTGGGACAGATTTACAGCATCACCATAAGGATAGAGTACAGCCTCAGTGGGCTGAATAGCCCCCATCCCCTGTACTCTGCGATACTGCCCTATTCACTGCGAATGATGGAGCTCAACCCAGGGCAGAGCGAGGGAGGATACCACCACTTGCCTCACAATGGGCCTCAGGTGTCAGCGCAGGCCAATAGGGTACAGAGGGCGGGACTGGAGGACCTGGCTGCACCAGTTTGTTCTCCAACCAATCGGAGTGAATGAGGGTAATCTCAAGGCTCTAATTAAAGAAATGCACTTGTAACAGAGATTTGAGAAACTAGAGAATATGAGGGACAGGGATCGTTATGTGGCTGGAGAGGAATTATATAAATAAGGAAGAGTCGTGAGGCTGGATGAGGTGACAGTGATTGGGAGAGTTGTCAGGTTGGAGGAACTTGGAGATAGTGAGAATTAGAGTCATAATGTTATACAACAAGGAAATAGATCCTGTGGTTCAACCAATCCATCCTGACCATAATTCCATACTCAACTAATCGTACCTGCCTCCGATTGTTCCACATCCATCCAAATATTTCCTATTTATGTACTTATCTGAATGTCTTTTAAATATTGTAATTGTATTCACAACTACCACTTCCTCTGGAAGTTCATTCCACACGCGTAAACATTTTTTAAAGGGCCTAATATATTTTCTCAAACATTTTTCATCTCTGCTTAAAATGAATGCACACGAATTTTGAATCCCCCTCTCTCCCGACCATTCACCTTTTCGACACTCTTCACAATTTTATAAACCTCTAATAAGGTCTTCCCTCAGCCTCCTACACTCCAGTGAAAAAGGTCCCAGCCTATCCAGCCTCTCCTGATAACACAATCCCTCCATTCTCATTAAAATTCCAGTAAATCTCTTCTGAGCCTGCTCGAATTTAATGATATCCTCCCAATGACAGCACAATCAGAACTGGGCACAGTATTCAATAAGTGACCATCCCAACATCCTGTACAACCTCAACATAACGTCCCAACTCCTGCACTCAAATGTCTGAGCAACGAAGGTAAGTGTGCTGAACACCTTCATAATCACCCTGTCTACATGTAACACAAATTTCAATGACGTGAAGCCCTCGATCTCTTTGTTCCATTTCTCTACTCGAAGCCCTAATTTTAATGAGTGTAAGTTCTACCCTCGTTTGTTTTATCAAGATGTAATAGTTTGTATTAGTTCCAATCCGAAAAGTTCTTTTAGTATAAAGGCAGTAGGACTATCATTAAGAGAGAAATCAGGAGGGAAAAAGATTATGTGAGATAGCTTTGGCGAATAGGGTTAAGGATAATCCAAAGGGCTTTTATAAATACATTAAGAACAAAAGGCTAACTATGGAGAAAATAGAGACCCTCAAAGATCAGCATGGCAGTCGATGTGTGTAGCTGCAGGCAATGGGTGGAATGTCGAATACCTTCTGGAAATCCACATACACCACATCCACCGAGTCCTCCTTGTCCAACGCGCTCGTCATATCCTAAAACAATTCCAGTAAATGTGTTAAACATGACCTGCCTTTCAAGAATCCATGCTCTGTCTGCACAATGACACAATTTCTACCCAGATATCTCACGGACTACTTCCTTAAGAGATTCAAGCATTTTCTACATTACAGAAGTTAAGGTATCGGGTCCTTTTTGAAAAATAGCGGCACCACATTTGCAGCTTCCAATCTGTCAGAACCATTCCAGAATCCAACAAATTTTCGTGAATTATTACGAATTATTAATAATTATTTATTATTCCACCCAACCCAACCCCCCCCACCCCCCCCACCCCCCCCTCCACGCCCCGCCATGTCTTTTTGTTCCTGGGATGCATTCCTTCAGGGCCAGGAGACCAATTTACCTTTCGGCTGTTATCTTTCCCAACATGACCACTTTACTGAGAATGATTGCTTCTCTGTCCACATCTGTGGTTGCCTCCATAGGCCTGCGACGATGAGAGTACATAGACATTATTTTTCTGTGAAAGCCAAGGTTGATAGGTGTAGAGAATAGACAACAGGCAATAGGTATCAGCGTAGGACATTCTGCCCTTCGAGCCTGCACCCCTGTTCAATATGATCATGGCTGCTCGTCCTTAATCCGTATCCTGTTCCTGCCTTATCTGCATCAACCTTGATTCAACTATCCTACAGAGCTCTATCCAACTCTTTCTTTAATGAATCCAGAGACTGGGCCTCAACTGCCCTCTGTGGCAGAGCATTCCACACAGCCACCACTCTCTGGGTGAAGACGTTTGTCCTCATCTCTGTCCTAAATCTTCTACCCCGTATTTTTAAGCTGTATCCTCTGTTTCAGAACTCACCCATCAGCGGAAACATGTTTCCTGCCTCCAGAGTGTCCAATTCTTTAATAATCTTATGTGTCTCAATCAGATCCCCTCGCAGTATTCTAAACTCAAGGGCATACAAGCCCAGTCGCTCCAGTCTTTCAGCGTAAGGTACTCCCGCCATTCCAGGAATTGAGCTCGTGAACCTACGCTGCACTCCCTCAATAGCCAGAATGTCTTCCCTCAAATTTGGAGACCAGACCTGCACACAATACTCCAGGTGTGGTCTCATCGGGACCCTGTATAGCTGCAGAAGAACTTCTTTGCTTCTGTACTCAATTCCTCCTTTACGAAGGCCAGTATGATATTAGCCTTCTTCACTACCTGCTGTATCTGCATGTTATCTTCATTGAGTGGTGTACAAGAACACCCATATCTCTTTGTACTGCCCCTTTACCTAGCTTGAAATCAATTAGGTAATAATCTGCCTTCCTGTTCTTGCCACCAAAGTGGATAACCATACATTTATCCACATTAAACGGCATCTGCCATGCAACTGACCACTCACCTAACCTGTCCAGGTCACCCTGTAATCTCCTAACATTCTCCTCCCATTTCACACTGCCACCCAGCTTAGTATCATCATCAAATTTCCTAATGTTGTTACTAATACCATCTTCTTGAAGATTAATATATATTGTATAAAGTTGCCATCCCAGCACTGATCTCTGTGGTACCCCACTTGTCACCTCCTGCCTTTCCGAAATGGAGCCGTTTATCACTACTCTTTGTTTCCTGTCAGCCAACCAACTTTCAATCCAAGTCAGAACTTTGCCTCCAATACCTTGCTCCCTAATTTTGCTCAGTTACCACCTATGTGGGAGTTTATCAAAAGCTTTCTGAAAGTCCATGTACACTACATCCACTGGATATCCCTCGTCCATCTTCAGAGTTACACCCTCAAAAAATTCCTGAAAATTAGTCAAGCATGATTTTCCCTTCATAAACCCATGCTGACTCTTACCTCTCCTGTTACTACTATCCAGATGTGTCGAAATTTCATCCTTTCTAATCGACTCCAGCATCTTTCCCACCACTGAGGTCAGAGTAACTGCAGTATAGTTTCTTCTGCTATTTCTTTGTTCACCGTAATATATGCCCTTGTTTCTGTCCTCAAGGGCACAGTTTTAGTCTTAACCATTTTTTTTTTTGCCTTTCACATACCTAAAAAAGCTTTTACTATCCTCTTTTACATTTTTGGCCAGTTTACCTTCGTACCTCATTTTTTTCACTGCGTATTTCCTTCTTAGTAATCCTCTGTTGATCTTTAAAAGCTTCCCAGTCCTCCGATTTCCCACGTATCTTTGCTATGTTATACTTTTTCTCTTTTAACTTTATATGCTTCTTAACTTCCCTCGTCGGCCACGGCCACCCAGGCCTCCTCCTAGGATCTTTCTTCCTTTTTGGAATGAACTGATCCTGCATCTTCTGCATTATATCCAGAAATATCTGCCATTGTTCCTCCACTGTCATCCCTGCTAAGGTATTGCACCGTTGAACTTTGGCCAACTCCTCCCTCATAGCTCCATAGTTCCCTTTATTAAACTGAAATATTGTCACTTCCGATTGTACCCTCCCCCTCTCAATTTGCAGATTTAAACTTATTGTATTATGGTCACTACTTCCCAATGGCTCCTTCACTTCGAGGTCCCTGATGAATGCTGGTTCATTGCACAATACCAGATCCATAATTGCCTTCTCCCTGGTAGGCTTCAGCACCAGCTGTTCTGAGAATCCATCTCGAAGGCACTCCACAAAGTCTCTTTCTTGAGGTCCAATGCCATCCCGATTCTCCCAGTCTACCTGCAGGTTGAAATCCCCCATAAAAACTGTAGTAACATATTTGCAACAGGCCAATTTCAGCTCGTGATTCAACTTGCATCCTACATCCAGACTACTATTTGGGGGCCTGTAGATAACTCTCACGAGGGTCTTTTCTTTCCTTAGAATTTCTCAGCTCTATCCATACTGAATATACATCCCCTGATTCTTGGTCCACCTGCGCAAGGGACTGAATATCATTCCTTACCAACATCGCCAGCCCAACCCCTCTGCCCATCACTTTGTCCTTACAATAGCATGTGTAGCCTTGAATATTCATTTCTCAGGCCCTGTCCACCTGAATGCTGCCTGTCGAGAGAAATTGAAGGCCTGGTCAAGAAAATGAAAGAGGTATATGGCAAGTACAGGCAGCTGTGCTTATGTGAATCCCTAGAGGAGTGTAGGGGCAGTAGGAGTATACTCGAGGTAAACCAGGTGGGCAGAAAGGGGACATGAGATATCTTTAGAAAATAGGTTTAAGGAGAATCCAAAGTGATTGTACAAATACAAGTACAAACGAGTAACCAGGCAGTGAATAGGTACCTACAAAAATCACCAAGGCTGTCTGTGGAACGGCAGGAGGTGGGAGAGATTCTATACGAGGTTATTTTACTGAAAGAGGACGTGGCAGCTAGAGTGCTGGAGAAATAAATAGTGATAACTTGACAAGTGTCCATAATACAGAGGATGGGGTACTGGATGTCTTAAAATGCATAAAGGTGGATAAATCCCTGGGACCTGCTCAGGTGTATCCCGGAATTTTGTGGGAAACTAGGGAAATGTTTGCTGGACATCTCGCTGAGATATTTGTGTCGTTGATACTCACAGGTGAGGGGCTGGGAGATGGGCTCCACTATTTGAGAAAGGTGGGAAGGAAAGGCCAGGGAACAATAGACCAGTGAGCCTGAAATTCGTGGCAGAGAAGTTGTTGCAAGGGATTCTCAGAGACATGATTTACATGTAATTGGAAAGGCAAGAAGTGATTAGGGAGAGGCAGCATGGCTTTGTATATGGAAGCAATTAACATGGACTTCAGGAAGACACAAGGTTCTGCATAACAGACTGGTTAGCAAGTTCGACACTGTAGAATGCAGGGGGAACTAGATATTTGGATACAAAATTGTCTAGAAGATCATAGAGATGTATAACATGGAAACACACCCTTCAGTCCATTCTGTCTTTGCCAACCACTGACCCCAATCCGCCAGCACCCAGACCATATCCATCCAAACCATCCCATTTTTACACCCATCCAGATGGACTTTCAATGTTGCAATTGTACCAGTCTCCACCACATCTCCTGGCAGCTCATTCCATACACTCAGCACCCTCTGCATGAAAGCGTTGCCCCTCAGGAATCTCTCATAACTTTCTTTCCGCTCTCACTCCAAACCTATGCCGTCTAGTTCTGGAATTTCCCCACCCGAGGGGAAAGGTTAGATTACTTACAGTGTGGAAACAGGCCCTTCGGCCCAACATGCCCACACCGAACCCCTGAAGAGCAACCCAGCCCGTTACATTTATCAATTTACCTAACACTAGGGGCCATTTAGCATGGCCAATTCACTTAACATGGATTTTTGAAAAGTGGGAGGAAACCCACGCAAACAAAGGAGAATGTGCAAACTCCACACAAACAGTTGACTGAGGAGGGAATTGAACCCGGGTCTCAAGCACTATAAGGCAGCAATGCTAACCAACGTGCCACCGTGCCTTCGACCCAGGCCCCCTCATGATTTTGTAAACTTCTATAAGGTCACCCATCAGTCTCCGAAGCTCCAGGGAAAACAGCCCCAGCCTATTCAACATGTCACAACATCTCAAATTCTCCAATCCTGGCAACATCCTTGTACATCTTGTCTGAACCCTTTCAATTTCACAACATGCTTCCGATAGGAAGGAGATCACGATTGCACATAATATTCCAAAAGTGGCCTAACCAATGTCCTGGACAGCCTCAACATAAACTCTCAACTCCTGTACTCAATACTCTGACCATTAAAGGAAAGCATGCCGAACACCTCCTTCATTATCCTCTCTCTATACGACCTTACTTTCAAGGAACTATGAACCTGCACTCCAAGGTCTCTTTGTTCAGCAACACTCCTCACGACCTTACTATTATGTATGTCAGTCCTGCTGAGATTTGCTTTCCCAGAATGCAGCACCTCACATTTACCCAAATTAAACTCTATCTGCCACATGTCAGCCCATTGGATCATCTGATCAAGAGTCCGTCGTATTCTGAGGTAACCTTCTTCACTTTCCACTACACCTTCAATTTCTGTGTCATCTGCAAACTTGCTGAAAATAACTCCCATGTTCATATCCAAATCATTGATGTAAATGACAAAACACGTGGACACACCGCCCATCCTTGTGGCACTCCACAGGTCACAGGCCTCCAGTCTGAAAAAACAACGTTCCACCAACACCCTCTTTCTTCTACCTTTCTGTCAGTACTCTCCCCAAATGGCTAGTTCTCCCTGTATTCCATGAGCATAAACCTTGCTAATCAGTCAGGGTAGTAGTGGAGGGAACAGCAGTTGGAAAACGACTTGTATGTCGTGCAAGTACCTGTAACCAGCTTTGACAAAGAGTCAATTAGACTCGAAACGTCAGCTCGTTTCTCTCCTTACACAGGCTGCCAGACCTGCTTAGATTTTCCAGCATTTTCTCTTTTGGTCGTAGTGGAGAGTTGCTTTTCGGACTGGAGACCTGTGTGAGAAATATGCTGTCAGAATGGGTGCTGGGTCCACTGCGTTTTGTCATTTATATCAATAATTTCTATGTGAATATAGGAGGTATGCTTAGTAGGTTTACAGTAGACACCAAAATTGAAGGTGTACTGAACAGTGAAGAAGGTTACCTCAGTACAATGGAACTTCCATCAAATGGGCTAAGGATTGGCAGATGGGTTTAATTTGGATAAATATGAGGTTCTGCATTTTGGAAGAGCAAATCATGGCAGGACTTGTACCATTAATGGGGAGGTCCTGGGGAGTGTTGCTGAACAAAGAGACCTTGGAGTGCAGGTTCACAGTTCCTTGAAAGTAGAATCTTAGGCAGGGTAGTGAAGAAGATGTTTGATGCACTTGCCTTTATTGGTCAGTGTATAGGAGTATAGGAGTGTACTCCTATAAGAGTATAGGAGTTGTGACATTATTTTGGGGCTGTACAGGGCATCGATTCAGCTACTTCTCGAATTCTGCATTCAGTCCTGTTCTCCCCGTTGCAGACATTACGTTGTGAAACTTGAAAGGATTCAGAAAAGATGTGCAAAGGTGTTGCCAGGGTTGAGGGTTTGAGTATTGGGCGGAAAAGGCTGAGACTGTTTTCTGTGGATCACTGGATGCTGAGAGGTTATCTCAGTGGTTGATACACCCATGACGGACATGGTTAGGGTGAACGGCCAGAGTCTTTTTCCCATATTAGGTGGGTTCAAAACCAGATATCACAGGCTTAAAGTGTGAGGGAAATGATTTAAAAAGGATGTAAGGGCAATGTTTTCAAGCTGAACGTGGTATGTGAATGGAATGAGCTGCCAGAGAAAGTGTGGAGACTGGTACAATTGCCACATTCAAAATGCATCTGATTGGATGCGGAATTAGACAAGGTTGCGAAGGATATGGGCATAGAGCTGGCAAATGGGATGAGATTAATTTGCGATATATGGTCGGCATGGCCAAGTTGGACCAAGGTGTCTGTTTCTGCGCTTTACATCTCTATGACATCAATAAATTCAAATTAAGATCTGTTTCTGTTTTATGGGAAGATACCAAAAGGTCAGGTAATTCTCCTTGGAGCTGAGAAGGTGAAGCAGTGATTTAAACTGGGGCAGATTTGTTCCCAGGATATTTAATTTACAGAGAGACAGTGGGAGAAATTATTAAACCTGTCTCAGCTTTTAGTGATTCCTTTCAGGTAACTGGCAAATAATGCCGGGTAAAAATGTGAAGATTAATTTACTCATTACTTTCTGATCATCTGGAACGATTTGATCGACAGCTGGATACAGCTTCCTTCGTTATTGTCAAAACAAATTTGAAATTTAACTTTTAAAAGGAAGCATTTGGAGGGCTATGTCTAAGTGGGAGGTGAGTTGGGACTGACCGGCACCATCTCCAGGTGGAGAGAGTACAGCCCCAATGGGATGAAAAGCCCCCAGCCTCTCTCCTTTGAGATACGTCCCATTCACTGTGAATGATGACGCTCATCACAGGGCAGAGCCATCGAGTCGTACAGCATGAAAACAAACCCTTTGCTTAAACTGGTCCATGCCAGCCAGATATCCCAATCTAATCTAATCCCATTTGACAATACTTGACACATATCCCTCTACACCCTTCTTATTCATGTACACATCCAGATGCCAAATCGTATAATTGTACCAACATCCTCCACTTCCTGCAGAAGATTCCATACACACACCAAAATCAGTGTGAAATAGTTTGGCCCTCCCCCTTTTAAATCCTCCCCCTCTCATCTTAAACCTATGCCCTCTACTTCTGAGCTCCCCCTAAGGGAAAAGACCTTGTCTATTTATCCTATCCATGCACCTCATGATTTTATAAACCTCTGAGGTCACCCCTCAGCCTCTGATAGACCCTAACTCATGTCACAATGAGGCCTGGCTGATTGACACAGCTTCAGACCAATGGCACGATCCTCCAGCCAATGGCAGTCAATGAGGTGTGGGTCCAGTCGGCCAGCATATGACCATGAGCTTTGCAGGCACATTGTCACAGTGAGAGGGGGTTCTCGGTGAGTGTGAAGCGAGTGGAAAAGAGATGGAGTTAGTGTGGGCTGGGATGATTGATGAACACTGTTTTAGTTTGCGAGACATGAAATAGATACTCTCGGTAAAATAGTACCAAAAGAACCACACATGCTGTAAATTACACACAACAACCAGAAGGTACTGGAAAATGTCACCAGATCTGGCAGCATCTGTGAAGAGAAATCGGTTCATATTTTGGATCTGGTGACCCTAGCTCAGGAACTGATGTTACTGAGGAAAAAATGTCGGTTTATTTGCAGAAGGTAGGGGTTGAGGAGTAAATGATAGGTGGTGATAACATCCAAAGAAGGAGATGGGAGCAGTTGGACAAAGGAGTGGATAAAGATCTGCCTGCGGGGATGGTGAATAGACGTTTATGGGGTCTGTTAGTGGCTAAACATAGGTAGTGTGTAATGGCAGGTTATGTAATAACAAGGCCTGGTATGTGGGGTAGGGAGCAAAGACACTAGGACGTGGGAGAGTTCAGGACCTAAAATTATTGAATTCGATGTTGAAGCCAGAGGATTGCAGGGTCCCCGAGTGGGAGATGAGGTGGTGTTCTTCCAGCTTATGTTAAAGTGTGGCGCTGGAAAAGCACAACAGGTCAGGCAGCATTCAAGGAGCAGGAGAATTGACATATTGGGCATGTAAGCACTTTATCAGAAATGTGGGTGGTGGAAGACAGCTGAGAGGTAAATAGGGATGGGTGTTTGGGGTTGTGGGAAGGGAGCTAGGGAGACAATAGGTGTTGTAGATGAGGGCATAGTGGTGAGAGGGTGGAATGGATAATTGGGAAGGAAGATGGACAGATGGAACAGTTCAAGAGGGTGGTGCCGTGTTGGAGGGTTGAATCAGTGATAAGGTAGGGGAGGGGAGATGAGGAAACCTTGATGCCGTGTGGTTGAAATGTCCCAAGGTGGAAGATGAGGTGTTCTTCCTGCAGACGTCTGGTGGGTCGGATTTGGAGTTGGAGCATGTCCTTGACAGCATGGCGGCGCACGGTTTGTAGCTGAAGTGGTCAGCCACAGGGCGGTGGGATTGTGCATGTGTCCCAGAAATGTTCCCTGAAATATTCCACAAGTTGCCGTCCTGATTCCCCAGTGTAAAGGAGACCACATTGTGAGCAAAAGACATAATAGGTGAAGTGTTTGTGTGGGCAGGGAAATTTCTGCGAGATGTGGAGGATCCTTTGGTGTCTTGGATGGAAGTGAGGGGAAGGTGTGGGCACAGGTTTTACACCTCTTGCAGTGGCAAGTGAAGGTGCTGGGAGTGGAGGATGATTTGGTGGGGAGCATGGATCTAACGAGAAAGTCACAGTGGACATGGTCTCTGTGGAATGCTGAAAAGGGTGGGGAGGGAAATCTATCTCTCGTTGTGGAAATGGCAGAGTATGATGCGTTACATCTGAGTGGATGGTGAGGACCAGAGCAATTCCATCCTTGTGGTTGGAGGCGTGCTGTTCAAGGGCAGTGGCGTGGGAAATGGAGGAGATGCATTGGAGGGCTTTATTGACCACATGGGAGGGAAAACTGCAGTCCATTTGCTGTGTTCTGAAGTGTCCTGCCAGCTTGCATTAAGCTTCAGTGAAACACTGCAGTAAGCATGAAACAGAGATGTTGGACAGGGAACAGTCTTGTGTGTTAAAGTGACAGGCAACTGGAAGCTCTGGGTCTTTTTTGCAGCAGAGTGGAGATCATCAGCCGCCATTTCCAACACCGCTACTGAGATGCTACCATCTCCTGTCTCCTCCATTAACAGCTTTCCACCCACCCATTCCTTTGTCTTTCCAAACGTTCCTCTTGCACAATGTGCGAAATAACAGTCACTATGTGTGCAGGAAGGATTCCCATCTGCAGTAACTGGGAAACTGCTTTTCAGAGCATCTGCAATACTGAGAATGTAATGGACAGCACATTCAGTGAGTTAGTCACACTGCAGGTGAGGGTTACACAGGCAAAAAGGGAATGGGTGACCATCAGTTCAAGTAAAATGCTCAGAAGGGATTGCGGAACTTCCTATCAGTTATTCCCTTCTCATACAGATACTGTTCACCGCTTGGGATTCTATAAGAGGGGAATGGGTGGGGTGGCCACTCAGGGGAAATCAGCAACAGCCAGTTTCATGACACTACAGATAGCTCCACTGCACAGGAAGGAGAATGGCAGAGCAAGAGTGACAGGGGAACCAGTAGTCAGGGTCAGAGACAGGCGCGTCTCTGTCCACAGACATGAAACCAGGACAGTGGAATTGAACCCAGGTCCATTTATTGATAAATGCACAGACCAATAAAAGTCAGCGTCTCAAATGCACCCTTCGGAACTTGATCACTCTGAAACTCTACATTCCAGGGTCTGTGCACTTGTTCTGAGCCGTCAGAGGGATTGAAGGGGATAGGGAGAAAACAGGAACAGAATTCTGTTGTAGATCTACAAAATAACCGTCACCATCCGCTCTCGGTCTCCCCCCTCTGTCTCCCACCTCCCATCGTACCTCTTCCTCATTGCAGGGAGAAGACTTGTGTATTTACCCTATTCATGCACCTCCTGATTTTATAAGCCTCTAGAAGATCACCCATCAGTCTCTGACGCTCCGGGGAAAATAATGTATTCAGCCTCTCCCTGTAGCTCAAATGCTCCAACCCTGGCAACATGCTTGTAATTCTTTTCTGACCCTCTTCAAGTTTACCAATATTGTTTTGATAGGAAGGAGACCGGAACTGCACGCAATACTCCAAGCGTGGCCTAACCAACGTCCTATACGGCCACAATATGACCTCCCAACTCCTATACTCAGTGCTATGACCAATTTCCTATCTCTGTTTCTTCCTTTCCCGCCGTACCAAACAGTACCCTTCCACTGACACCCTCCTTCGACTGACTGAACTGGTCCTCACCCTGAACAACTTCTCTTTCCAATTCTCCCACTTAATCCATACCAAAGGAGTTGCCATGGGCACCCGCATGGGCCCCAGCTATGCCTACCTCTTCGTAGGATATGTGGAACAGTCCATCTTTCGCAACTACACTGGCACCACCCCCACCTTTTCCTCCGCTACATCGATGACTGAATCGGCGCTGCCTCGTGCTCCCACGAGGAGGTTGAACGGTTCATCCACTTTACCTACACCTTCCACCCCGATGTCAAATTCACCTGGACCGTCTCAGACTCCTCCCTCCCCTACGAGACCTTTCCGTTTCTATCTCGGGTGACCGAATCAACACGGTCATCTACTATAAATCCACTGACTCCCACAGCTACCTAGACTACATCTCCTCCCATCCTTCCCCTTGTAAAAACGCCATCATATACTCCCAATTCCGTCGTCTCCGCCGCATATGCTCCCAGGAGGACCAGTTCCAATACCATGCAGCAAAGATGGTCTCCTTCTTCAATGACCGCAGCTTCCCCCCAGACGTGATCGACGATACCCTCCATCACATCTCCTCCACTTCCCGCTCCTCCGGCCTTGAGCCCCGCCCCTCCAACCGCCACCAGGACAGAACCCCACTGGTTCTCACCTACCACCCCACCAACCTCCATATACAGTGTATCATCCGCCGTAATTTCCGACACCTTCAAACGGACCCCACCACCAGGGATATATTTTCCTCCCCTCCCCTATCAGCGTTCCGAAAAGACCACTCCCGCCGTGACTCCCTCGTTAGGTCCACACCCTCCATCAACCCAACGTCCACTCTCCCGGCACCTTCCCCTGCAACCACAAGGAATGCAAAACTTGCGCCCACACCTCCTCCCTTACTTCTCTCCAAAGCCCCAAGGAATCCTTCCATATCCGCCACAAATTCACCTGCACCTCCACACACATCATCTATTGCATCCGCTGCACCCGATGTGGCCTCGGGGAGACAGACCGCCTACTTGCGGAACGTTTCAGAGAACACCTCTGGGACACCCGGACCAACCAACCCAACCACCCCGTGGCTCAACACTTTAACTCCCCCTCCCATTCCACCAAGGACATGCAGGTCCTTGGACTCCTCCATCGCCAGACCATAACAACACGACGGTTGGAGGAATAGCGCCTCATAATCCGCCTGGGAACCTTCCAACCACAAGGGATGAACTCAGATTTCTCCAGTTTCCTCATTTCCCCTCCCCCCCCCTTGTCTCAGTCGGTTCCCTCAAACTCAGCACAGCTTTCCTAACCTGCAATCTTCTTCCTGACCTCTCCGCCCCCACCCCACTCCGGTCTATCACCCTCACCTTAACCTCCTTCCACCTGTCACAACTCCATCGCCCCACCCCCAAGTCCCACCTCCCTACCTTTTATCTTAGCCTGCAGGACACACTTTCCTCATTCCTGAGGATGGTCTTATGCCCGAAACGCCGAATTTCCTGTTCTTGGGTGCTGCGCTTTTGCAGCAACACATTTTCAGCTCAATTTCCTATCTACCTGTGATTCAGCTTTCAAGGAGCTATGAACCTGCACTCCATGGTCTCTTTGTTCAGCAGCACACCTGAGGATCTTACCATTAGGTGTGTGTTTTCTGCTAAAATTTGCTTTTCCAAAATGCAGCACTTCACGTTTATCTAAATGAAACTCCATCTGCCACTTCTCAACACATTCGATAATCTGATCAAGATCCCGTTGTAATCTGAGATCATCCTCTTCACTGTCCACTCCACCTCCGATTTTGGTGTTATCTTACTAACAAAACTTCCTACGTTTGCATCCAAATCATTGATATAAATGATGAAAATTAGTGAATCCAGCACCGATATCTTGTGACACCCCACTGGTCACAGGTCTCCAATCTGAAAATCAACCTTCCGCCATTACCCTGTCTTCTATCTTTGAGCCAGTTTGTATCCAAATGGCTAGTCCTCTCTGTATTCCATGAGATCTAACCTTGCGAACCAGTCTCCCATGGGGCACCGTGTTAAACCCCTTACTGAAGTCCATGTATGTAATTTCCACCTCTTTGCCATCATCAATCCTCTTTGTAACTTCTTCAAAAAAATTGACTCCAGTTCATGAGATGTGATTTCTCACAAAGCCGTTATTAATATTCACAACTTAACTCTGTATATTGGGGTGTGCATCAACCAGTTATAGGTGATATTGGATAAATTTCACGTACACCAGCTTTGTGTGAGTGACTGTGTATTGAGTCTTGTTAATATCACCAACACAGGTGAGTTCCTTTGGAAAAGCAGTCCCTATATCCCTAACCCCACTCACATCTGCTCTGCCTCCTCCATTCCCACCGTAGACAGTAAGTGGGAGGAGCTCATGGAGTTTCCATGTGAGTGAGTTGAGAAATTCTTCCCTGCTTTCCACTAGCCCAACAGGAAATGGTGGTAGTGTCCTTACCTCTGCACTAGGATGATCGGGTTACGAGTTGAATGACAGCATCTTTGAAGAAGCTGATTAGAAAACATGCCCAAGCCGCCTGGCCATACTGTCTTCCAGCTGTCCCTGCCTGAGCCTCCAAACAGAACCTTCCTGTAGTTTCTCTCCTGTCAGACTCTCCCATTATTCAGTTTGTCCAGGATCCCCTCCTGCTGCTGCACTGAACCTGTCCCTCACTGGCATGTCCATTCCCCAGTTTCCTCCACATTCATTCGTTGTTTGCAATCCCATTGTCCCAGTCCTCCAGCCCCGACCCCTCCACTCTATTGGTCAGCAGCTGCTGCCAATCACCCAGGCTCCTGTGTGATCTGGAGCATTCTCTGTAGGAGGGGAGTCGAGTGCACGGGCGCAGTGCTGGGCAATTGTTGGCTTATGTGCAGGGTGGGTCAGTGTCAGAGAGGGAGACTGTGGGTGTGTGGGATTAATCTGTCATTGGCAGTTCCCTCCCTTACTCCCTCTGGGAACAGGACACAGGGGAATAATCCCTGCCCTGGTATCATTACAAGTGGTCGGCGTATCAATGGGGGAGCATTTTGCAGAAAGTTATCAGAACTCGTGTGAAGATTCAGGAATATTATGGAAAGGAACAAGGATGGGTCTGCAATTAACGTTCTAATTTGGTTCATTTTAGTTCAACCAGATATGATTTGGCCAGTGTATGCAGGATGGTTCTCATCAAAGGTTCGGTGGGGGGAAATAAATAAGAGGTTCCAGATTGTTGAAAAAAATCAGTGTGTGTCTGACCCGGAAGGAAATCCTGTGAGGTGGGGGGAGGGTTCACCAACACCCAGGAGGTTCTGAGTCGGACTCATTGACTTGATGAGATTAGATAAGATTTAGTGTGGAAACAGGTCTTTTGGCCCAACCAATCCACACCGACCCTCCGAACAGTAACCCACCCAGACCCATTTCCCTCTGACTAATGCACTTAATACTACAGACAATTTAGCATGGCCGATTCACCTGACCTGCGCATCATTCGATTGTGGGAGGAAACCGGAGCATCCGGAGGAAACCCACACAGGCACTGGGAGAATGTGCAAACTCCACACAGACAGTCACTCAAGGCTGGAATCAAACCTGGGACCCTAGTGCTGTGGGGCAGCAGTGCCATCGTGCCACCCCTTTTTTTTCTTAGTCTGCAGGCAGGAGCTAGGAAGCAGAATTCAAAGATAGGAGATTGTTTTAGAACTGGGTGTGGAGGAAAGGAGTGAGGAGATTGGTTTAGGATTCAGTTCACAGAAGAGAGAAATTGTGAGACTGAGATTTAAAGCTTTGGGGAAAAAAAGACTACAATTTAATATTATCATTGTCTTATGAATTTCCATCCTTTGTTAACGGTGGTAGCTTGTTTTCTCTGCTGTAGCGTACTGAAAGGGCGGATTTGTGGATGAGAAATTCAAATTGAACGTCATTTTAAGTTTTGATAGTTACTTGATCCGTGCCGATCTGAAGATCATTGGCCTTTTCATGTGGAAGGAAAGGTGTGTATTCTGAACATGGGCGAATATTTCAAATGTCAGTGTGACTGGAAAAAAATACTGAGACACAGCCAAGTCCTTCTTAGTGTGGTGACAGTGGAGAGAGATTTCATTTGATTTAAAAGTCTCAAAAAATGGCAAATTTCCGAGGAACAATTAAGTTGCAGATTTATTTTGTATGAGGACAAGATTTTAATTAGTCATGCAACCAGAATGGGACAAGGATACCTGCGCCATGGAACAATCTATGAAAACAGGATTGTTGTAAAGGAGTTAATTATTGATCATGGCCTGTAATCCATTGGCGTTGTCATGTCTGTTCTAGCGCCTTTGGGAAACACTGGAAATGTGAAGAATGTCATGTAGTTATTACAGTTATTAAACTGTAAAAAAGTGCAAAAGAAATTTAGAAGGATTTTTTCCAGGGCCCAGGGGCCAGAGTTATAGGGAGATGTAGGTCAAGCGAAGATTTTATTTTTGTTTAGAGCCGAGGAAACAGAGGGGGGATCTTTTCTGGAAGTGTATAAGCTCATGAGAGGCTTGCGTAAAGTGAATTCACTCAGTGTTCTTCCCAGGAAATCAAGGAGTGGAGGGCATCAGTTTAAGTTTAGAGGGGAAACTATGAAAGGAACCTGAGAGGCAACTCTTTTACCCAGAGGGTGGTATATATATGAAATGAGCTGCCAGCGGAAGTTATTGAGGCGGGTACATTAACAACATCTAAAAGACATTTGGACAAATGCATGGATAGCAAGGGGTCAGAAGCATATGGGACAATTTTGCAGGGAAATGGGGTTAGCATGGATGGACATTTTGGCCGGCATGGGCCAGTTTGTGCCAAAGGGATTGTTTCTGCTGCAGGACTCTGACTCCAAGTTTATTTACTCTCTCTCCTGCTATCTCTGGAAGCACCCTGGGATGTACTCCATCAGGGCAAAGAGACTTATCTACCTTTAGCTCCATTAGCTTGCCCAGCTCTAATGCTTTCGTGATAATGGTTGTGTCTTGGTCCTCATCTTCCTCAGTCTCCTTTATCAATTACTGGCATGTTCTTCGTATCCTCCAATATGAAGACTAACTGTTGTTTACTCATATTCCTGAACCCTTCTGGATAGCAATAACTAGGTACAGAACTCTGAGAGGACTTCTTTGAGTCTTTCTTGATGAGATATGGCAGTTACCTGGATAATGTACATGCACAACACCTCCAGGCAGCATCAGGCAACTCCCTGCCTGTCAAATGTATGGCTCCCATTCTTATGCCTTTGTTGTTTGTGATTTTGAATGGACGCTGTCTCTCAATATTATCTGCAAGGCAATGGCAGTTAAAAAGTCGAGTTCAGCTGAGCATTTTTGTGGTTAAACCACATAACGCTCCCCCACGCTCCTGTGCCTCAGTCAGGTATCTGACAGGCACTTCAGTTTCAGTGGGGCTATCTGTCAGGATTCTGATGTGGAAGAACTGTTGTTGGAGTGGGGTGGGCAAAGTTAAAAAACACACATGATCAGGTTATAGTCCAACAGGTTGATTTGGAAATACAAGCTTTTGGAGTGTGCTGCGATTTTTAACTTGATCAGGATTGTCTCTATGGTAACAGTTACATGCTTCAACATTTATAGGGGCCATATGTTCCCCACACAACAGGTTCCCTTCGAGCAGTGTAAACTACTATTCTGGCCTTGGGGATAGCTACTCACCACTTTTCTCCCCCATCCCATCATGCTTTCTGTTGATCTTTA
Source organism: Hemiscyllium ocellatum (assembly GCF_020745735.1). Taxonomy (NCBI): domain Eukaryota; kingdom Metazoa; phylum Chordata; class Chondrichthyes; order Orectolobiformes; family Hemiscylliidae; genus Hemiscyllium; species Hemiscyllium ocellatum. The sequence goes on from NC_083408.1 coordinate 15,302,322, forward strand.
AAGTTTTTTAAATCTCCTAGTTTCTCCTTCGTCTTTGCCAATTCGTATGACTTCTATTTCAATTTATTTCCTCAGCCACCCATGGCAGATTACTCCTTTTCCTACAGTCCTTCATTTTCCCTGACATATACTTTTGCTGAGCAGTTTGAAAAATTCTTTGATATTCCTCCACTGTCTGTCAACTGTCCCACCGTAAAGTCTTTGCTTCCAGTCTACATTAGCCAACTCCTGCCTCATATTATTGTAGTCTCCTTTGTTTAAGCACTGGATCTGGATTGGATTTAATCTTCCCGCTTTCCAAATATATTCTAAATTCAACCATGCTTATCACAAGTCTTTTATCAGATTACGAAGTGAGGTGATGTTTCCTGGGCGTTTAGGTTTTCATTGTCAGAGATCTTGGCATTGTAATAAAGTACAGGACAGCGTATTCTGTACGCTGTGAATGTACAACACAGTCTCAAAACAATAAATCACTGTCTCCCCTCAATTTAAAATTCCCAAGTCATTATCACCTGCATGCTTCCTCACTATCTAAATTTGGAACGCTAATCCACCTGACTATCCTGCATCTTTCGAAAATCTCCTGGGGTGAAGGTGGTGATTTTTGGATTCAGCTTTCCATTCATTACCACAAAAGACAAGCACTGGGCACAGGAGAGGCAATGCAGCCCTTCGAACGAGCTCCACCATTTAATAAATGATGATGGAGCTCACCTTGGTCTCAACAGGATTTTCCCGACTGCTCTCTCTCTCACCTTTCAACTCATTGCAAATTAAACATCTGTATCTCTTCATTAAATTTGCTCATTGTCCTGGCATCCACCGCATTTTGAATAGGAAATTCAAGATTCACAATGCATTGAAATACGTACATTCTTGTTCATGAGAATAGAATAGAGTCCCTATTGTGCAGAAACACTGTATTCATCCATCGAGTCCACACCAACCCTATGATGAGCATCCAATTCAGATTCAACCATTCCCTGTATTTCCCATGGTTAATGGCTTAACTGGCACATGCATGGAGACTATGGGCAATTTTATTTGGACTGTGTGAGGAAACTGGAGCACCCAGAGGAAACCCACACATACATTTGGAGATCATATAAACTCCACACAGTCGCCTAAGGCTGGAATTAAACCCAGGTCCCTGATGCTGTAAGGCAGTGGTGCTAGTCGCTGAGCCACCTCTGCTTAAAATCTGCTTCCCCTTATTAACCCCGGAATTGGCTGAATCTATGTTCTTTCCGTCAGAAAGCAGGTTGTGGAAGCAGAATTAACATTAAAAGCCAGTGACAGCCCGTATGTCCTGTGTGTCTGAATGGTGATTCTATACCCAACACCTTCCAGCCCACACTTTTCATTCACTTTACAGAGACAGGGCTCCAGTGGCTTCAGGGAGACTACAGCTCCTACAATCCCTAAGGCAGGAACCACACGTGTGCGGAGAAACCCAGCACGACACATGTACAGAATATGGGCGGGTATTGGAGCATGTGCTTTGGGGTAACTAGTGTAAAATATTTCTCACTGTGAGGCGAGGCGTATCAGCATGTAGGCTTGATCGTTGGGAGGTCAAAGTGTCACCAAGGTCCATTCCCAACTTGTCATAACACTGGGAATCGACCAATGAGAAACAAAGAAGGATCTGATCCATTCTCCCAGACTGAAGTTCCTCTTCTGTCCAGGATTAGGTTACTTAGAGTGGAAATAGACCCTTCAAACCAACATGTCCACACCGACCCTCCGAGGAGCAAGCCACCCAGAACCATTCCCCTACATTTACCCCTTCAAGTAATCTTACGGGCAATTCAGCATGACCAATTCATCTATCGTTGTGCCTGTGGGAGGAAACCGGAGCACCTGGTGGAAACCCATGCAGACACTGGGAGAATGTGCAAACTGCACACAGACAGTTGCCCGAGGTTGGAATTGTACCCGGGTCTCTGGCGCTGTGAGGTAGCAGTGCTTATCACTGTGCCACCGTCCTGCCCACCTCCCTTTCTCTTTCCTTTTGTTTCGTTCTGCTATTACATTATTGACTTGCAGCAACTAAAAAGAAAGGAAGTGAACCCAGAAAGGGTGAAGAGTCTAACCAGGGACGGGAAGTGATAAATAGACCAGGGATCTGTTTATCAGCAACACCATGAGAATGGCGAGGGTGTACGTTAGGGGGCAACAGAGACAGAATGATCGAGAGTAGTGGGCTGGAGGGATTCAGATTTGGGGGAAGAAGGGGTAAACAGAGAAACTAGAATCGTCTATTCTGAATTTCTAATCTGTACATATTACTTTATACAGAGTGCTAAATGGTGAAGATTTGCGGACTGAAATCCCAAAATCATGTGCAGATCGTGATTAAGTTAACCAGCATTTGAAGAACCAAAGATAGAGAATCACTCGGCCAAAATCCTGCAACTCTCTCCCTCCCAGCATTGTCGGTCTTTCTGCGCCAAATTGACTGTGAATGGTTCAAGACGGCAGCTCACTACCATCTTCTCAAGGGTAACTAGAGATGGGGAATAAATGCTGGCTGAGCCAGTGATGCCCATATCCTGGAAATGGTTTCTATTTCTAGTTGCTGAAACCCATTTGATGTTAGTGCAGGATGATGAGGGATGCTGAGTGCATCCCCCAGGAGGCAGCATCATCACATTACCAACGATTACACCCATACAGTAACACAGCAACATCACTGAAACAAAAGACAATGAAACCAAAGGAGGATTTCGATATAGTTCTTCGAGGTAAAGTTATGAAAGCGGATTGGAACACAGCAGGAACAGGGGAATGAGCTGGATGGTCAGCTGTTTCCCATTGAATGGTGGAGCAGGATTGAAAAGCTGAATGGCCACCTCCAGCTGTTACCTTCCATGCATTTATATAGTCATGGAGCCCAGGTAGGAAGAAGTAGGCAGGGCAGGGATTCTCCAGGAGATTGCACTTCCACATCAGTTTTCACTGAGGGATGGTTTGATGGATTTTATTTAAAATTTGTCTTTAAACCAAGGTTTGTAAATTTTGGTTTTAAAATGTTGTAAAAGATTTTTGCACAACCAATAAAATTAAAGAAACGAAAGTCAACTGTCTGAATAAAACAGTTTTAAAACTTTCAACCACTTTGTGAAACAAAATCATGTCTATTCCTGGACACCATCACTTTCCAGCTGCTCAGTCTCCAGGGTAATATTCCTTCCCTGTCTGAACCTTTATTTTTATTTAACTGCTTTACAATTCTCGTTCTGTAAGCTGTGAAGCGTTCTTTTTCCCCATTTCTCCTACCTAGAAGTGTTATCACAGCAATCATTCCCACCATCAAAATCATCATTACACCATTTTGCTTTTGATTAACATATAATCACCAGCAGTGCAAAGGTGAGGACCACAGATGCTGGAAATCAGAGTCTAGATTAGAGTATAGCTGGAAAAGAACTTCTGTCCGAAACATTGATTTTTCTGCTCCACTGATCCTGCCTGACCGGCTGTGTTTTTCTAGCACCACTCTAATCTAGACATATCATTACTAGCAGTAAACCACACGCATAACCAATTGAATATTTTCAAACATAGCGCATTATGGGCAAAGGAAACCATTACAAATGACAGAGTGAGAAGGGGCTAAATCAAAGTAGAGTTGTGGGGAGGGGACAGCGGTGCAGATGAAGCACCGTCTCACCTGAGGTGCCCACCTCTATCTAAAGTCATCGAGAGCATTGATACATACCACATGCTCCTTCTCCTAGGCCACCCTGCTGTGTAGCCTTTATCCTCAATCATAGAATAGAATCCCTACAGTGTAGAAGGAGAGCATTGGCCCATCAAATCCCACAACCCATCCAAAGAGTATCCCACCCAAAGCAATTCATCCATGTAACACTGCATTTCCCATGGCTGATCCACGTAATCTGCACAATCCTGGATACTGTGGACAACTTAGCACGACTGATGCACCAAACCTGCACATCTTTTGCCTGTTGGAGGAAACAGAGCACCTGGAGGTGACCCACACGATCATGGGGAGAATGTGGGAACTCCACTCAGGCTGTTAATCAAGGCTAGGCTTCAACCTTGTTCCCGGTGCTGTGAAGCAGCAATGCCATAATTGCAATTTAAACCAATACGGATGATCCGTGTTCATTGTGAAATTTCTGTTTGTGGAGACTTACTGTCCAGAGAGACATCCTGAGGATCAGAAAGGGGCAATATAAATTCAGTCAACAGTAGCCCAGTCAACAGTAGCCACACATCGATACTCCAACAGTGTCATCGTGAACAATGTCCAGTCCTGACTCTGATGAACAGTAACTGCAGAAAGAGAGTCCTGCAGTGATGTGTGAACTCTACCCCACACGGAGCAGGTGGATGACCACTTCCCTGTGTGCACTCACTGGTCTCTCAGTCATGTTGAAGTGTCAGCAAATCTCTTGTCACACAGACCGGTAAACAGCTTCTACCCAATGAGAACCCACTCGGGTCTCAGCAGGCGGGATGAATTACCAAATTCCTTCTCCCACACTTTCCCCTGTGTGGGGTCGCTGGGCTCTCCAGGGGCCAGGATGAATCACCGAATCCATTCTCACACATTGAGCATCTGAATGGCCTCTCCCCTGTGTGGGCTCACTGGGGTCTCAGCAGGTGTTGCATTTGAGCGAATCTCTCCCTACACTGGGAGCAAGTGAATGGCCTTTCCCTGGAGTGAACTCGCCGGTGTTTCTGCAGGTCAGAGGACTGAGTGATTCATTTCCCATACACGGAGCAGGTGAATGGCCTCTCCCCGATGGGAATGCACTGATGTCTCTGCAGGTGAGAGATTTGAATGAATCGTTTCTCACACATGGAGCAGGTGAAGGGTCTAAATCCATTGTACCATCTCTGGTCCTCCAGCAGATTGTAAGATCGAGTAAATCCCATGTCATACATGAGTCAGGTGAACGGCCTCTCCCCAATGTGACTGTGCCGGTGAGTGTTCCGCTGGGAGGGGTAAGTCAATTCCTTCCCACATTCTGCACATTTACACAGTCTCGCCCAGGTCCCGTCACATTGTTGTCTTTCCAGATCACATGACCAATTCAATATTCGACTGCTTGCGCTGGGAATGCTACTTTGCCCTTCAATATTACCGATAAGGATCAGGACCTGAGGAATTGGAAGACTCTGCAGTTGATGTGATGATAAAGCTGAGTATCCCATCTGGAACTCTCTCTCTCTTTCTGCAAAACAAGTTTTTCCCTATCATTACTTCAACACCCAACACCAGCTCCCCCTTCAGTTCTCCTGTATTTCTAAATTTGGACTCATGCAATGACCTCAGCAATGTGCCTTTCTCTCACTTGTTTCTGAAGGTAAATTAGGGCCATTTTGAATAACCTAATGCACTTTACCAGCAGAAAGCGCACTTATTTTGTCATGTAAGATTTTTAACCCATGGGAAATTTGTTACCAGCTGCGATGACAGTTGTAATGTTCTGACCACTTCTCTGGAGCCAGTGTAAGTCAATTCTAACAATTCTCAATAAATTGTATCTAAACAGTGTGCCCCCACAACAGTAGGTGCTCTGACATTCAATGCTCATCAGTTAAGTTCTTTTTCTTAAAGCCCCTCGTGTGTCTGGCAATCTGGCAATACAGTAAAAGGTATTTTATACAGTAACATGACAGTCTCAATTGCCAGTTCCAGTCCATGAAGCAGACCGCAACATGCCTCCGTGAATTGAATTCTAACAGCAGAATTGCCCTGGCAGGAGAGATTGAGGAGATTGAAGTAGTCTTCTCTGGAGTATCTAAACATGCAACACTTCAAGTGAACAAAAATCTTAAAGACCTCAATATGATAGATGCAGCAAGGATGTGCTCCCTGTCTCATGTGTCTGGAATGAAATCAGCACTAACTGGTATCTTTACCCAGCATCCCCTTCAGCTGCATGAATGATTAAGATTTATTTGCTGCTCGAATTCCACTCTCCTGATCACTCCCATTTGTAACTTTTTTAATGCTGGTGGCCGTGCAAATTGATAACATTTGATTCAATCCATCCCAAAACTTTTCTGTATCTGTTTTTCACTTTTGCTCACCGAGACCGTTTTCAATCTGACCTGTTTACAGTGCCTGCTCTGATATTTCCTTCGCGGGCTCACAATGAAATGTTCACACAATTGTTAATGTGCAAAAGGAGGCTGATTAACTCATTAGCTCTCCAAAGGATCCTCACACTTGTCTGAACTAAACTCTGCCTACAATTTCTCCACACAACCTTCCAACTGATCTCTTTCCTGCTGTATGCTTTGACAACATTCATCGCTATTCACAACTTCATCCATTTGTACCATTTGCAAACTTGCTAACTAAACTTCCTGCATTTTCATGGTAATTAACTATATATTGAAAACAACAGAGGTTCCAGCTCCGATTCTTTTGGAACAGCACTGGCCACAAATCTCCTACCAGCAACATACCCCTGCACAGCTTTAGCTGGGAGAAATGTCAAAGAGTAACCTTGAGTTGTGTGTTGAGCAGCACGAGCAATCTTTATTCGGAGCACCCTAATAATGCATGATGGCAGAGTTTCCTCTCTTGAACTCTGTTGCTCCCAAAGCGAGAGCACACATGTGTGTTTCCTTCATATGTTCCAGTAATATTTTACCGCTGATCTGATCGTCTGGGTTTGCAGGTTGGGTTGGGCGTATCTGTAAAGTCCATCTGTAATTGCTCCCGTTGGCCCTGAGTCTCAACTGCTATCTCTATTTTATCCTGATTGCTTTCTCCGCCACGAAGTCTGCAAAGATTACACACTTTTGACAATATTTTACTACATTTATGTCTGTTTCAGACCATCCCCGGCACCGAGTCATCTGATATTGCATTTTGTCCTGCCCAGTAGGGGATAGGTCATGCTATGTTTTTAATAATTTTTATCTTGTACATTGTAGTGCCACTGCATGGTCTTGTATTTTCCAGAGCCTGTTTTGCCCTCCCATTGCCCCACCCTTTTCTCATTCTCGTTTCTCTTCTCATGGGGCTGTTTCTGAGAACGTCTTAAACCTTTACTCTCTCACTTCTGTAATGACTGCCACTCCATCTCATGTCAGTACTCTTTCCGTATTTTAGCTGCCTTACCCACAAACTCTCTGCCCTGTTGTTGTAGAATTTATACTTTGCTCTGCCCATTAATCTTAACTTGATCTAAGTCACGAGGAATTTTAACTGTTTCCACCAACTCTTTACCCTAATCTTTGCGTTGTCTGTGGCCAGCAGACGCAGTGATATAACCTCACCAAGCTCAGACCGACATATGGTCATGAACTGTTTTAAAAGGCATGCCGTATGTTGGTTCACTAGTCCCTGGCTAATTTCGCTGCTTCTGGCGGGGCTTGTAATCTGATGCTTGGGCAGACTCCGTCCCAGATAACACCTCTCCTACGATCAACTTTCCCTCAACATCTACCACTACTGAAGCAGTGTGCAGTGTTCCATTGTTTTGTTTCCTTGAGCCATCTACATATAACTCCAACACTCCATTGCCTTCTACTGGAGCCTCAGCAATCCCACTATGCACGCCAGCATCAACCTCTCTCCCACCCTCCTGTTAATCTCCTTCCATCACAATCAGTCCTGCTGGGTTTACTAAACTATCCCTGACTGCTTGTACATGTTAATCTGCAGGGATTAACACAGATTCGCAGTTACGTAATGACTACTTGATTCTGCCCTTAATTTTCAGTCCTTCATAGAGTCACCAAACTATGGGCTGTGTGTCTGCTGTTATGTACCATCATTGGTTTGGACAGTATGATGCAATCCAAGGCCTAAGCTCACCAATGTCGTCCTGCCAGTGCTGTTCCTCTCTGAGCAGAGTAATACACCACCAGTCTCTGCCTATCACCTTGCCTTTGACACGTGGCTGCTGCATAATATCCATTCTCACTATCGCAGAAAATATGAAAATATGTCAATGTTTTTACCCGCCTGGCAGTCCTAATCCTGGATCGAATGGCAAGGCTTGCTTTAAACTGTCAAAGGCTTCCTCTGAATGCGGGTCATACTCTATTTCTTCTCTCGACTATACCTCCCTCTTACCAGGGTCTGCAATAGTTCTACCAATTCTGGATACATAGAGTTTGTCTTACCCCCTTTACGGAGAGGTGAGTGGGTATTTTTAAAATCCTAATCTTTCAGTCAGCTGGGACTGTCCCCTCTCCCTTTCTGATTTGATCTTCCCGATATGATGTCCCAGGTACGTCTCTCCCTACCTTCCCAGTTGCACGCCCTGTGGTTTAATATTAAGCACGGCCTGCCTAAACTGACTCAATACTCTGTTTAATATCCGGATATGTTCTTTCTCACCAACTGAAGTGATGTGGTGTTGGGAAGATCAATTTGACTTACTCCATCTGACTTACATTGCTGTACTGTATACTAATATTGTGGGAAACCCATGTCACCTGTATTGTTTTCCTCAGGCATTAAACACCAGCTTGTTCTGGGACTCCAGGACCACAGGTATGTACCAGAACCCAATCATAATATCAAGGACTGAGACAGTATCTGTTGTGATTTCAATCTATTTAATATAACCGAGGTGTTCCCTACTGTCGGATAGACTTTAGTGGCAGAATTGTTTAAGGAGGTAGAATCAATACTGAGGTGGGAGGTGCCGTCCAGCCTCTGTGAATTCGTCTTGGATAATGTCAATCCGACTATGCTATACTCCTCTAAGTCTTTTCCTGTCATAATTACTGCGTCCTCAGTTCAACCTTTGGTGATATCCTGTTTGATTTGGGTGTGAGAAGGCCCTTGATCTTTACAGGGTCTACAGATAACGACCCACATTTCTGTTTGAGTTACCGACATCGCTGAGTGGGTCCTTGCTATAACTCCCCAGATTCCCTGACTGGCACAGTCTACCTGCAATGCAACTTCTCAGGAGACATAGGCTCGTCAGTTCTTCCTGTCCCAATCCTGGCTGGCGTGTCCCCATGTTATAGATCAGGCCTCTATATCAGTAGTTGCTCCGCATTAGTCTGAAATGGTAACTCCCAGAATGTTCTCTTCCTTAGTTTCACACCCCTGTATCTGAATACATTTTATCACATCGCCAATCTGCATCGGGACAGGTTCACTTCATCCAGCTTCCTCGGATCTCCCTCCAACTGCTCAAATTTTAATGGTTGGGGTGGTAAGGGATACATCCATCTCAGTAACTGATATAGATGCTCCTATATTAACATCATGCGATGCTGGCCCTCTCACAACGCATCAATCAAAGTTAATGGGCCATGCATGTGCCTACGTGAACACAGACACACAAACAACATGAACATCTATCTCCCCTCTCGGCTTACGTTCCTTGGCTATGTGCCATTTCATGCTTTACTTACAATATTGCAGTTATGGTTCTCTCCCTACTGCAGCTTTTCCACTGTGTTTGTGAGTTTGCTTCGGCTCTCATGGCCCAATTCAGAATTTGGTTAGAATTATCTCCCACTGGGAGTCTCATGTTTACAATTACAGTTAAATGGGCTCCCATGTTATCCTTTAAATATATCAAACCGAGTTTATCCTAACAGGTTGGGGTTTGTAATCCTCCGTGGTCCTTACACATCTCAGGCTTCCTTTCTGTTTGACCCTCTATATTACCCTTGGGCCCCCGAGTCAGGAAGGTTACTTTAGCCCATTCAGCCTGTCGCCTCCCCAGTGTATGAGCTTTGATGTTCAGTAGTTCCGTAGACAAGACCTTCTGGGCCATACAGGGTGGTGGGTCATCCCACCCAATGCTGTCCTTCTTCCATACGTGGGCGCTTCATCATCTAACCCGTTCCAGTCAGTTTCACCATCCTCACTGCCTACTGAGGAGAGCGTGGCACTAACTCTCTCCCTCACTGTAACTCCCATCTGGCCCTTCGGCTTCAAGGCCTCACGTCTGAGAGCCACCACCTTCACTCGTTACTGTTTCTTAAAATGATGTAACACATTCCGTCATTCCTGGAATAAAACAGAACAAAATGTGAATTTGCTTTAACCTGAAATAAGAATAATTTGACCTTCACTTTCTATATATATGTAGAGATGATAATTTTATTGTAATCATTTAAATAAATTTACCGTGATCATACAGTGAACATAACCCTGGAAATCAATTACAATGAATGAACCGCTTAATATGTGATTATTTGTACCAGTTCTTGCAATGAAAATTCAATTTTATTTAAGGCTTTCACCTCGTACACCATGCATTGGAAGAGAGATATCAGAGAAAAATAGACTGCAATTTTAGCTCTACTGCAATAATGAACTGAAATAATATTTGTTTGAAATGGAAACTGTTTAATATATGGTGTCAGCATAGACACGAAAATGTTTTAGTTTGCAAGTTGTTCTGCAGATAGAATAAATTAAAATGAATTATGATTATGAATTGACCATTTAAAATATATTTTGAAGGGAATAATCAGTTATATTTTTGGAGGAAAATTAGGAAAGTAAATAAATATGTATACATTGGTATTAATAGTTATAAAAATGCTTAGAAGTTGACTGGGAGTATTTGATTGAGAGAGGCTGCATAAATATAAAGACAAATTTGCCTTTTTCATTTCCTTGTTTCTTCACTAGATTCGTTGTGCTCTAAGCTCTTGTGTGCAATGTACTTTTGCTAATAGCTCAATTTATCTGAGAGACCCTGATCAGGTTTACTTTGCCTGTAAATCAGGTAGCCAGTGAGCAACACACCTGATTTTCTGAGGGGAACCAGAGATGCTTTTCAAAGGAAGTAAGTGGCAGATCACACTGAGAATGGTTTCATTCACACGGCATCAGCAGGGAAGGGTTTTTTTTCTAAAGAATTCTAATCTCTATTTATAAATCTGATGGTATCTGTATTCGTCAGTTTGTTGAGGATTCAGACCTTTTGTCATCATCAGTGCTTCCTGCAAGTGTTGTTCGACATGGACGAGTACTGAATCATCAGCCAAAGATGAACTGTACGTGGTAACCAGTAAGAGGTTTCCTTGCCCAGGTTTAACCTGAAGCCATGCGTCTTCATGGGGCCCCGAGTAAGTGCTGAAGACTCAGGAGCAACTCCCTCCTGACTGTATCCCATTGAGCTGCCACCTTTGCTGGGACTGTCCTGGCAGTGAGATAGGACACATTCGGGGATCGTGATGCTGGTGTCTGGGTCATTGTAAGGTATGGTTCTGTGAGTATAACTGCGTCAGGCTGTTGCTTGACTAGTCCGAGAGACAGCTCTCTCAATAAGACGGTGGCTGGATAAGACATTACAGTTGGAGCTCCTCTGCTCACCAGTTCATTTCCTTTCTGCTTTTTCTTTAAATTGCTTTCTCTCTCACTCTCCCTTTTGCAGTCTCTGACACAAATTTCTCAACATTGGATCATTATAAAAATGGCAAAAATAAAAGAAAAATGCTTCTACGAGAAAGCCAATGGAAGAAAATATAATATTCTTGCATCAACTGCATTTTTAAACAAAAACCATCCTGTTCAATAATCACCATTTCATTTTTTCTTCAATACTATCATGCGAGTTATTGTATTTTATCCCTCAGTTTACTTATATTGATAAATAGCCAATCAATTTCAGAGCAACATGCTTTCAAATTATTGAATCAGTTTATTTGCTTAGGATCTAGTATTAGCTGTCAAGTCATTACCATTACAATAATTGCATAATAATTGAAATTAGTCTGGCTGACAAGTATGCTGAGATTGACGTTTTATTTTAATTTACTGACTGTTAGGACATATAGTACAGTATGTTCTTTTTTCAGGATTCTAACAGCAATTATTAAGTCATTGACATTACAATACTACACTATGCTTTAACTTAGTCATGCTAACATGTAGAATGACGTTCATGTCTGAATTTAATTCATTGTTTCCTATTACCAATACAGTAACATAAAAATCCATTTATTTCAGATCAACACACCTCCAAAAGAATCAATCATTTCTGATGCAACATACATTGAAAAAAAATGATGTTTGCCGTATTTGAAGGATCTCTATAATTTCATAATTACCTTTTCCTGCAATAATTCCAGTTCATTTGTGCACATGGCACAGTCAAATAGCAAGATGACGTTTATCATTATTCTTAAGCTCGCTTGTAGAATTTTGAAAATCTATTTGTTGTTAATATATAATAATTTGTCATTTCAGTACATTGGATATAGAACATTACACTTCCTTCTGCCCATGATGTTCTGCTGACGTTTTATCCTTCCATAAGATCAAACTTACCTCCAAACCCTCCATTTTACTATCATCCATATGTCTTTCCAAGAGTCGCTTAGATGTCGCTAATGGATCTGACTCTACTAAAATCACTGGCCGTGCATTCCCCGCACCCACCAGTATCTGTAAAAAAAACTACCTCTGACATCTCCCCTAAAAGATCTTCCATTCACCTAAAAATTATGTATCTTTATAATAGCCATTTATGCCATGTGAATAAAAGTATGTCTTTCATCATTTTGTGCACATCTATCAAGTCAGCTGTCATCATTTTTTACTCTAATGAGAAAAGCCCTAGCTCCCTCAACCTTTCTTCATAAGACATACCATCCTGTCCAAGCAGCATGTTGGAAAATCTCCTCTGCACGCAGTCTAAAGCTTTCACATTCTTCCTATAATGAGGCGACCAGAACTGGACACAATATTTCAAGTATGGTCTAACAAGGACTCTATAGAGCTGCAGCATTACCTTGTGGCTCTAAAACTCAATCCCCCTGCTAATGAAAGTCGACACATTATTCACCTTCTTAATAACCCTATCACCTTGTGTGGAAACTTTGAGTGATCTATCGACGTGGAACCCAAGCCCTCTGTATTCCCCCTCTCTGTGAAAAGTCCTGTCTATAAGCCCGAATTCTGCACTCAAATTCGAAATTCCAAAATGACTCACTTCACACTTTGCCGGGCTGAATTCCATCTGCCACGTCTCAGCGAAGCTCTGCATCCTGTCAATATCCTATTACAACTTACAACAGCACTGCACACTGTCCATAACTCCACCAACTTTTGTGTCATTGGAAAACTTGCTACCCACCCTTCAACGTCTTCATCCAAGTTATTTATAAAAATCACAAAGAATAGAGGTCCCAGAACAGATCCCTGCAGACACCACCGGTCACCATGATCCAAGCTTAATACACTCCATCTACGATCGCTCTTCTTCTATTGGCCAGCTAATTCAATATGTAGACAGCCAGGTTTCCCTGTGTCCAATGTCTCCTTAGTTTCTGAATGAGCCTATCATGGGGAACCTTATCAAACACCTTGCTAAAATCTATACACGTCAAATCGACTGCTCTGCCCTCATCAATGTTTATTGTCACATCCTTAAAGAACTCAAAAATGTTTCTGAAGCATAACCTGCTCCTCACAAAGCCATTCTGATTATCTCTAATCAAGGTATGCTTTTCCAAATAATCATAAATCATGACTCCCAGAATTCTCTCCAATAATTTGCCCACAACTGATTCAAGACTGAACTTGTCTCTAATTCCCACAGTTATTCCTATTTCATTTTTTTAACAAGGATAAAATGTTTTCTACCCTCCAATATTCTGGTATGATCCCAGTGGAAAGTAAGTACGCGAAGATCATCGCCAAAGGCACAGTAATCCTGTCCCTCGCTTCCCATTACAACCTTAGTTATATCCCTTCTGGCCCAGGAGACTTATCTATCCCAATATGTTTATTATTTTCGCACATCCTCCATGTTAACATCGACCTGTTGGAGCATATCAGCCTGTCACACACTGTCTTAGTTAAGGCCAAGTCCCACTCATGAGTGAATACTGTAGCAAAGTATTCATTAAAGAATCCCCATACCTCCTCTGACTCCTGGCACAAGTTCCCTTCATTAGAAGGGTTATGAATGTGGAATTATGTCTTAGTGCTGAATTAATGTACAGATATTGCAGTGTACAATCTGTCGATCACTCTGAGTGTCAAATTTCATTTTAACTGAGGAAACACAGTTGAATTGATTTGATTATCTTTCACTTCATGCTAACATTTATTGTGTTTCTTGTCGTAACAAGAGTTTCCTTTATACATATGTAGAACATTCATCGCACTTTTTAATGTGCAGTAAATATAATTAACATCAGTTTGTTCCTTCCTTGTATCACTGACTGTTAATTTTGAATTTGTGAAAGTTGTACATTCTTGAAAGGAAGGGTAATTGTCATCAGCTGAATATTCACATGAAATGACTGATGCATTTTAAAAAAAAATTGTAAAATGATCATGCAGTTATGTCAGTTTGTCTTTCGAAGATTTGTCATGACATTCCTGTTTATTTAAGACCATCATTTCTTTATTATATTATTATTGTAAATCACTATTTCGTTTCCAGTTGATTACACGCAGAAACCACCTAGTTAATTCCCACTTCAATTACGACAATAAACAGCTGATTGAGGAACCACATTAAACATGCCATTACAGTCCAGCTATTCCTGGTGGGAACATTATCAAAGAAGCTTGTGCCGCTCTGCTAGTGTCTCTACCACTAGACCAGGAGGGAAGTTTTCAAATCACACCTTCAACAGAAGTGTATCAGTGCCGCTCTGATTGTTGATTAGAAAATACCTAACCATGAATTGAATTGCTTTTCAATCCAACATTTGAATTGCTTCCATCTGGTAATTATGCTTGTCGGGTTACATAGAAATACGTATATAGGCATCTGCCACTTTTTGAAAGTTTGCTTTATGCCACTTTGCTTTTACTAAAGACTGACATTAGTACCTGTTTACTCGAACCGAAAAAGAACCGAAGAGGGTTTCCGGTTTTCGGTAGAAAGGGAATTTTTTTCCCCATATAACTTAATGCTTCTTCGATTTACATCATTTCAGCTTATAAAAGCTTTCATGTAATGCTCTACTTTTGGATAGCAGAGGATACCTCTATTTAATTCTATCCCAGTAATGATGTTGAGCAATTTATTCTTTTTGTTCGAAAGGGTCAAGTCCAAACAATTCAAATACATGAAACGTTACTTTCTTGTGCTATAATTTGAAATAAAGTTAATTTCTTCTTCGGTAAATGAACAAATGCCACCACTTATTATGAGTGATCTGATGACTTACTTGGTAACTAAATGTTGTGATTCAATAAAAATATTTCTCTGTCCTTTGATCAAAGTGAATGTTTATTTACTTAATTGATCAAACATTGTCAGAAAATTGTTTTTACTTTTCCATTCACCTGTGCATTTTGACTGTAAGATCGAAATGCTTTGAAAAGCTTTGAGTGTGTTCACTTGAAAATAAGTTTTGCACATCTCTCTCATATCTTGCCTGTTGCACCATGGTTTAAGAATGTTTTCTTGTGAAATTCCAGTAAATGTCAAACATTTGTAAACTTTAAATATGATCGTTAACACCCAATTATCAATCTGTTGGTACATCATGTAAAATATCTTAATGTTATTGAAATCAATGCTCACATAAAATATTGCGCATAAAGACACACAATGACATTCTTGGCTTTGCACGTGCATTAGCCGTGGGAAATGCAGGGATTCAGGGACTTTGAAGGGAGATGAGTCTGAGTGGGATACTTAGAATTCTTGAATATCTGAGAATTTTGAATGACAAAACAATTCTGATCAATAATTGCTTCATGTCTCAGTTTTTTTCAAACTCATCATGTTTTAATTCTCAGGTCGCTGATATTACTAAATATCTAATGGATAGCAGAGCAAATTCGTTGGTAAATATTGATCCAATTAATTTGTTAGAATTCCAAAATTAATTGTCAGTTCATTGTTATTCCAACAGTTATATGGTAATTCAGTTTACGCTTTCTGACAAACATCATGAGATTCACATTTTAATTTACACCATTATTTCTTAGTGCCAGTATTTCAATGAAAGATGTATCTTTTATTCCAGGTCAACAAACCCACAAACCAACCAATCATTTCACATTAGGCACTCATAAGAAATATCTGATTGTTTCTCATTTGAATATTCACTGTAATCATTGAATTAATGTTTGGCCTTCTAAACTAAGACACCGCTGAATGTTTTGCATTCCAATAATTACAGTTCATTCTACACATTATGGATAGCAATGTGAGATTTTTACTCATTTTGAAGTTTGCTATGAACTGTTTACAAGAATAATTATTGCTAATATCTAATGCATAATAATTGTTTAATTCCTTTTTGTCTAATTTTAAATGTGGATCTATGGATCAGTGACGTTAACATATTGCACAGCACCATTTCCAAATCGTACTGAATGCTGAATTGTATTTTTATAGAGGAATTCTTGTTAATTGACTTTGCCTAAATTTCAATTCAATGTAAATATTTATCGTTTTTAGACAATGTCATTCAGAGTGACACCTTTTTTCGTGTTAAAATGTTTTCAATTTGCTATTTATTTTGTGTGCAAGTGAACAATGGTTTGTTTATCTATAGTTTATCTATGGTTATCCTCTATGGATAACCATAGAGGAAACTGCTTTGAAGGTGTTGCGTTTACCTTTCATATTTATTCCAACATTAGTTGTCAATGAACAATAATCACACAATTATCAGAATTCCCCTTTCTATTAAATGTCATTGACTGCATCTTTTATTTACTGTAATCCTCCCTTTCACTGTCTACTTATTTTGTTCCTAATTCTGACACAAATGTCTCAACATTGCTAATGATAGAAATTGAAATGAATATACTGCAGAAGAAAACATGGGCAAGGGAATACATAACTTTTCTGCACCCTGCATTTTTGACGAAAAACATCTCTGTTCAATTATTGCTTAATACCTTATTTTTTTCAATTCTGCCAGCTACCTTCGATACTTTATTCCTTATTTATCAATATTAAATAATATCCAATCAGTAGCAAAGCAACGTGCTTTCAAAATGTTGAATCAAATTATCTGTCAGGTTTCCAGCATCAATTATCAACTCATTGGCAATACAATAATTACACAATACTTTAACTTATTTTTGTAACACGTCTTTTTTTACTTCATCCATTATTTCTTCCAGCGAATGCTGCAATGTAAATATCCATTTTTTCAGACCGACACACCCAAAAATGGACCAACGAATACCCTTGCAAAGCTCATTGTACATGTGCGATTTTGACTCTTTTGAAAGCTCACACTAATCTCAGCCTTCTAAATTTAGAGAAATGTGCTCTTCATTTCTACACATTGTTCTGTCAAATATATATCTCATGATTCTGTATTTCACCAATAGTACTTTTAAAATCTATTTATTAATATCTAATATCTAAAAACTGTTCAATCCAGTAAGGGGTGTAAATGTGGAAGTATGTCTCCATACAATAACTAATGTAAAGACATTGCAGTGTACAATCTCTCAATCATCATGAATATGTGTGTTTATTTTAAATGCGGCAATATTGATTAATTGATTTAACTATATTTTATTTCAAAACTAACTTTTGTTCTGTTTCTAATCACAATAAGATATAAATACATTTTATGCAACGTATTATTTAAAATAATACTTTTGTTTTTACATACGGAAAAAATAGTACATCTCCATGGTTTTGTTTAGCAGCGACAGTAAATTTTGAGTAAGTGGAAATCATTTTCAGAAAACAACAAATTTGTCCTTCGCTGAATAATCACATTGAATAACGAGTTCGTTGTGTTATTGCAGTTCTCGTATGCTTCAAAAGCTCTTAAAATTTCATTTCATCAATTGAGAATGTGTATTGATCTTATGGAATTATTTCATTGCTTATTATTTCTCCTTGCACTGTATTAACACAAGTTGGCAGCCATGTGGTTCATGTTCAGATGTGGTCATTCTGTAGCAAGCTGCATGTTTAAGGTAAAAGAAAAGAAAAGTGGCAACATGTGCTGGAACCGCCGTTTGTGCATCTACACAATGTGATCTGTCCTGCTCGGATTGGAATGCAACCATCGCTTTTCAGGTGAAGAACATTCTTTGGGACGCATATTCTGAAAAAAAACAGACAAGGTAACTATAAGTATGGTGCACGGTATGATGTGAAAATCAGCCTGCTCAGATTTGTGCGTTTTCACTTTAGTCCACTGTGTTTTGTGTTCCGTGTAAACGCGAAAGTTGTCCTGTTTCGAGCAATGGAACTTCCAGTAATGTCGTGCAGCTCGTGGTTGCTTTATCAAATCATAACTAAACATACATTCTCACACAGACATGTACAGTTGTAGCGAAAAAAAGTCTCAGAAGATAGATTCAGCCGACCATGGATTAATGGGCCATCATTATCTGTTGCAAAATTGTTATTGTAGTCGGGCACATCTCAGCTGTGCGAGCAGGAGACAGACCGTGGAACGCTTTTCCTGTGACTTTGCTTCCGTTGTTTTGCAGGAGTACAACTGAAAATGGGCAGCATAGGCAGCTGGTATTGTAGCCGAGCGGTCTAACGCACTGGTTTTAGCTGCTAGTTTTTAAGGATGTGTTGGTTTGAATTCTTTATATTCCCCGCAAGTTGAGTTTTCACTGGAACCGAATGGAGATTGCCATTTCATTGCTGTTGGCAAACAAAGTCCTGCGGTGAGTCTACTCGTTTTTTGGTGTTCTGGTGAATGGGCAAATAATTCCAATCAATTGCGATGTCGTATGCTCTTAAATTGCTCTCATTTCCTTCATTTCTCTCCTGGAGACATTGGAAGGGAAAGGTAATCTAAGCGCAGCTGTGATTGTTGAAAATCACTTTTTATGCCCCATTCTTATTGCGTTCTTTCTTTTCTCTCTTTTCTGGGAAATGGCAGTGCAGGAAGGTTCCAATATATTTGAAAGAATAGTTTGTAACTGCTCTGCTGTTAGTTGTGAGATTAGTTTATGGCTCATGTCCTTGGACTGTCTCACATTCAGCATTCACGCTTCACTGTGTCTTCAAATGCACTTGAGTTGTCATTTTTGTTTGTATTCCGTGGTTAAATGCTGTCTGTTTTGCGACTCCCTCAATAAATCACGAGATGACACGGTTTGTGAGAGACCTTCCAGCAGCAAAAATACCTCAACTGAGGATTTGGGAATATTTCATGGAATATGCTCTGTCGTTGCAAAAGTAAGGAAGTCTTTCATTTCTGCAGTGTTTCACAATACTAACTTTCCAGTGAACAGTCGAACAGACTAAACTATTGCGCCACAGAAAGCGATGGCAAGCCCCGCTAAAAGTAATCATTCAAAGCTGGTGTAAGCATCACAAAGTTATTGGTGTACACAGCGTGGAAGAGAGTCTTTGGTGGACCTTGTCCAGGCTGAGCACATAGCCAAAATTAAGCAAGTCCCATTTACCAGCTTTGGCTCCTATCCCTCTGAAAATTCCTATCCAGAAACTCATGGATTTCCTTTGCAATCTTCTGCGTGTACTAGCCTCCTCCATTTCCTCTGCTCGCCCAAAACGTCGATTTTACTGCTCCTTGGATGCTGCCTGAACTGCTGTGCTCTTCCAGCACCACTAACCCAGAATCTGGTTTCCAACACCTGCAGTCGTTGTTTTTACCATTCCATACACGCACAACCTTCTGTGTGGCAAATGTGCTTCAGGTCCCTTTTAAAATTTCGCCCCCTCACCTTCAACTAGTGCTCTCCAGTTTTCAACTCTCCCCACCTTGGGTAAAAAAAAACTTTAATACTCAGTTTACAAAGCTTCCATAAGATCATGCCCGGCCCCTGAGCTGCAGGGAAAGTTGTCCCATCCTATTCCGCCTCACCCTACAGTCCAAACATTGACGACATTCTTGTCTATATTTAGTGTGCAATTTCACATGGTTTTGTTACATGTTCGATTATGCCAATTACGCTGGACATTAACGAGCTATTGAAAAAGAAAAGTCAGGCATTGAACGATTGCAAATTTCAGTGACAGACAGCGCTGAGCAGCAGCAGTAGTCTCGGTTTGTTTCTGTAGCATAGTCGCTGTCATGGTCGCCTTTCATGCGAAAGGTCTTCGGGTATAAACAGCCTTGTTTCCCTACCGCAGCCTTTTGGATGGACGAAAACAGAGCTTTCTTGTTTGCTTTCCCATCAGCAAACCTGTTTTTGAGTTTGCTCGCCCAAATCTGAACTCTTGGTTAAACGTAATGCAATGTCATTCAATTACTGGGTGAAACATTGTTAAGTTTTTTTTCTCCAAACTGGCTCTGAATATACGCAGATGTGCACACTACCGATGGCCATTCTGTTTGAGAATGGAGTTACCATGTTCTGATCCTTACGCTAAAAGCAGTAATGCATTTGCATTCCTTGCGCAGGTAGCCCTGTTCAAACCCAAGGAGAAAGCTGATGCGCTGGTTTCACAGTGCAACAGGATTCCTCAAGTAGTCTGTCTGTCAAATGTATCCCAAAGTAGTCTCTGAAAGGCTTCATTTGGAAGCTGTCTGCAGTTATATAACGTGCGAGAATTAGCACAAGAGGTTCTGAATCATGCTTTGGCGCAGATCGCACGTTACTGACTCATTCAATCAGCAGCAATGAATGAAATTAAACTGTCAGATGAACCTCTGGACTTGTGCTGTCATGGTATCACTAATACTAAGGTGTGCCCCCAGACCTAAGCCATGTTGGAACTGAAACTGAGGAAATTACAGACAGGCTACGGAATGGCATTGTATTCATTTGGTTTTCTTTACATCACAGATCAGCAGCAAAATGTAAACAGGGGACTGGGGAAGGGGGATAACAAAGTGAGGAAGTTGCAGCTCTGGTGAAGCTCTTTCTTTGCAATTCACTCAGCAGCAAGAGACGTGAAGGTTACTCAGGCACAAAATCTCTTCACATCGAGAACAAAGAACGCTTGCATGCAGTTAGCACCTCTTTGACATCTTCTGGGGTGGGAGTGGGGGTTGGGTAATCACTTTTGACTTCTGTTAATATGTCCAGAAACTGCCTTTTGCATTGAACTGAACAGAAACTGCATTTCTAATAAGCACCATGAAGTTTAGTAAAATTTCCTGAGTCGCTTCTCATCGATTCCCACACAGGTTTCCAACTCAGTTGGCAGCCATGTGGCTCATGTACAGGCGTGAACATTCTGCAGCAAGTTGCACGGTTCAGGTAAAAGCGGCAATTCGTACTGGTCCCGAGGTTTGACCATCCTCACAATGTGATCTGTCCTTCTCAGATTGTAATGTTACCACCAATTTTCAGGTGGAGAATATTCTTTAGGATTCTTATTCTGCAAAACAGGTATTGCAACTCTAAATATGCTGTACAGTATGATGTGGAACATGGGCAGCTCAGCTTTGTGCATAGTCCGATATGTTTCGTGGACCATGTAAACGTGAAAGTTGTCCTGTTTCGCACAACGGGTGAAATCATTTACCAAAGCAAGAATCGAATTTCCAGTAATGTCATGCAGTTCATCATTTCCTTATCAAATCATAACTGAACATACAAGCTCATACACACATGTATATTTGTAGCTGAAAAGAGTCTCAGAAGATAGATTCAGCATACCATTGATTTTTGTCTGCATCGATGGGCTATCATTATCTGCTGCGAAATTAATATTGCAGTTGGACATATCCCAGTAGCTCTGTCAGCAGGAGAGGGATCACGCAACGCTTTCCCTTTGACTTTGCTTCTGTTGTTTTGCAGGAGCACAATTGAAAATGCATGAAAATGGGAGGCACGTACGGCAGCTAGTGTAGCCGGGTGGTCTAAGGTACTGGCCCCCGTTTCCAATCTCGAAGGAGGCGTGGGTTTGAATCCAACTGCTGCCCTTACTGTGGTTCGACTGTAATACTGCAGCATGTTAAAACGCCGTGGGATCTCTTGGAGAATTAATTGTGGTATAGGAGAGTGCAGACTCTCTCAAAGGGGTCAGTATTTGCCCTCTCTTCATCGTGTTTGCCTCCCACAAGGAAATTCGCGGGCTCCAGCAGGTAGAGTTGAATTTTCAGTGGAACCGACTACCTATTTTGTCGCTAGTGTGGAACAAAGTCCTGTGGTGACTCTACTCGTTGTTGTTTGCTGTTTTGACGAATGGGAAAATGATTCCAATGAATTGTGATGTCGCATGTTCTGAAATTTCTCTCATTTTCTTCACTTCTGTCCTGGTGACGTAGGCTGCAGCACTGCCGCATTGTTGATTGGATGGACAAGCTAACCTAACCAAGACTGTGTTTGTTAAACTTCAATTTTAATTGACCATTCTTTTCCCTCATTTTGGAGATTTTCGGGAGATGGTGGTGCACTACATTTCCAATATATTTTGGGAGTGTGGTTTAGAATTGTTCTGCTGACGGTTCTGGGAGTGGTTGATTGATGATTTCCCTCGGACTGTCCCCAACAGCATTCATGCTTCGATGTCTTTGAAAATAAATATTGAACAAAATCCCACTTACCAGCATTTGGCCCCTATCCCAGTAAACCTTTCCTATGTAGAAACTCATCTGGTTGCCTTTGAAATCTTCTGAGTGTATTAGTTTGGTTCCTTCCTCTGGTAGTTGATTCCATACACGCACAACCTTCTGCGTGGGAAAAGTGCCTCAGGTCACTATTATATTTTAGCTCTCTCACATTAAACCTATGCTATCCAGTTTTCAACTCTCCCCATATCGTGGAAAACAAAAACTTACATATTCAGTTTACAAACCATCCTTAAGGTCGTGCCCGAAGATGAAGGGAAAGTTGTCCCAGCATGTTCAGAATCGCCCTACATTCCAAACCGTGCACCCCTGAGAACATTCTTGTCTATATTTTGTGAGCATTTTCACGTGAATTCCTTAATTTTTCAATAATGCCACTTCCGCTGGAGAACAACTAATTCCGTGGAACAGAAATTTGAAGCATTAAACGGCTGTAAATTTTGGTGCTGATCGACTCTGAACACCAGCTGCTCGCGGGGATGCTTTCTATTGTGTTGCGGGTATAGGAGTAATCTCATTCGCGAAATGTTGCTGCTTCAAAATCCGGCAGGAACAGCCTTATTCTCGATGACAGCCCTTCAGATTGACCTGAGCGTTGCTTTCTAACTTGTTGTTCGCATCAGCAAACCTGGGTTTGAATTTGCTCACTCATACCTGCTAGATTGGTGAAAAGAAATGCATAGAAGAATCCATACAAGAAACAAACAGTTCTTTCTAGCCATATCGGAAATTAAAGACAGTAAGTACCAAAATCGTTCATGTACTTACCCCCAAAACACCAAATTCCTCAACCGTTCCAGAATCTTCCATCGACCTCTGAAATCACTCGGGCACTATTAACCACACAGCCGCTACAGCGACCACGCAGCAACGACCGCCACGAACCACGACATCACTGCCGCCCCCACCGACCTTGCAGCTTGTGCGATCGCCGGCCAGACAACCACCCCCAGGATCGCCAGGAAGACCATCGCCGACTGATTATAGGCCTCCGCGGGGTCCACAGCTGTCGGGAAAACCGTTTCTGCCATCACCACAGCCAAATCCGCCCCTTGTGTTGCTGTCGCCGCAGCCATTTCCGCCCCCAGTGACATCACTAACCTGCACAACCACCACGCCGCATGCGTCTCCGCCCCCACGCCGAACTCCGTCCCCCTGCCGATCTCCGTCAAATGCCTAACCCCGCCCCCAGGCCCAACCCAGCCCACACTTCCAGCTCCAGCCCCACACCAGGTCCTAGCTCCCAGCCTGCCGTGTTTTCACCATCCGTCCAGACCTCCCCCGCTTTGAGGATGAAAGATCAGTCCTCAGCAGACGCCTCACCTTCATCCCTCTACGCTCTCGGATTAATGAGTTCAACACGTAGCGAGACATCGAACAATTCTTCCACCGCCTTCACCTCCGCGCCTACTTCTTCAACCAGGATTCTCGCCCACCCTCTGGCGACACTTTCTCCCCACTCCAGCACACCCCATCCACCTGGACACCACGTGCTGGCCTCTTACCTGCTCTTAATCTCTTCATAGCCAAATGTCACAGCGACATTAACCACCTCAACCTCTCCACCCGTCTCACCCACGCCAACATCTCAACCTCGGACGTGCAGCCCTCCACTCCTTCTGTTCCAACCCCAACCGCACTATCAAACATGCAGACAAGGAAGGCGCGGTAGTAGTTTGGCGCACCGATCTTTAAACCGCTGATGCTAAACTCCAGCTCGTGGACACCTCCTCCTATTGCCCCCTTGAACATGACCCCACCTCCCACCACCAAACCATCATCTCCAAGACCATCCATAACCTCTTCACCTCAGAGGATCTCCCATCCACCGCCTCCAACCTCATAGTTCCACAATCCCGCACCGCCCGTTTCGACCTCCTGCCCAAAATCTACAAATCTGACTGCCCCGACTGACCCATTGTCTCAGTCAGCTTCTGCCCCACAGAACTCATCTCTGCATACCTCGACACAGTCCTGGCCCCCTTAGTCCAAAAACTTCCCACCTACGTTCGAGACACCATCCATGCACTCCACTTCCTCCATGATATTCGCTTTCCCGGTCCCCAATGCCTCATCTTCACCATGGAAATCCAGTCCCTGTACACCTCCATCCCCCATCACGAAGGACTCAAAGCTCTCCGCTTCTTCCTTTCCCGCCGTACCAACCAGTACCCCTTCACTGGCATCCTCCTTCAACTGACTGAACTGGTCGTCACCCTGAACAACTTCTCTTTGCAATCCTCCCACTTCCTCCAAACCAAAGGAGTAGCCATGGGCACCCTCACGTGCCCCAGCTATGCCTGCCTCTTCGTAGGATATGTTGAACAGTCCATCTTCAGCTGCTACACTGGCACCACCCCCCTACCTTTTCCTCCGCTACATCGATGACTGCATCAACGCTGCCTCGTGCTCCTATGAGGAGGTTGAACAGTTCATCTACTTCACCAACACCTTCCACCCCGACCTCAAATTTACCTGGACCGTCTCAGACTCCGCACTCCCCTTCCTCGACCTTTCCATTTTTATCTCGGGTGACCGAATCAACACGGACATTTACTAGAAACCGACCAACTCCCACAGTGATACCTAGACTACACCTCCTCCCACCCTGACCCCTGTAAGAACGCCATCCCATACACCCAATTCCTTCGTCTCCACCGCATCTGCTCCCAGGAGGATCAGTTCCAAAACCGTACAACCCAAATGGCCTCCTTCTTCAAAGACCACAATTTGCCCCAGACGTGATCGACGATGCCTTCCACTGCATCTCCTCCACTTCCCGCTCCTCCGCCTTTGAGCCCCGCCGCTCCAATCGCCACCAGGACAGAACCAAAAGGTTCTCAACGAAAACCCCACAAACCTCCATATACATAGTATCATCTGTCGTCATTTCCGCCACCTCCAAAAGGACCCCACCACCAGAGATATATTTCCCTCCCCTCCCATATCAAAAAGACCACAATCTCCGTGACTCCCTCGTCAGTTCCACACCCCCCACAAACCCAACATCCACTCCCGGCACCTTCCGCTGCAACCGCAAGAAATGCAAAACTTGCATTAGCACATCCCCACTTTCTTCCCTACAAGGCCCCAAGGAATCCTTACATATCCGCCACAAATTCACCTGCACCTCCACACACATCATTTACTGTATCCGCTGCACCCGCTGTGGCCTCCTCTATATTGGGGAGACAGGCCACCTACTTGCAGAGCTTTTCAGGGAACATCTCTGGGACACCTGGACCAACCAACCCAACCACTCCATGGCTCACCACTTCTACTCCCCTTCCCACTCCACCAAGGACATACAGGTCGTTGGACTCCTCCATCGCCACACCATAGCAACACGACGGCTGGAGGAAGAGCGCCTCAGCTTCTGCCTAGGAACCCTCCAACCACAAGAGATAAATCTAGATTTCTCCAGTTTCCTCATTTCCCCTCCCCTCAGCTTGTCTCAGTCAAATCCCTCGAACTCAGCACTGCCTTCCTCACCTGAAACCTTCTTCCTGACCTCTCCGCCCCACCCCCACTCAGGCCTATCACCCTCACCTTGACCTCCTTCCAACTATCGCGTTTCCAATGCCCCTTCCCCAAGCCCCTCCTCCCTACCTTTTATCCTAGCCTGCTGGACACACTTTCCTCATTCCTGAAGAAGGGCCCATGCCCGAAACGTCGATTCTCCTGCTCCTTGGATGCTGCCTGATCTGCTGCGCTTTTCCAGCAACACATTTTTAGCTCTGATCTCCAGCATCTGCAGTCCTCACTTTCTCCGAAAAGGAATGCAATCCTGTTGAATTACTGTGTGAAATATCGTTACTTTTTCACCAACCTGGTTCTGAATATGCACAGATGTGCTCAACACTGATGGCCATTCTGTTCCAGAGTTACCGTGCTCTGATCCTTCCACGAAAAGCAGTACCACATTTGCATTCCTTGGGTAGGCGGTCTGTTTCAAAGCCAAGGAGCAAAGGTTCCCAGCAAAATTCCTCAACTGAGGACCTGGGCATGTTTCATGGGGAATGACCAGGGGAGGCACCATTATGGAATTCCACGGTTCTGCAGTGTTTGTTACACTAATTTGAAGCGTGATTAGATTTCAGTATTCTGAGGCATAATTTAAACTGTTTGGGAAAATTCGAATTATTTTGTGATTAGCAACCAACTCAGCTTTGTTTCACAGCCAAACGTTCCATCTTTCTGATTTTCTAGTACACGCTGAGACTGCTAGCCGGTCATCACAGCTATTTGTCAGCTCTCAATTCTGAAGAGCATTAAGTCTTTTTTAAAGGCGGAGGGCACGCCTTCAACTTCATAACACGGTTCTCATCAAAAAATCCTGTAGCTTCTAATCTTGGGGATAGGGGTTTGGTTGCAGCCGTTACCGTTTTAAAAATAAAGGTTTATTTTTAAAGGTTTACCGGAAGCGCCGGTCTTGAGTAGGGAGTTTCGATACGCTGTGTCCCTTGGCTGTAGAGGGAGCTGCAGTGGCCACCTTCTGTCGAGAACGGGAGTCTGGAGTGAGCAGTGTTTGTCCCTATCTTACTCTGTGTGGGGCCAGGTAATACAGAATCTTCAATGGTTTGGGCTACAATCCAATCTTGCCATGGCTTTTCCAGTTTAAATGGAGGTAGAGTCGTATTCTCATAATCTGATCTGGAACAACCAGAGCTGCATAACTGGATGGTCTCAAACTACCAACCTTTATCTTGCAGCGTGCTGCTGACCATTTGAGTCACACAGCCTGTCACCAACCAGGCGTACCGATTTCCTTAAAGCAGGAAGGTTAGCGGGAATCTGAAGGGCGTGGAACAGTTGGAACTCTCACTGTTGTCAGAATATGTCACCAATATTCCTGCTTTCATCACCGAGAATGCCAGAGAGCTTGAGGGGTTCGCAAACACCCAGAGGAAAAGGAACCATCATAAACTGTAAGGTACCCAGGCCCATCGATGTGACTGCGTGGCCTACATCAATATGGTTCTGGTACTGGCATAATTCAAGCACACGACTTGACAGAAACTGGAGCTTACATACAGTGCTTCAGGCTGCTCGATCCAACTGTATACCATTAAATTACATTGGGTATAGAATCCCTTCCATATAACCACTTCATCAAATCCTCCCTGCCAATCGATCCCAAATCGGAATTTCTGTATCTCATCATCCATTTCCCCCAGCTAATTTGAACACCTTGTTTTCATCTATCTTATCAACACCAATCATAAGCCCATAAGCTCTGCCACATCTCCCTTCAACTTCAGTAGCTCCATTGCATCATAAATAATTCAGAACTGAAACGTCCTGGTAAATGATTGAGCCGATCCCCTCTCAGGACCCTCCCGTCCTGCACAATGTGTTATGATTTCTGTTGTGAGTATACGTAGTCACCCTTGGCTAGGAAGGAGGTAAAATGCATATTTCTGAAATAAAAACAAATAGTGCTGGAGGAACCTAATAGGACTGACAGCTTTTAGGAGAGAGAAATAATGTTCACGCTTAGAGATAGTTTATTCCTTGATTTTTATATTCCTTTCTCTCTGCCCTGATAATAAGGGATTTTGGAAGCTCCTTTCACTGAGGCTTGCATGGATGGATAGACACAAAAATAAACTTTAAACAAAGGGATTTTTTTTCTCACCTGGACTGACACTGTCTTTGTTAAACTTGTCTGCATATTTGAAGAGGTTTCACAGACACACATCAAATCAAAATCTGACATGATCAATTGATTCGACAGTAACTGAAAATTATTGGCTTTGAGTAAGTGTTGAATTCTCGGTCATTTACAGTCACTGAATATAATTTCCCCATTATATCCTCCCTCAGGATCTGAATCAAAGTCTTACCTTTGCATCCCATGATGCTTATCCTTTCAGTTAACGTGAACACCTTGTTTTTTTTATCGACATTGTCTACACCAGCAGTGAATGGTCCACTCTATTGAATCTCCCTACAGTTTCAGTTAATCACTCACGTTATGAATCTCTCCATTTTGTACCATTCTGGCAAAAGAACCAGTCTGCCATTTCTCAGGGACCCTCCCTTATGGACCCTGCCATCTGTCCCAATGTGTAGGTGATCTGCCCACTCTCAGGCACGCTGCCATCCATCGCAATGTGAGGGGGAACTACGCCCTCTCAGGGACCCTGTCATCCTTCCCAATGTATGGGTGATCTGACCCCTCTAAGGGGTCCTGCCATCCTTCCTAATGTGTACGGGATCTGTGCGCTTCATGGACCCTGCCATACTTCCCAATGTGTAGGTGCTCTGTCCGCCTCACGGACCCTGCCATCCTTCCCAATGTTTGGGTGAACTACCCGCCTCATGCACCCTCCTTCCCTCCAACAAAAAGAGCAAGGAGCACATGGACTTTCTCTGTCTCTAAGACTGAGACAATCCAATTAGCTGCCTCTACTGCTTCCTATCTCCCATTAGCCCAACGAGTCAAATTGGCTTGCATTTTGCTTCAGGTTTTAGTCCAGAACTTGCATTTTTCTTGTGTCTTTTCAAGCTTTATCGGAATTCATCTTGACCTTTTACTGCATTATTGCTAAACGCCAGCCTTCCCAACTCTGTCTTTGCTCCTCCACCTCTTCACTCTCTCAAACCAGGTCATGTATGTTGTTTCTTGTTCTGACTATCTCTGTATTTTCTGCACAATTTGCTATAAGCCCCTTTCTGGTACAGTTTTCACCATTTAAATAGTACTCTTCTCTCACATTGTTCCACTCTATATATGCCAACTTGTTGCTCATTTTTCCTTTCAATATCACTCTGTAAATTGCTTGGGACCTTCTTGGAACTTAACTGTTCCGACTTTCCTACAAGATCCTCCCTCAGTCTTCAAAATTCTGTATTGGGATCACTGGACAGCAGGACACGTGTACTCGCTCTCGTATAGAATGGATTGGAGAATGGAGATCGTGCTTCCAATTAAACCTGATGGACTATCACCTGGTGTTGTGTGATTTTTAATTGTATAGAATGAAGACAACTTGTCCATGAAACTGTGTTAGCCTTTCACAGCCCATGTCTCATTGATGAAGCAGAATGACAGCACAGAAGGAGAGAAAAGGAAGCAAACCCTGCTGTCCGCATCTCACTAACTCTTGGAAAATTCTCTCCCATGTGTCAAAGATCTTTCTCTGTTCAGTCCCGAGGTGGGATGCATGGCCATCCTGGACCAGGATAAGGGGATGGTGTGAAGTTATACCCTGAATCGATGCCGAGGGATTGTATGAACTTGCATTATAGAATATTCCAAGTGGACCTGCAGGTGGGAATCTCAATAATTGTAATGGCAAACTCTGATCAAATTACTCAATTCATCAGGAACTGGATATTCGTGCGCGAGCCTTGTGTTCAAGGCCATGCCTACTTGCTGCATAGAATTTATCCCTTAAATCACCCCATTCTCCTCATAGATATTTCCTAAAATCTTCAATGTGTGTCCTGTAAGCCTTTTGTGATGATCTGATGAGTATAAGGTTTATTGTCCAAATGTATAACTTTTGCAAACACCTCTGTCGCAACTCACCTAAAATCTCCTTTTATACAATGAGAACAATGTCAGTTTTTCCAAACCCTAATTCCCCAATGTCTGTTTGCTCACTATAAGGTACACATCAGGATTGTGTTGGAACATTCTCCAGTTGCCTGCATCAGTGCAGCTCCCAACATAGTTAAAGAAAGTGAACATTCACCAGGACAAATAACTGAGCGGAGACCCACCCCACACATTCAACATTCCCTGTATCCACCCCCGAGCCACAGTGAATCAGAGGGTAAACAGTGAAGTCACCATTGTCCTATCAGACCATAGGGATGCTCTCTCACCCACTAGTTACAAAATTGGTTTGTCGTTCGGAGACAGGGTGATGCGAGTGCTTTGTTTTTCTGACTGGAGGCCTGTGACCAGGTTGTGCTGCAAGAATCAGTGCTGGATCCAGTGTTGTTTGTCAATTATAGAAATGATTTAGATGAGAATGTAGGAGGCATGGTTAGTAAGTTTGTGGTTGACACTAAACTTGGTGCAATACTGAACAGTAAAGAAAGTTAACTAATATTCTGCTGGGACGATGATCAGCTGGGCCAGTGGGATGAGGAATATCAGGTAGAATTTGAGATAAATGCAAGGTGCTGCATTGTGATCAGAAAAACTCAGGCAGGACTTAAATCCTTTATGGCAGGGCCTTGCCTCGTGTTGTTAGACATAGAGGCTTAGGGCTGCAAGTACATAGTTTGTTAACAGAAGCATGGCTGGTAAACAAAGCTGTGATGAAAACATTTAGCACACTTGCCTTCATTGGTCAGAGCATTGAGAAGAAGAGTTGAGATGTTATCTTGGGACTGTACAGGACATTGGTGAAGCCACATCAATACATTGTTGATTATCTGGAAAAACAGATTTTGTTATGCCCTTTAGGGAAGGACCTCTAACATTCCTACTTGGTCTGGCCTACATGTGACATCCCCCAGCCACAGCAATATGGCTGAAATTGAGCCATTTCTAGTCAATTAGTTGAAAGCAATGTTTGCTATCCATCCATTAATATCCTCAGTTCATGAACGAAGAAGTAAAAGCACGTATTTCACTCCATACCCCTGCAATGGCTCCCAGTTTCAGCAATTCGTACCGGTTTGCAACATTGTTCAGGCATTTACCCCTCTCTGTAACACTCTCATCACCTTCAGCACCTTCACCTCTCCCCATTCCTATCATCTCATTACACCCTGACAAAGCTTCATCTTCCCACTGCATTCCTCCTTCTAATCGAACTCTTACAATTCCTTTTACACCTACGTCAATATTTCTGTCGCACATTGTCTGTTCCTAATACCAGCTCCTGCTTTAAAATGATCAGGTTTCTTTTCTGGATTTGTTCTGTGCCTCTTTAAATCTGATCCATTCCATCCTGAGCGAGGGACAGTTGGAAATTCGTGCTGAGTCAAGAGTGTGTTGCTTGGAAAGCACAACAGGTCAGGCAGTATCCGAGAAGCAGGAGAGTCGACGTTTCAGGCATCAGCCCATCATCAGAAATGATTCGTGAGGAAGGGCTTATGCCAGAAACGTCGATTCTCCTGCTCCTCAGGTGCTGCCCGACGTGCTGTGCTTTCCCAACAACATACTCTGAACTCTGATCTCCAGCATGTGCAATCCTCATTTGCTGAGGTTTTATCTGTTTCAATGGAGAGTCCTTTTGCTGAATGTTTTACACTGTTCCTCCAAGTGTTTTCCACCGTTCATTTACAGAAACATATTTCATTCTGTTTACTCAGTTTACCTTTGTCAGTTGTCTTCTCAAACCCATGTAATTGGCTTTGTTCCTGTTTCCAAAAATAACTTTTTCTTTCTTCAGTCACTTCAAACTTTCAAAATTCCTTTGACTTTCACTTTATCACAACTTCTCGGACGAACTGTTTGTGTGACATTAGTCTTTCACTCAGCTTCAGCACCTAATGGGTTACATCCCTACCATTTGCATAATGTGCTGTTCAAAAAACACTGATGAAAACATTCACCGAAGCCTTCTTCAAATATCACTCTTGCCAGCGTGACTGTCCAAGATTATATGAAGATTGAAGTCTTCCAAAATTATCAGAATGCCTTTGTTGTAAATTCCCGTTTAAGCAGCGATGGGCAATAATATACAGTAAAGCAGGATAAAACCGTACCCCAGCTTGTGTTTGTGACATTTGAATTTGCATTCAACTGATTCAGCAAGATAAATTAAGGCCAAATGCTTTCTCTTGAACTTGGTTGTTATCCGTTACTGTCAGCGTTATCCATTCTGCTTTTCTGTTCTGCGAGCATCTGCCAGCAAGACAGTGTACTTTTGAATATTAATGTTCCAACTTTTGTTCGGCCTGTAACCACGTCTCTCTTGTGACTAAACTTCAATTATCTCTCTGCCACAATTCATATATCTTATTGCAGATACTTTGAGCACTCCAAAAATGAACACTACAAAATAGTTTCTCACACAATTTCCTCTCAGAAACCTATTCCCTGATTTACAGTTTCAGTTAAACTTTGTCCCATCTTGTTCCTTTCTGCTTGTCTTCGGCATCAAACCCATGCTGTTCCAATGCTTCACCTTTTCTCTTTGAATTTGGAAAGCTCTTTCACTGTTCCTGCATCCTGTCTGTCATTTGACAAAGACTTGTCCATAGAACTATCGACATGATTGGCCCAGACATTGTTCCCGTCACAGTTTCATTGCAGCCCAGTGCAATGGGATTTTTTTTATTCACTCGTGGGATGTTGGTGTCTCTGACTGGCCAGCATTTCTTGCTGACCCCTGGCTGCCCTTGAACTGAGTGTGTTGGTGGGCTGTTTCAGAGGGTGATTGAGAGACAATCTCATTGCTGTTGGTTTGGAGACACACTCTGATATCTACGCAAGGTGAGGATGGCAGATGTCCTTCCCTAAAGACATTAAGTTATCAGCTGGATGTTTATTAACATCAGCACCTGTTTAATGCTTATTAGTAGGTTTTTAAGTGCATACTGTTTACAAAGCATTTAACTCACATTCAACCATTTGCAATAGTGGGATTTGAATCAGTTTCCAGAGAATATTAGCTAAGTTTCTGGATAGATTGCCTCACAATAATGCCACTAAGCCATCACAGGTTGTTCATCCCAATGCACCATGAATCAAAACCCCTTCTCTTCCAACACAATTGTTTGATCCTGAAACCTTCCAGCACTCCGGTGATATCATTTAGTCTCTGTCTATGTGGTATCCCTCACTGTTTGGGTCTAATTGCGGTCTCTGTCAGCGTCACTCATCCATGTACCTACTCCAGATACTGAGCGAACAGTATTCTCCACTCCAGAGAGAAGAGACAGCACAGGCCAGGGATGGAGACTGGGATTTACAAGAACACTATGGTACTCAGTACTGTTGTCCATGCATAACTCTGAGTGCATCAGTTTAATTTCCCATTCTGTCTATTTCACCGTCGTCTGACGGTACTCAGGAAGGTCCTGACTTAATAGACTTCCCAGCTGCTGGGTGCCTTGTCCATCACCTCATTGAAAATGGTTGGTCTGTCAGAGACACAAAGGGAAGAATGATCTGGAGCCTTCAATAAATACTATTGTGAGGTAAGATCACTCACAGAGAACAGCCCAGAGGGCAATGAGAGGACACCAAACTTTGGCTAACAAGACAAGACATTGATACAGTGCTGGAGTGGGACGCCCAGTACAGACACACCCTCGGCTCAATCACCTGTACTAGAACAGCATAGGGAGTATCATAGTTATCAATTCAGGCCTGCTGTCTTTGTGAGCAGCAGTACAACAGAGGGAAAAGCGGGCCTCCCACGAGAGGGATCTTTCTGTTCAGTATTTTCTCTCCAACACTGTACCTCCAGCATGTTTTGTGGAATAGTTTCTTCAATCTTTCGAACTCCTATGACAATTTCTATGTCTGTAACCTTCTCCCCGCGCTACAATCCAGCAAAACATTTGAATCATACTCCAATCCAGACTGTCATCCTGATCTCTGTAACTTGCTTCAATCTCTATAATAAATTCTGCTCCTCCAGTAACTGGAGACAGTCATGCAGCACCGAATCAGACCCTTCGGTCCATCTCATCCATTCTGTCCAGGTTTCCTAAACTGAACGAGTGCCTTTTGCCTGTGCTGAGCCCATATCCCTTGAAACCTTCACCTCTCCATGTGCCTGCCCAAATGTCTTTGGCATGTTGTAATTGAAGTTGTATCTACTATTTCCTCTGGCATTATGCACCATCCTTGGTGGAACATGTTGCCTCTCAGCTCCCTCTTTAAACCCTTACTCTCTCACTTCATGATTATACTCTCTAGTTTTGGACTCACCTACTCATAGAACATAGAAAAACATAGAACGTAGAAAAATACAGCGCAGTACAGGCCCTTCGGCCCTCGATGTTGCGCCGACCAAAGCCTACCTAACCTACATTAGCCCAATAATCTCCATATGCTTATCCAATGCCCGCTTAACTGACCATAAAGAGGGAGAGTCCACTACTACTACTGGCAGGGCATTCCATGAATTCACAACCCGCTGAGTAAAGAATCTACCCCTAACATCTGTCCTATACCGACCACCCCTTAATTTAAAGCTGTGTCCCCTAGTAACAGCTAACTCCATTAGCAGAAAAAGGTTCTCACTGTCGACCCTATCTAAACCCCTAATCATCTTGTACACCTGTATCAAATCTCCCCTAAACCTTCTTTTCTCCAATGAGAACAGCCCCAAGTGCCTCAGCCTTTCCTCATACGATCTTCGTACCATGCCAGGAAACATCCTGGTAAACCTCCACTGCACTCGTTCAAATGCCTCCACGTCCTTCCTATAGTATGGCGACCAAAACTGCACACAATACTCCAGATGAGGCCGCACCAGAGTCTTATACAACTGCAACATGACCTCAGGACTCCGGAACTCAATTCCTCTACCAATAAAGCCCAGTCCACCATATGCCTTCTTCACAGCACTATTTATCTGGGTGGCAACTTTCAGAGATCTGTGTACATGGACACCAAGATCCCTCTGCTCATCCACACTACCAAGTAGCCTACCATTAGCCCAGTAATCCATCTTCTTGTTACTCCTACCAAAGTGAATGACTTGACACTTAGCTACATTGAACTCCATTTGTCACCTTTCTGCCCAGCTCTGCAACTTATCTATATCTCGCTGTAACCTGCCACATTCTTCTTCGCTGTCCACAACTCCACCGACTTTCGTGTCATCCGCAAACTTGCTCACCCAGCTTTCAAGCCGCTCTTCTGGGTCATTTATAAAAATGACAAACAGCAACGGTCCCAAAACAGATCCTTGTGGAATACCGCTAGTAACTGCACTCCAAGATGAACCTTTACCATCAACTATTACCTTCTGTCTCCTTCCAGCCAGCCAATTCCTAATCCAAACCTCTAATGCACCCTCAATGCCATACCTCCGTAGTTTATGCATTAGCCTACCATGGTGTACCTTATCGAACGCCTTGCTAAAATCCATATACACCACATCTACTGCTTTACCCTCGTCCACTTCCTTGGTCACCTTCTCAAAGAACTCAGTAAGGTTTGTGAGGCAAGGCCTGCCCTTCACAAAACCATGCTGACTATCCTTGATCACAGTGACGAGTTGTATACGTAATGTATCAGTGTTGAGCCCGCAAATATTCACAATAGACGCTGATGACTTGGAGTGGTGGACCACGTGTATTGTGTCAATATTTGCGGATAAGACTAAGATGAGTGGTAGAGCAAGGTGTGCAGAGGATTGTGAAACTTTGCATTGGGTAGTGGATAGGTGAATTGAGTGGGCAAAGGTCTGCAAGATGGAATGCAACGTTATTAAGTATGGATTCATCCATATCGTTAGGACTATTATTTGAATGGTAAGAAATTGCAGCACACTGCTCTGCAGAGCAACTCGTAACTCCATGTGCATGAATCACAGAAGCTTGGACTGCAGGTGCAATAGGTAGTTAATAAGGCAACTGGAATTTCGTCCATCACTGTGAAAGCAATTGAGTTTAAAGGCAGAGAGGCTATGTTGCAGCTGTATAGGGTGCTAGTGAGGCCACCCCTGGCGTACTGCACGCAGTTTTGATCTCTTGACTTGTGAAAGGATGTAATGGCACTCGAAGGGGTGCAGTCAAGATTCACTTGGTTGGTTCCCGAGTTGAGAGGGATTGCCTTATGATGACAGATTGAGTAGACGGAGACTATACCCATTCGGATTTAGAAGAAAGATAGGGAATTATGTAATGCATATAAAACTATGAATCGAATAGATGACATCGAAGTAGAGAGAATGTTTCCACTGTCAGGTGGAAATAGGACAAGAGGGCATAGGGTCATAAATAGGGAGAGCAGATTTAGGACTGAACTGAGGAAGAATTTCTTCACCCTGAGGATTGTAAATCAATGTAATTTTCTGTCCAGTCAAATGTTTGAAGCTTCTTCAGTAAATATGTTTAAAGTTAAAATAGTTTCTTCTACAAACGGCAAAGAAATTAAGAGTTATGGTGAGAGGGTGGCTAAGTGGAGTTGAAGACACAAAAAGATTAGCCATGATTTTATTTAATAGCAGAGTAGGCTCGAAGGGCCTCATGTCCTACTTCTGCTCCGAGTTCTTATGTTCGCATTTTCTAAATTTGTGGATATTTTCTGTACAAACATATAATTCTGTAATTGAAACTGAAAACAATAGTTTCTGTCTTTGCGGAATTTAGATAACAGAAATAACAAAGACGTTCAGCATGGTTTATGGAATTAATGAATGTACAGAAATAGAGAGACTTACCAGGAACACCAAAACAAAAGCAAGGATGGGATAGTAACCTGAGTAGTCATTAGTATATCTTCTATCTGATCTGGTAACGACGACCGAGACCAGGAAAAATAGAAAACACCTAAGGATAAAATCCGGACTCTTGCTGAAGCATTCCATACATTTTTATTGGATTCTGATCCATTGTTGGAACATTCCAACCATTGCTCTCATAATCTGATACATTGTTGGAACATTCCAGAATACTGTTCTAAGATTCTGATCTCTCCTCACCCTGTCTCTGCAGTTGCTTCTCCCTGTTACTGTTGGAGTTGATGCATGTGCTACTACAATGCGATAGTTCATTGAAAGAAGGCCTTTCCTAATAGGAGAGAGGAAGCCTTCAGTGACATAATTGGAATCCACCAAGGTGAAAGTCAATGGCATTCACTCAACAAACAGTTCCAATTTAGCGCCTCTCATTACAGAACCTACAGTTCACAGTGATAAGTAGATTGGATTGGTTGTTGACATCGCTGGCTATTGTTATCATCTCACATTGTCTACTGCTGTAACGATGTCGGTGGTGAGGGCGAATGATGGGTGTTTTCTTTTCGCAAGGTGGATGTAACTTTAGCACAAATGTGCTTCAGTTACTTTTTTTTAAATGAATTAACAAATGTCTCATAGCAGTTTATTTGATGTAAAGCTGTAATATTGACCTTTTTTTCTTCAGATGAAAACCAAACATTCACAATATGTGCAATAACCTTATTCATTAAACCCATGGATTAATGAGTCGGAAACAGAATGAAATGACATTGTCTAGGGGACAGAAATGAATGGGGACTGCAGAGAAATATAATGGTATCCCCCAATCACTTGGATTTGACCATCACTCATTCTGACAGGACAGAATGAACTGTAATGTACAACAAGGAAACTGGTTACATTGTGGAGATGGAATGTCGATCAATAATGTGAACAGATCAGGATAATTTCAGATGTGATGTCGGAAATTAAACACATACACGCACTCACAGATACATATACACACACACATACACACATACACACACACACACACACACACACGCACACAGTTTAATCATGTGATCAGTTCAATGAGATTGCTCATGTAGTGATTGGATTACCTACATTATGGAAACAGGCTATTGAGCCCCACCAGTCAAACCTCTAAAGGCAGGAATATTATATCCTGCTGGTTCCTACATGCTGTAGGGTCCCCTGATAACTATCCAATATACTCTTATCTCTGCGGAAGATTTGGTAACCACGTGAACCCCAGTCAGCAGGGACTTGTTGCCACTTCAAGATATGTCAAAAGGGAATGAGTGTGATAGGGATTCCTTCACTCCAGTGTTTTGGGTCATACAAAACCCAGCAGCTAGATTGACCTGACTGCAATGCGTAATCTACGCTTTGCCACAATCAGATATTAAAATGTGGATTACTCTGTACTGGTTCAGTAAAAAAAAATGAAACATAACAGTCCTACTGTCAATTAACACGAAACAGTGAAGTTGTAGATGCTGTATTCGGAGCCTTTTTGCTTTGAGAAGAATGAATCGCTTCGGATTCCCCGCATTCTTTGCAAAAGTATTAGTAATAATTAAAACCTCGAAGGGACCCTCAAATCTCGGATGTAAGCTGTTCCTTTTCTTGAACGCATTCACATACATAAAATCTCCTGACTCCAAGTTGTGGCACAACCTCTCAATCCCTCAACTCCTATTCCAGATCCCTCAAATCTCCTCTTTGATTTAAGAAATTTAAAATCATCAGAACAAAAAGAAAATCTTATATAAGGGACACAAGCAAGCATCTTGCGAGTATGCTCAGAGACCTCTAAATGGCGTTGTTAGGGTGGGGTAAGGGAAAGAGCGAGACAGCACTTTACAAATTGAAACGTGATGTGCAAGGAGAGGCTTCAATACTTAAAAATGCAACAAGCAAATAATAGGAAGAAGACGCATTACAATTTTTAAAAATCCCCACCTCAGTATTATCACAATTTTTATCCAGCTTCAAGTTCAGTCACTGCTTGCTCATTAACATCACACATGGATTGCAAAACTCCCCAGCTTTTGCTTTGAGGTATGCTTATATCCTCATTTTATTATTGCCTTTTCATTTCAGCTCAGTATTGCTGTTTCAACGTCAGTTTATCAAAGGATTGTGTGGCAGTGTATATTTGTTTAAACTATCCGTTTGTGCTCCTCCAAACCACATATTAACCTATTTGTCAAGCAGACATACAGGTCTGAAGACTGCTCTTCAGTGCATGTTTTATTCGCCCATGCTTATTTTTATCTCCGAGGTGACATTCAACTTTTTACGTCTACATCGATATCACAAGGCCTTGTCACGCATTCTTGAAGCCCACATGGTCTATCAAGTGACCCATGAGGTTTTATATACCTCTCTACGTATGGTCCCGATGTCTCAGGCAGTGTCTTGGTCACCAAATCAGTTCTCTTAAAAGAAAAGACTAGAAGAAAGGATCATTAAGAGAAATTTATCAAATTAATTCTCCTTTTCAAGAAAATGCATATCAGAGTTAACTGTTATTTCAACCCATTGCTTTGCTTCTGCCACGAATCTTCATCCCTGATTAATTAATCTCATTCAACATTCGGCTTTTTAAATATCATATATTATATATATGTATATAAATTAAGAGGTCTGCTGAAATCTGCAATCCATGGTAAATTGTCTGATAATATTTGAAAACATAAGTTCAACATTTCTGTTTGATTCAGGTAAAATATAATTTGATTGTTCTTTCTCTGAGATGATGCATACATCACAAAACTTATTCTATTGCTCATTCCAGATATTTGACATATTTGACATATCACGATGCAAATTTGTCCAAAATCAAAATTATGTTTACACCCCCGAAGTCACAAACAATTTTGTGCAGTGTTTCTTTAGTGTTGTTAGCAAATTGCTACATGAGTTGAGGATGCCTCATCCATTTTTGTGTTGCGACACAAAGCGTTGGCAGACATGTTCAAAAGTTTCTATTATTATCCGAAAAACAAAAGGTAATTATCCATTCGACTTCAGGAAGAATAGATTAATTAGTGCTTATTTCCGCGCTGGGGTGATAACTCCTACATATAATTACGTTGATCGCCTTGCTCTCGACCTTCTGTTGCAAATCCAAGTGATAAAAGTCCCGCAAAACTTGTGACCCTATTTTTAAATCACCACTTTGTTGCCATATTTCAGAATTTCTCAGAGCTGTTTCTTCCTTTTGAAAAAAAAATGAATTGCATATGAGTTTTATTTTAGTAACATGATCTTCAATATTAACTGGAAATCCCTTTATTAGAACACAACTTTATAATATAAAGCGTGGACAGTTTCCAACTCTGAAAAGCATCACATTATTCTCGTCTCACAATTTAAATTGCAAATTTGATTCGTCAAACTGTTCTGATCAATCATTACACATATTGTCACAGGCTGTCAAATAATTGCAGCTACATTACGAGCCGAAGCACTCGTTTGCTTGCTGGAGGGACTCTTACCTAATTATTAAAAGTCAAGTCTAATCACATTAATTCTGGTAAGTGTGTGTTATGTTTCTTGGTAATAAAATGCTTCTTATGCACAAATAATGACTAATCCAGATGCCCAGATATTGACAGTAGTATCTTATGTTTGTTAAAGATTTCTTATAAAATAATGTTGAACTGAAAGTTCAATTCTCAGTAAGGAAGATAAATAGATACAGATTTGTCACTGTTGCAGAAAGCTGCGACTAGCACTCTGTACTCAATTCGAAAATTCCTAATATGTGAAGACATCAGTTAGGCACCAAAGTTAGATACACACAGTCAGACTAGCTGCCACTGCAGAGAGTGCTTCTTTTAAGCTGAGACAAATAATAAACAGAATTAATTTCCAAAGGACATGCAGCAATCTTCAAATTAATGTGGAGATGAATGAGGTCAAAACAACTTAAAAGTTTAATTCTGCTCGTATCTTTTTCTGAAAACAATATTGTTGGTTTGGGATACTCTAATTCAAACGTTATGATTCAGTTTTACATTTTTAACTAAACTATATAAAGTTCACGGTAATTCATCCACTACATGAACAAACTTTGAACTCTACGGCTATTTCCTCAATGTTAGGCTTACTCTTCATTTTAAAAGAGAAGAGCTGACGCCTGCCATTTTTATCCTGGTGCAGAATTATTCTGTACCTGAGGCTGAAATTTTAATCCGACTGTACAGTACCAGAATATTGAACTTAATTTGATTTATTAATTACATCCTAAAAATTCTGCAGTAAACATTGATAGGGAAGCAGTGCGCAGATTGATTCTAATTTGGTTACAGGGCCTCAGCTTTTTTTGCTTCCTTTAGTCAATTTTCTTGCTGGACTAACACCTGTGTTTGAAAGGTGGTGAATTTGATCTGTGGCAACAGAGTGAAACTGTGGGGGAATTACATATGTTTGGCTTTTATGAAAACCCCAAAAAAAGTGACGATTTAGGAATTGACAGTAGGGCAGTCATGATCTGTTAGAAGAGCAGGTGGATTAACACTTCATTAATATTCATTTTTATTTAGAAATTGTGCATTACATAATAATTGATTCCTTAAAAAAGGAATTAACATTAAATATATATGTTCCACACTGATATGGACACACATTACACTTCCAAATCACGTAGATTCCAAAAATGCAAAGTAAATTTGAAGCATTCCCGGATCACGAACTCCAGGGAACGGAAACACAAAGATTCAGTCACCAACAAACAAATACGCACTCAAACCACACCACAAAGAATTAGCATTTAGGTCAGTGAACACAGCACCAACAGTAGGCATCTCTATTTCTGTCTTTTTCTCATCTCTCCCTCTCTCACGCTCACTCTCTCTCTCTCTCTCTCTCTCTCTCTCTCTGTGTGTGTGTGTGTGTGTGCGACTTATGAAGCCTGGTCATGGTTTTGAAAAATCGCAATTAAATATGGCGTTAAGTGAAAATGGTTCCTCGATATTTTTTCTTGTTTTAGGTTTATTAAAGCCGTTATTATCCATTTTAGACACTTACGTAAATTGAAATTAAACACATGCTGATCGGATTTAGGGAATATATAAACCTATCATCCATGAAAGTTGCAAACTCTCACAGGGGTTGGGGGAGTGGTGTTGGGTGGGGGGGGGAGCGGTAGGCGGTGGTGCTTGGCTCCGAGCCTCTGAGACAAACTAGCCGTTACCTCCCCGGGGTGACTTTCCTCTTTTAGTCCATTTTGCTCAGTTCATGTCAAAAGACTATGTTACGTATTTTATGAAAAGCCATCTCGAGTTGAATGGCAGGATCGGGGAGAAAGTCAATAATAATTATAATTTCTGACGGTGTCCAGGGTCAGTGAACCGGCACTGACTGTCCTCCCCGAGGATTAGGGAAATATCCCATCAGAAACATACCAATGATAGGGTCTGTGAGTGTCATTGCTGCCTCCTATGTACTGCACTTTCTCTGCCATTGTCCTGAAACTGGCTCTCGGACTGTTGATATTCCCTGCGATTACAGCCCGCCTCTGCATTTCTTCTTGTTGATGTTTTCTAATGTCTGTCTTAAAGCTATTATTGTCAGCAGGGCGACAAGTTGAGGCATCTGACTGATGGTCTTGTGTCGCCGCACTCTAGAATTGTGCTTGTTGACCATCACAGATCTTGTTTAGGGATCTGATAAGCTGGCGGCGGGGAATAACACCGATTTAACTGTTAGTCTAAAGTCTCCTCATCTTCCTACGTGTGTTGAGGGGTTCTTGGTTTGCATTCTTCGGGCTGTTTAACCATCGTTTGTTTGTGGTATTCCACTTGGTGTTTATTATCTACAACTTGCTGCGGCTTTCCTTTCTTTTTCGATCCCTGCATAATTTTCTTTAATACTTTTCTCCCTCCTCTTTTTGGCTTCCCTTTTCCACTTTCCCAAAACTACCCAGTTTAACTGTTCCTTACTTTTACTGAGTGGGTCTCTATTTAATAAACACTCTTCATAATAGAATATTCTTACAAAGTTAAAGCAGTCATCAATTGGAAATGGCTGGCGGATATCTTTTTTCTACTTTGTCCAATTTTCTCAATGGCTATTTGATGTCTGGCCTCAGATTTGTAGGCTTCAATATGTTTACGTGGGGATTTGCTAGTGTTGGCACAACTCCATTTTTTATACTATACGTCCTTAACATGGTTGAATAGTTGTAAAATTTGATAGGTCACAGAGTTCCATTTTTGCTGGGTCCCATTGGTGGTCTCGACGTCCACTTAGTTGGTCATCCTCTGGTCCAGATGGGCTCTTACCTCAGGCTTCGTCTGGATGTCTGAGGACTTTATTGGACACGAACAGCTCGTATCTGAGTGACTGCGTTCTAAGATTCCGACTCAAACGCTGTGCTCAGTATCCCAATTCCGGCTTTTAAAAAAATTAGTTCCCTAAATCTCACAAAATCACAGTTACAGTTAAACATACAATCCTTTAGTCCAATAACTACACTCAATTCTCAGACTGCATTGCCCGCCCACCAGTCTGAGTAACTAACATTGCTTAAAATTCTTAAGTATCAGACAACAAACAACTCAGATTAACAACAGTCTCAGAATTGAAATCTGGTTGAAGATTTGTAGCTCGGGTGTCCGTTGTTGTGGTTCTGTTCGCCGAGCTGGAAGTTTTTGCTGCAAACGTTTCGTTTCCTGTAATCGTTAGTGATTACAGAAAGTGCAAAATAGTTTCAGGCGTAAAATGTATTATTACAAACAATAAAGGTATTTATCTGAAAGCATAACCCAGTAACCACTTTAAGGCAGCCAACTTGTTCGTCACGCTGACATATTGTGCTCATAATCCAAGAAC
The DNA here is from genome assembly GCF_020745735.1 of Hemiscyllium ocellatum. Lineage (NCBI taxonomy): Eukaryota > Metazoa > Chordata > Chondrichthyes > Orectolobiformes > Hemiscylliidae > Hemiscyllium > Hemiscyllium ocellatum. Next base: position 15,345,887 of record NC_083408.1, read on the forward strand.
TTTAACCAACATAGGCCTTTTTGACAAGAATTGCCGGGAAGGAAAGCAGTTTCTGTGATCTGATCAAACTGTGATCTAGAATATATTCACTATCTAACCGTAAACTGTCTCTCCATTCATTCTGTATCGGCATGGCATTTTAACAGAATTGCACTTGCAACTAAAATGAAAACGCCATGTATAAACTACCCCATATTTTTGTTATCAAAGACTTAATTAGAGTAAGTCTTTGGACATTGGTTCCTATATGTTTATAGAACCTCTGCCCATGCATAAATAAACAATGGCTTTGAACAATTCAAATATTTTGTTTTAGATTACTTACAGTGTGGAAACAAGCCCTTCGGCCCATCAAGTCCACACCATCCTGCAAACCATCCAAATTCATTCCCTTACATTTATCCCTGCCCCTAACATTATGGGCAATTTAGCATGGTCAATTCACCTGACTGCACGTTTTTGGAGCGTGGGAGGAAGCCGGAGCACCCGGAGAAAACCCACGCAGACACGAGGAGAATGTGCAAACTCCACCCGGAATTGAATCCGGGTCTCTACCACTGTGGGTCATCAGTACTAACTACTGTGCCACCGTTCTGCCCACTGTGCCAGCGTGCCATCCACTTATCTTAGCCTTGTTTTATGTTGCTAAAAACTTCAGCAGTTATTTTGGAGGTTGCATCGAAATTGCTTGCTGTTTACTGAGAAAAAGCGTGGAACGATGTCACCTTCCAAGATGGAACCCTGAGCCGGCAAACAGCCGGCAGACTCTCGATCGCCAATTGAATTCTGTCCTTTGATGACATGGGATTGCTGCCTATGTGCCTCTGCGAAGGTACTACGGTCAACAAGGCTCATTTCCACGCTTCATTTGCCATCTGTCCTTCGAACTGTCCCACAGATGCGGTCTGATGAGACTTTGCTCTCGAAACAAACCAGATCTGGTTACCATTGATAAAGAGTGAAATACATTTGTTTTATTAGAACTGTGCACGCTTGAAGTGACCATGCTCTTTAAGAGATATGAACAGTGACTGCAGGCATTTCACTGTTGGTTGGTATATGTTTGACAGCCACTGACCTGCTAAACGAAATCACAATGTTAATCAATTAGCATTGGTTGGTATATTTTTAACAGCTACTAACAGGCTGAGAAAAAAAGACTCTCAAAACTTCAGTTACTCTATTCCAAACCTCACTTAACCATCATATCGCTTAAACAGCTGTGGACCTTTCCAGCATGCACGTTCTCATAAAAAAAAACCTCTAGAAATTAGTTGCATTTCAGAATCTCTATTCAAACTTTCAGTCACTGTTCATATCTCTTAAAGAGCGTGGTCACTTCAAGCGTGCACAGTTCTAATAAAACAAATGTATTTCACTCTTTATCAATGGTAACCAGATCTGGTTTGTTTCGAGAGCAAAGTCTCATCAGACCGCATCTGTGGGACAGTTCGAAGGACAGATGGCAAATGAAGCGTGGGAATGAGCCTTGTTGACCGTAGTACCTTCGCAGAGGCACATAGGCAGCAATCCCATGTCATCAAAGGACAGAATTCAATTGGCGATCGAGAGTCTGCCGGCTGTTTTCCGGCTCAGGGTTCCATCTTGGAAGGTGACATCGTTCCACGCTTTTTCTCAGTAAACAGCAAGCAATTTCGATGCAACCTCCAAAATAACTGCTGAAGTTTTTAGCAACATAAAACAAGGCTAAGACAAGTGGATGGCACGCTGGCACAGTGGGCAGAACGGTGGCACAGTAGTTAGTACTGATGACCCACAGTGGTAGAGACCCGGATTCAATTCCGGGTGGAGTTTGCACATTCTCCTCGTGTCTGCGTGGGTTTTCTCCGGGTGCTCCGGCTTCCTCCCACGCTCCAAAAACGTGCAGTCAGGTGAATTGACCATGCTAAATTGCCCATAATGTTAGGGGCAGGGGTAAATGTAAGGGAATGAATTTGGATGGTTTGCAGGATGGTGTGGACTTGATGGGCCGAAGGGCTTGTTTCCACACTGTAAGTAATCTAAAACAAAATATTTGAATTGTTCAAAGCCATTGTTTATTTATGCATGGGCAGAGGTTCTATAAACATATAGGAACCAATGTCCAAAGACTTACTCTAATTAAGTCTTTGATAACAAAAATATGGGGAAGTTTACACATGGCGTTTTCATTTTAGTAGCAAGTGCAATTCTGTTAAAATGCCATGCCGATACAGAATGAATGGAGCGACAGTTTTACGGATAGATAGTGAATATATTCTGGATCACAGTTTGATCAGATCACAGAAACTGCTTTCCTTCCCGGCAATTCTTGTCAAAAAGGCCTATGTTGGTTAAAGTTCTTGGATTATGAGCACAATATGTCAGCGTGACGAACAAGTTGGCTGCCTTAAAGTGGTTACTGGGTTATGCTTTCAGATAAATACCTTTATTATTTTGTAGTAATACATTTTACGCCTGAAACTATTTTGCACTTTCTGTAATCACTAAATTATTCCATGTTTCATGCCGGCCGAGTAAGCCAGTTTTGTTGATCTTATTGAATGATAGAGCAGACTCAGTTGGGCTGAATGGCCTACTATTCATAATTTATATGTTTGCAAGTTGGTAGCGAGTGACGCACTAGTTCATAATAACTACCGGATGCATCACAGCAAATAGCCAAGACTTCTTGGCAGCATGTCCTAAACCATGATTTAATCACAAAGAAAGACAAGGTCACCAGATGTTTGACAACACCAATATCTGCAACGTCCCATCCAAGCCATGCACCATTCTGAGTTTGAAATGTGTTGTCAATCCTTCACTGTTGCAGTGTTCACTCTTTATCATCTGCTTCTGACTGGAGACTAATGAATTCATTTGATTAATTCCAGGATATCTTCTTCAATTAAGTATTAGGCTCAAAATTCACCTTGTCAGCTTACTTCAGTCAAAATAAAACATAACCAGTCAGAGGATGAGCAAGTTATTTTGAAATTCATGACACAAGCCAAATTAGTGATGTGTGTAGACCTCTTCTCCTCTTCCCAGTAGGGTCTCAATACCTCAGGCAGTGCAGAGGCAATCAAATGTCTTTGACAGATCATAGACAAAGACACATATACCTCTAAGAAAAGCTTTCCAGTTATTAATTTTATCTACATCTTCCAAACACGGGAATATCCATCAGTAACAGGAGGCCACTCGTCCCTTCAGCCCTTCAAACATTTAATTCGAGCCGGACAGACCCTTTTTCCAGATTCATTGAAGCACTTAATAAAAGTCTAACATCCGATTTGAGGATGTTCAGTTGCTTCTCTGTATCCACACGATCCACAACCTGTTGAGGCAGCGCGTACAACTTTTCTGATGCTCCATAATTTTAAAGTTCTTGCTCTGATGCTGCCGTTTTTGTCCTCAGCTCATTACACACCGCATCTTTGAATTTGGCACTTTACAGTTTCTGGATTCGCCATTGAGACCAACTGTGAACTCTATATCTGCAGTATTTCGTTTTCATTTGTTTACTTGTTTCAATTTCTCTGTCAGTGGCATACCTGCTCCAGGTACATCTTTTTCACTCTTGATTAATTTTCAAGGCCCAACTCCATTCACCTTGGCCTCGAGAAACTATTTAATCCTGTCTTCACTGGCGGGTAAGTGGTTAGGCTTTGGTGTTATCACAGTGATGGCCTGAGTTTGATTGTCTGTCAGAGAGTGGGAATGGCCCTTTGAATGTGGGAATCGGCAACAAAGATGCTGATTTTATTACTGTCTGTGGCTTACCCACCATTTGGCATGTATGACCTGTACAGCAAATGTTAACCACATCCTTGTGCATTCCAGGCCAATAAAAATATTTTTTATAACTGAGCCCTAGTCTTTTCCACACCAAGGTGGCCACTTACAGGTTATTCCTCCCTGTATTCTACCGGCAACACAATGTTTTGCACTGCGGCCCAATCCTCCTCTGCACTAACCTGCCGTGGTCGCTATTTCCACCTTAGGATTCGATCTTTCAGATAATAACCCACACGAATATTCCCTGCCTCCTTTTCGGAGGGGGAAGAGGATTAGTTTGGTGGTGGTTATTGTTCTTGTTAAACTGTTAAATGACCAGGAAACACACACATACACACACACACACAAACACAGACGCACACATACACTCACACGCACACATACACACACACACACACACTTACATACACACACCCCTCCAGATTTATACACTCTGCAGATCCTCTCATATACAAGATCTCTATCATATGCTCACACATGCACTCCAATACTCACACACGCACCTTATCAGACATATACACCTTTACACGCGTAAACATACTCACACTTTCTCACTCATATCCCCGCACACACGCAGTCTCACATGGACACACATATATAAGCTTGCGGGGTGAATGTGCACTTCAGAATTACATCTTTTTTGCTTAAAAATGCATAAATGAAGGTAAGATTCTGTAAATTCCCTTCTCAGATTAGAATCAATTTGACCATTGGGGCACAGACAGCCCCACACAGGGCACTTCACACCTTCACTGCATTATCTGGGCTACATTGGAACCTAATATTAACGTCCACTTGAGAATGTAACTTTACGAAAGTTCTGGAATTTTCACATGAATGAACTCAAACTCATAACACGGTCTTGACTTCCACAAGGATCGTTGCAGGATCTTCTAATTTTCATCAACTGTACAAACGATTTGGGTGGAGCATAAGAGGTATAATTAGTAAGTTTTTTGATGATACAATAATTGGAGGTATAGTGGACAGCGAAGAAGATTAATACAAATTACCTTAAATGGATTTTAGCTTCAGGGAGAGGTTGAATAGGCGATGTCTGTGTTCCCTGGAGCGTCAGAGGCTGAGGGTTGACATTATGGAGATTTATAAAATCATGAGGCTCGTGAATAGGATAACTAGACTCTGGGAGTCCAGACCTAGAGGGTGTAGGTTTAGGGTGGTAGGGGAAAGATATAAAAGAGTCCTACGGGGCAACTTTTTCAGGGTGGTACATGAATGGAATGATCTGCTCGATGAAGTGGTGGAGGCTAGTACAATCGCAACATTTAAAAGAAATTTGGATGGGAAAATGAGCGGGCAGGGTTTGCAGGGATATACGTCAGATTCTAGCAGGTGGGACTAGATTGGGTTGGGAGATGTAGTCGGCATGAACGAGTTGGACAAACGGCCCTGTTTCCGTGCTGTACATCACTATGATTTATGATTTATGAAACGGACGTGAATATCTCAGTCAGAGCTGTACAACTTGGAGCGACTGTACACTTACCATATGGAGGGAATGTGGAATAGGAATTGCAAAACAGAAATTTGGGAGATCTCACATTTCCAAATGGTGCTGGAGTGAATGTGAGAAGCTCGTCACGAATGCATTGCAATCATCAATTAAAAAGTTAACACAGGCACAGAGGAGGTTTTTAGCAAAGATGAACTGAGTGGCAGAAGGGACGGGTTATGTTATGGTTATTTAAGTATCTGGTCCGTTCAATTGTGTGGTTTTGCGTTTCAAAATTCATCTAGCGGTTAAATCTGTGACTGAAATTATGAACAGTATGGTTCAGCTTCACTGTCAGAATGGACTCAGAAGTTTGAAAATGGAATGTGTAGTTGTAACTGAAGAAAATATATTAGACTTCCAAAATTTTACTTAGACGGTATTTCTCCTCATGCAGTATTAGATTTGGGATAATTTAATGGCAGAGTAGGAATGGGCATGGTTGATGGTGAGGTAGAGCTGGTGGTTGACAGTGATTGCTAACACAGTGCTTCTGGATGATTTCAATCAGAGACAGTGTGTCGATGAGAAATAGGAGGTCAAAAGATAACTCTTTGGGGGACACCGAGCTCAACTCTTCGTAAGCATTGTGGAGTTAAGAATTTTATAAATAAAATTGGTAAATATGATGGTTTAAGGGAAAGTGAACTGTGAACAATATATCAACGAACATGTTCTGTGAAAATAGTTCAGCAGGGCAAAGGTATGTCTCATGGACAAGGTTGATCTCTGACAGGAGAGACACTGGCGAAAACTGTGTGGTCAGGGGTCAGGCAAGGAGGAACTTGACAGGCAGTTGAACCCAAGAAGCTAGTGGCATGGAAAGAAGCAGCAGAGGCAGCTGATCATATTGTGTCAATCTTAATGAGGACTAAACTCCTTGAACTGCTCACACTTGTCAATTGAAGAAAGAAGGATAGCCTTCAAAAATGATTTAATTGTGTTGGAGACATGAAAAAGACTCAACACACTGGGTTTAACACAAGGCTAATTCGTTGGAATTTTATTCAGAATATTTCACATGTAGACCTATTCTGGGATGTATTAACAGCAGTAAAAAATGTGATGTTGGAGTGAATTCTCCCACCCGCAGAGCAAGTGAACAGCTTCTTCATCGTGTGAACTCACTAGTGTACACTGAGGGCAGGTGATTTCCTGAAGGCAGTCTTCCAGTGAAAGTACCAGAGTATTCTGTCCGCTGTACGTGAACACATTGGTGAGAAATTAGATCACGGAGACTTCGAGCCAACCTTTCTCAGTCTAGGCAGGGGCCGCTGTTCGAATTGATATCCATCACAGTGACAACAATGCTCCTCAAACTTCTTGTAAAATGGGAGGATGGAGGGGAAACGGAGAGCAATTCAAAAGGCAACCATTTGTGTGATAGAAAATGTGATGATGACACGTGCTACGTTTTATTCAAAGCTTGTTTCATTTAACAATTATCAACATTAACATATAACTGAGCAGGGGGTTATTGGAATCAGCAAAAACAGACCAGAATGAACATGATTCCCTCCTGGATGCGATTAACAATGAAATCTAATCATTGTCGTTATTTGTGAACTCTCCATTGCCTCAGCAGTTGTGATACCTGTGCGAGTCCCTACTTACAATTAGGGCAGGTGAATGGAATCTCTGCAGTGTGACACGCAAAACTATCAACAAGTGGGATGACTCAGAGAACCCCTTCCCACAGTCAGAGTAAATAGGTGAATTCTCCCTAATATAGTGAGTGATTGGTGGTGGTGTAAGGAAAGATGATCACCTAAATGCAGGCCTACAGTCAGAGAACCTGCACATTTTCTCGTCAGTTTGAACATATGAGAGTCTCATAATTTTATTATAGTTCCTGCAGTTAAATTGTCTATCGTCAGTGTGAGCTCGCTGCTGCGTAATCAGGTCAGATAAATCTGTTCCCATGCAGAACAATGTGCAGCTGGAGGCCTCTTGCCAGTGCGAACTCTCTGGTGCATCAGCAAGGTGGATGATTGAATAAAGGCTTCTCCAGATTCAGAGCAGTGGGATGGTTTCTTCCCAGTGTGAATTCTCTGGTGCATCAGCAAGGTGGACGATTGAGTGAATCCCTCGCCACATTCCAAACATGAATCACCTCTTTCCAGATGTGACGGCGGTGATACATTAAAGCTTTTATAGATGAAAGAAATCATTCCGACAGACACTATATTTCCACAGTTTCTCATCGGTCCGTTTATGTTCTGTCAGGCCAGTTCATTGGTTGAAGCCTTGTCCTCACTCACAACCAGTGTAGGGTTTCTACTTAGTGGGAACTGTGTTTTCTCAATTTATGTTCAACATTTAGTGATATTCAGGTGGTGTTACGTGAAGTAACTCTCTCAGATCCTGATGTAGTGTCTTGTATCAATGTGTTGACTGAAAAGCCTTCTCTAATTAAAAAAAATTGAAACTAGACACAACAAACGGAGTGAGATGAAAACCACAAAATCAAAAACACAGGTTATGAAATATGAACTGGACGAAGCACGTAATTTGCCACGTAGAAGTTAACAGCAGTGCAGTCAAAACAATTTCTGACCATTAACAATTCTATTCCTAGGTAAAATTGAAAAGTCAGCAGCACAGAGACAGGGGATAAGCAGTAATGGGAATTTTTTAGCACAATTTGCAGGTGTGACAGTAAAATCCAAAACCGAGCTAAAATACGATTGCTAAAAGGGTCACAAGAATTAAGCCAATAGCAGAGAAGTGGCAGGGCACTGGTGAAATAGAGCAATGATGGACATAGATCCAGATTCAGAGTAAAAGAGTCACGCTCACCTCTGATCATACAATCTGTCGCATAGAACAGAACGTCACACTAAAAATTCAAACTTGCTCCAGAATTCTCAAAAATGCTGGGTTCTGAAACAACGTGGTTGTTTTCAATATCACAATTTCCTGATGAAGCTTACAAATAGAAAGACGTCAGACACAGACGGTTCAATTCAATAAATTGCATTATATGCCATGGACTTTTTCATTTGACCAGATTGCCACGTGGGACCTTGTCAAATGTCTTAATAAAATCCATGTAGACAATATCCACTTCACTGCACACAACGGTCCTCCTTGTCAATTCATCAACGAATTCAATCAAATTTGTTACACATGAAACTCCCTTGAAGGGCAAAACTGGCTATCCCTGACTAACAGGTGGTTTACTGATCTATCAAGATTGATTTTTGCAATTCTCTGATCATCAAAGTAAGACTAACTTGCCAACAAATGTTTCACGTTTCCTTTGTACCTGTTTTAATCAACAAAACTGCATTTAAATTCTGCCATCCCTCTGGAACCTCAACTGTGCCGAGTGAAGACTGGAAAGTAATCCTCACAGCATCTGCCACTTTCTCCCCGAACTCCTTCAGCATCCTGGGAAACTATCTATCTGGCCCTGGTGACTCATCCGTTTTTAATAATTCAAGCTCCACTAATTCCTCTCTCAAGATGTTTATTTTGACTAACATTTCACACTATTCCGCTATATTCACATCATCCCATTGTTTGGGTGTGGGGTGGTGAAGCCTGCAGTGGGTGTGTTGAAACCAAACAGTGCCATCAGACTCTGTGTTGTTCTCCGACACTTGAACTAAATGGGAGTGAGGGGAACATCACATAATTCACATTATGGGCAAATCTTTAAGGAATTGTCAACAAGAGACGTCATCTCCAAATTTGACTTAAGTCAAGTAGCTGGAGATTCCTCCTGAGTCACGGACAGTTATTTCTTTGGTCCAACATTCACTCACATAAGAGATTTCTGTTTGCCTGCATCAAGAGTAATGTTTCTTGGTGAAGGAGACTACACTTGCTCACAGACTCCAGACAAGACCTCACAAAATCCTGCAAGTTGCACTAAGACCTTCTTGCTTCTGTACTGAAATCCTCTTACAGTGAAGGGCAAAGGACCCTTTGCCTTCATAATTGCTTGTTTTCAAAGACTGGTGTACAAGCACACGCAGTTCCATTTGGACATCAAAGTTTCCAAATCCAACAACATTCAAATTAAACTCTGAAATTCTAAATTTCCACTAAAGTGGATAGCTTCGCAATGATACTGCATCTACTATGCATTTGCTACTAAAATTGATTAATTCACCCTGAAGCTTCTCTGCGTCCTGCTCACTCACAATCCCCCTGAGTTTTATGTCAACAAATTTCGAAAAATTACATTGGATTTCTTCATCCAAAATGTTGACGTATACTTTGAATAGCTGGGGTCCAAGGGCACTGATCTTTGCCATGCTCTACTTGTCACAGTTTTATATTCCCAAAACAATTGTTCTGTTTCACCTGTCTGTTTCCTGTCTGCTAACCAATTCTCAATCTACACCTTTGTATTCCCAACAATCATGTGTACTTTCATTTTACACACTAACCTCTTAAATGGGACATTGCCGTTTTTTTCTGAAATCTGAATGATCCCATCCACAGTTTCTGTTATTTACATCTTCGAAACAAAATTCTGTAGATTTGTCAAGCGTGATTTCACTCATCCTAAATTGAAGACTGCAGCTTCAGGAGAAGAACCTTTGGGATGCCTGGTGCCCTCTGTGAATGGGCAGTCAAAGATCACAGGCAAATCAGGGCAGGACATACACGATTAATGGCGAGTCCTGGGGAATGTTACAGAACTAAGAGACCTTGGAGTGAAGGTTCGTAGTTGCATTGAATGTGGGCTGCCAGGTAGATAGGACAGAGAAGAAGAGTTTCAGAATGCTTTTCTTAATCTGTTGGACCATTGAGTATCAGAGTTAGGAGGTCATGTAATGGCTGTATAGAACATTAGTTAGCCCGCTTTTGGAAGATTCTGTACACTTCTGGTCTACTTCTTGCGGGAAGTTTGTTGTGGAACTTGAAAGGGTTAATAAAAGATTTACAGGGATTTTGCCAGTGTTGAAGGGTTTGAGGCAGAGGCTGAACAGAATGGGGCTGTTTTCCGTGGAGCTTCGGATGCTGAGAAGTGATCTTTTAGATGTTTAAATAATCATGAGGGGCACGGATAGGGTACATAGGAAAGGTTATTTCCCTAGTGTGGGGGTGTCCAAAACTAGATGGCAAAAGTTTAGGGTGAGAGGGGTAAAATTAAAAAGGGACAACATTTTAATGCTAAAGGTCGTGTGTATATGGAATATGCTGCAAGAGGAAGTGGTGGAGGCTGATACAGTTACGACATTCAACTGGCATCTGCATGGGGACATGACTAGAAAGAATTTACAGGGATATGGGTCAAGTACGCACAAATACGATTAGGTCAATTTAGGATATCGAATTAATCCTAGTTGAATCTCATTTCAAGCGGAAGAAGAAGGCTTATGCAAGGATGAGGCTTGAAGACTCAGGATGCTTGAATGCATGGCCATGGTAGTGTAGCTGAACAGAGAGAACTCGCTGTCTATGTACAGAGATTCCTGAAAGTTGTCATCCAAGCTGATCGTGTTGTTTTACAAGGCGTACTGTGTGTTTACCTTCATATGGGAGAGGGACTGAGTTTCAGAGCAACGAGTTTGTGATGCAGCTCTACAAAACTCTGGTGTGGCTATTACGTGTACCTCTGGTCACAAAATCATAGGAAGGATGTAGAAGCTTTGGAAATGGTTCAGAGGAGATTTACTGGGATGGTCCCTGGTATGGAGGGAAGATCGTATGAGAAAAGGCTGCGGGATTTGCGGCTGTTTTCATGAGATAGACGGTTGAGAGGTGACTTAATTGACATATAAAATAGTCAGAGGGTTAGATAGGTTGTACAGTTATAGCCTTTTTTCCTCGAGTGGTGATGGCTGGCAAAAGGGGACATAGCTTTTAATTGAGGGATGATCTATATAGGACAGGTGTCACAGGCAGTTTACTTACTCAAAGAGCAGTAGGGGCATGAAACGCCCTGCCTGCAACAATAGTAGAGTCGTCAAATTTAAGGGCATTTAGATGGTCATTGGACAAAAATATCGATGAAAATGAAATAGTGTAGGATGGATGGGTTTCGGATTGTTTCCACAGGTGGTGCAGCATCAACTGCCGAAGTGCCTATACTGAGTTGCAATATTCTGTGTTCTATGATATCTGTTCAGGATGAACGAATTGGATAAAAGAGTCTGTTTCCGAGCTGTACATCTCTATGACTCCATGGCATTGTCCATGGCAATACTTTCTCCAGAGTACCTGAGCTGGGAAATAAATGTTGAACCAGGCAGCACTGTCCACAAGCCCTCAACAAACATATAAAAGCAATCTATCACATCCCCTTCCCCCCGAACTCTCGTTCATTCCCAACCGTAATATAAGTTTCCATCCTTGATTTCAAATTCCTCCCTGGTCTACCGCTTTCTCTATTTCCACATGCTCCATATCTTTCCCTACAGACAGAATAGACAAACCTCAGACAGGCAATATAGTCAAACGCTAATGATATTCACCTTGTGCTTCGTCAATTGTTGCTGGAGAGATGGGGAGCTCCCCAATCGGCTTCTCACTCTGGTCTGAGCCCCTAGCCTGTTGCCCTGGACACTTTGGCTCCAGGAGACTGTGGGGAACAGTGGGTAGGTGTGAGTTACACGTGTCTATGCACCTGGAACCGAAGAACATCATTGCCAAGCACAGTGAATCTCATTGACATCTTCAGAGAAGCCCTACTCCTCCATTGTGACCAGACAATAAAGATGTTATTTTCAGACTTGCACCTCTGTGCAACATTTGGGAGCAAAGCAATCTCTCTCCCCTTTCTAATTGTTTTGTCACCCTGGGAGGGAGGGAGAGGGACAACCTGCATACTTGCGCCAACTGAAGAGAGTGGAATTGAATCCAGGGAGTGAGCATACTCTGAAAATGTTGGTTCTGGCATTCCTCTTAAATTTATTTTAATTATTCGTTGTGTCTACTACACACAATTATTTGCCAGGCTATTATACGATTATAGGATTCCTAACAGCGATGAATAAGTTCTAAGACATTGTAAATTAATTATCAATTAGGGCTAACAATCCATTTTCTTTCTTCATAATGTGCAGCACCATACATTAGAAGCTGTCATTTAACATCCAACAGTGAAGTGAGCAATATGCGTTGAAACTGTCTTGCAACCAAAATCTCCATCGCTAATCCTGGACTGTGCCACGGCGTATGCTGACGGGACAAAAAGAGGCTTCCTTCCCTGGCTGATCTCCGATCCACAAACCAGTTGGTTAACAACTGACGGCAATGACCAATTACTCTGACCAATTATATTGCTTATAATCCTTATTGAATTCCATTTACCACTGGCCCGTTCATCTGATAAACCTATTTATTTCCTCCTGTGAGCGAAGGCTATCCTCCACACTTCTAGACAGACTGCCAGTGAAAACATGGATCCTCAACCATTATCCTCTGCTGCCATTAACTCAGCTTTATAGGTCTAATTTGCCAAATTTCAATTGATTCCATGATTGTTTCATGATACATTTGCTATCAGTGTCACATGCAGGACCTGATCAAAATACTTCCTGATCTCCAAGCAGCCGACATCAGAAATATTGCCTTCATTGAAACAACTGGATAATCATCAAAAATTGCATTAAGTGTAGTACGAGTCAGCTATTCATTAAAGAAAATTGAGTGGCCAATTTTCTTGATTAATCTCTGCCTCTCCAAATGTAACTTAAATCTGTCCCTCAGAATTACTTCAAAGAGACTCTGTGACTCACTTTAAAATGATTATTTGGTCCTTGTTGTAAAGACAAATGTGCCGAATATCTGGCAAGAATCCAGCTTAACAATGGCAAGAGAGTGACCAGTTCTTCCAGTTCAAGTTTTTTCTAGTTTGTTTTTTAGCTGTAATAGTGAGCAGCTGCTGCAATATAGGAAGTTTCCAAGCTTCGACAGATGGTTGCTGACAGAATATTGTGTCTAAAATCTCTTTCATAGCTGTTCTGTCTTGCGTGTACGAGCCTGAGTGTGAATTTACCTTTTGTGCCAAGGGGTATTTGTTTGGAAAGTTACTGGATTGGAGCAGTTTCTCCATTAGGTTGTTGTTGTGTTTTGGTCAAATAATTAATCTATTTTAAATTCTGATTTATTTTGCTCATATCTCACTGTATGTTTGCATAAATTCTGCTTGTTTAAGGAAAAGTTATTTGACCAGGTGCATCAGACCTGGAATATCCATTTCACATCTGTCTTTAAAATAAGAAAGAGTTAGGGTGTCTCCCATCTTTTTAAATATTCTAAGGTGTCTGGCCCAGTCCATACCAGACTGGAGGCTCTTGTCAGGGTTGATTCGGTAATTTCAATCTGGGTTCAGCTTTTTGGACTAAGAGACAGCGGGTTGTAGTTGCTCGATTCTTTTCTTCCAGATGTTGAATTCTGTTGGTTTAAAGAGTGCTTAGTGTAGTAATGGCCCTTTCAGTCACTGACCGTTTTTTGGGGGCGGACGAAGTGACTTCGGATAATTTACAAAAGGTGATCAAGGTAACGCTGTTGCAATTGATAGACAAGCTGGATTTGGATTCGCCTTTTTCTGTGAGAAAAGGAAAGGTACTCACAACAATAGCTCATCATTTGTATTTGCTGGAATGCCACCAGAATCTTTGCAAATGGCTACAATTCAATACCAGATAAGGCCCCTTGGAGATGAAAAGGAAATGAAACAATTTGAGTCCTGGTTAAAAACAGTGGAAAGGGAAAAAGAACAAATCGTTTTAGCAGAATGAAAAGACCAAAAAGATGCAGAAGAACGGGTGAAAGAGAGAGTTTGAACTAAAGAAAGTGGTATTTAGACTGGAAAATCGGCTTAAAAGAATGAAGGTTAAATAGGAGTTAAGCTCAGTGAGGAAGAGAGTGAGGATGTGTAAACGCACCATAGCCAAAGGCCTGGTAGGGATCTGTTTAAATATATTCAAGCATTGCCTAAATTTGATGAGTAGAATGTCGAAGCTCTTTTCCTCCCATTTGAGAATTTGGCTAAACAAATGAAGTAGAGAGTGACCATGTGCGTTTTATTGATCTAAACAATGTTGGCCGGTCTCGATCGTGAGGTATTTGCATCACGATCAGAGGAAGTATCTGGGGAGTAGGCGGAGGTGCAGAAAGCTAACGTAAGTGCATATGAGCTTGTGCCAGAAGCCTACAGACAACGTTTCAAAATCTAAGGAAGGATCCTGGTCATACATGCATTGAGTTTGAAAGCAACAAAGAAATTAATTTTGACAGGTGCAGAAGGCATTAAAATAGACCAAAAGTATGACACGCGTAGAGAGACAATTATTTTGGAGTACAAACATCCACTTTCTGAGGTAGTAAGAACTCCTGTGGGTCAGCAGAGAGTTAAAAACAAAAGATTAGCAAGTGAAATAGCTGATAGTCATGGGTTGGTCTGTGAATCAATGTCTGGCTTCCAACATCAATTTGAAACATGAGCGAGGCAATTTGGGAAAAAGAGAAATTCTCGCATAATAAGAGAAAGATAGATCTCGATGATGATTAATACAATACCTTATCACGGAATAAAAAGGAAACCTTTGTAAGAGAACAAATAACAAGTCAAAATTTTCACTGCAATGAAGGAGGCCACATGACATCAGAGTGTTGGCAGATTAGAAAAATCATTGGGAAGATGAACGTAGGAAAACGTGATAAGCCAATGTTTTTCTTTGTTGAGCTGGCAAAGGAAAGCAGAGTGGAGCCGTAGAATGTACAGACTGATGGAGGTTGTTTGAGGACAAAGTGACAGATTTTAAATCAATTGCATGCGAAGATAATGTTTACTCATATAGGTCAACAGCAGCTGGTAAATATGTTACAGTATTAAAAGATGCATGATCATGTCAATCTGTGATGTTGGGAGGTGAGGCAATATGTAAATCAGAAGGATTATTGTCAGAAAAAGTGCTAGTATGTGGAACTCACAGTGGTACAATAAATGCTCAACGATATGCAGTGAACTTAGCATGTCCAATCAAAAGTGGAGAGGTGGCTGGAGGAGTCCTGGAAAGAATCTCAGCTGGAAGAATGCAACTTGTCCTTACTAACGATTTAGCTGGTTCACATGTTGAAGTGCTGCCTACTGTGTTTGAAAAGCCAGTAGAAATTCAGGCAACTAACGTATTACAGGAAATATATTCTGGGACTTTTCCTGAATGTGTGGTAAAGATATCACAAAGTCACTAATTGAAACAGCCGGGGAAATCAAAAATTACAAATAAGAAATTTGAACTAGAGATTTATAATAGACCTTGCTTGATCAAGTTGTTGAGACAAGATAAGAACAATTGGAAGACAGCGTGGATACTTTTAGCGTGGCGAAATCAACTGAGTTGCAACTGAAGGATGAAAAACTGAAGCAATTGTACCAAAGTGTGTACACAGATGTAGACTCTGAGTGTTTTCCTGAGTGCTACTATGTTTTAACGAACCCAGTGGGTTCGTTAAAAAAAACCACGCGTTGCGGGTGGTGCATGAACTCCCAGTCAGAGGCCATAACGGGATATGAAAATCTCAAGCTAAAATACAAAAACACTTTTGTTGGTCTAGACTGCAGAAGGATATATTTGAACTTTTCCAGACATGTCACACATGCTAGGTAATTGAAAAACGCATTCGTTTAATTTAAAAAAAAACCCTGCATTTGAGGAACCTTTTACAAGAGTTTTGATTGATTGCGTAGAACCCCTATTGAAAATACGAAGTGGGAATCAGTATTTGTTAACAATAATGGATGTGTCCACTAGATTTCCAGAGACCATTCATTATGATAAGGGGGGAGGGAAGAAGGGAATGGGAAACCTATTTTTTGTAGGTCACAGATAACTAACTCAAAACTTCAAGACTGAAAATTTTCCAGTGACGTGCCTTTGATGCCCAGCCTTAATGCTATTTTTCTTGAAGAAAAATTCAACCCTTGCTGCATATATCAGAGAGGCAGCAATATGACTGGTACGGTCTGGAGTGGTGCTCACTGCACTCCTTGTGTGATGTTCTCATGATGAGTCAGTGTGTTATTTTACGTTAACTGCCAGTTCACCAGCGATTGGCGCTTACTTCCTTCTACTTTCAATGCAGTGCAACCTCAGTCACAACATGTATCAAACTTACTTTTTGGTAAGAGCCTTGTTTGTTCTCTGTTTTCAGATACGATCGAGAGGAAGTCTGTGAACTATCTAAAGAACAGCTCTCCAGCAATTTCCTTTCATATGTTTGCATTCTGAATCGAGGATAATTTATATACATCCTGGAGCAAATTTATTTTCTACCAATAAATGCTAACAGACCGTATGACTTCTTAACAACCTTTTTAACCTATGTGGCAACTTCATAGATCTATGTACGTGGACACTGAGACCTCTTTGCTCATCTGCACTACCAAGAAACTTACGATAAACCCAGTACTCCTTATTCCTGTTGCTTATTTCAAAGTGAATCACCTCACACTTTTCCACATTAAACTCAATTTGGCACCTCTCAGCCCAGCTCTACAGCTTACCTATGTCCCTCTGTAACCTGCAAAATCCTTCAGCATGATCCACAACTCATTCCTTTACGCCTTCATCTGGGGTATTCTAAAAATGACAATTAGCATGGCCTCAAAACACATCCTTGTCGTACACCATTAGTAACTAAACTCCTGGATGAAGAATTCCCATCAACCACCAGCCTCTGTCTTCTTTCAGCATGCCAATTTGTGATCCAAACCGCCAAACCACTTTCAATCCCATGACACCATATTTTCTGCAATAACCTACGTAGGGAGCCTTATGAAACGCATTACTGAAATCCATACACACCACACCAGCAGCTTTACCCTCATCCACCTGCGGTTGGTCACCATCTCAAATAACTCAATAAATTTTATGAGGCACGAACTATCCTTCACAAAACTGTACTGAATGTCGTTAATCAAATAATTCTTCGCAGATGATTATAAATCCTATCTCTTATAATCCTTTCCAATACTTTGCCCAAAACCGAAGTCAGACTTACTGGTCGATAATTTCGCGGTTGTCTCTAACCCCGCTCTTGCAGAAGGGAACATTTGCACTCCTCCAATCTTCTGGCACTTGCCCGTCGACAATGACGACATAAAGATCAAAGGCAGAGTTTGTACAATCTCCTCCTTACCTTCCTATAGACAACTCCCACCAGAGTGACATCTCATTTCCCATTTCTAACCTCAGCCTGTATTACCTCAAAAGATGGGTCCTCAAACATCCTTTCTGCCATCATAATACGAACCTTGACTAACAACGCCATATGTCTCCCTCTTTTACCAACTTCCCTGTTCTTACTAAAACATCTTAACCCCGAAACCTGCGACAACAATTCCTGTTCCTGCAATATCCATGCCTGAAATTGCCCCAAAATCAGGATCTTCTACGTTAAGATCAAGTTGCCTCTTCCTCCCTTAAAGGCCAACTGAAGCAAGTCTAGCCTATTCAAATTTTCATTGTAAGCAAGTCACTTCGTCAATACTTGGAAAACTTGGGCAGACATAGCTTTTTAAAATGGCTGCTCAAATTATATAATACTAAATATTTTGTACATTAGTTAATTCTCAGTTTCAAATAAACATCAACATAAAAGTGAATATTCATCAAAAATGGATGAATTCCCAGGATCTACTTATAGAACACGAAAATAACGATATCATTCTCGTAAGCCTGTCTGTCTTTCACCATGGATAAAGGAAAATATTGAAATGTAGGGTATCTGTAAGCCGAATTGATGCTATAAATTTCCAATATATTATCCATGATCATTTGGTTAAACTAAAATGATTGACGCAATCACTGAAATTGAAGGCAGTTCCCCACTGTTTGGAAAAAGTTGTTTGAATATTTAATTATCACATGACAAGGAAGTCATTTTTTGAAAACGCCAAGATTTTACTTGCAAATAGAGAATTCCACCAAAAGCCAAAAAAAAGTCAGTGATCCAAGCAGCCAAACTAATGAACAGAGACACTTTGAATGGAAGTGGCAATGAATACAAGAGATGCTTGTCTTAACCTGAACCACCTTCCAGTTTAATTAAAGCCAACTTCCTGAAATTTGATCAGACCTTATCACTGAGATTATGTGGTTTTAGTTAATTTTCATCACTTTAAAAAGAGCACAGCTATCTAAGATGACAACAGACTTAACACAAAAACGAATGAGAAAATAATAACGTGCAATTTTTTATCCACTAGCTAATAGTTAAGAAATAATACGAGACATGTGTGAGCTGTCATGTTTAAAATTTCACAGCTATTATGGGTCATCTTTTTTAAAACCCGAAAGTGTATTGTAGGACTTATTTAGTTGGAGTATTTATTTAATTGGGCAGAGAAAAAGAGAATATTTTGACCATGGCCAAAAAGAGAAGCCCAAATTCTGTGTTTGAAGTTACAAATGGATCGGTTTTTGGTAGCCTTTGGGGTCATTAGCTCACTGCTTTGGAGTAATATTTAATCGTCTCTGTTTTTTGCTGTTCCTGTTAGCCTTTATAACTCTGTCGCCCCAACTTCTGCTTGTCTATGTAATGCCTGAGGCACATCAATTGAAGGTCAGCAGTTGTCAGAATTGCAGTGGCCCCCGATCAGGTTTTGATCAGTAACCACAAAAACCTATTTGTGAAGTGCATAAACTGAACAACACTTCCCCAAAATTCAGAATATTTACGTATAAAAACTCAGGTGACAATAGAAACCATCACTGATCGCATTAAATGAAACAACTCATTATTACAGAACTTGGTACCCCTGCATATTTCAGTCATAAACAGACATCCATTTGACCAACTTTTCAGCTTTACAAAAGACGTTATCTCACTCTGAATTCAGCTCTCAATATTTGATTGTTTTTCCCAATATAGACTGACAAACAATATATGAACATTCTTCAATTAAAACAACATTCTTCCATCCACCGCTTTCAGAATGTATATATTCCAACATTGTTAATTTAGCTCCACACTACACATAAATCCTTGATGGAACTCATAGTCATTCTTTATATTTAAAACTGATGCCTTGTCATCCTCCTAAGACAGTCACTTTACGTCTTAACTTTTGCATTGTACTGGCCTAGATCGATTGATTATTGTGAAAAAGCAAGAAAAAATGCATTGCTACTTGATTCTCCATTATGCTTTGTGGGTATGTGTTATTCACTTCTGCTCCAAACCACTAGTGGAGTACTTCATTCTGATTTGTACTTCCAGTTGAGATCAGACAATCGGTGGTTGATAAGAGAAAAAGGCTGAAAAATTGCTTTGCTTGTTGTAAAGAAACAAACTCGTCACAGGATGTTATCAACCTACAACATGGCACCCATGTGTTTGCTGGAAGTTTCTATATCAGCACAAAGTAAAAAATCACACAACACCAGGATACCACCTATCACCTGATGAAGGAGCATCGCTCCGAAAGCTAGTGTGCTTCCAATTAAACCTGTTGGACTATAACCTGGTGTGTGATTTTTAACTTTGTACACCCCAAACCAACACCGGCATCTCCGAATTATATCAGCACAGGTCGTTGAGACGTAGCACGCATTTTGTTGATGTGAATTCACCGTAATGCAATTGACGAATTGTGGACACTGTCTCTAAAGTGCAATTTTTTTAGAACATGTATTGGCTGTAACACGATTACATCATCAGCATTTCAAGCGCTGTTTCTGAAGTGTGATCCTATAAAACGGGGTTGCATAAGAAAGCAACCACCATTCTCTCAAATAATTCTTGTTCAAAACATCTGTCAACACAAAGTTCGCTGTGACCATTCTGACAGCTTTAAGATGGCACAATTTTTTATGAGTCCTCCGAATCCCTATTTCTTGCAAATACACATTCCATAACAGACAACTTAATTTTGCACATTATTTCATTGATGAGGAGTACATGAAGAGCTTCGATTGTATTGCAGACTCTCAGTGCTTTTGTTAAATAAAAGAAACTGTTCAAATGTGTTATGAGACACACGTAGGTCGACTTCTATCTAACCCTCTGGCCCAAAGGTAGGTACTCTACCACTACAGCACAAGATGCTGCAAAATCTTTCCTTATGGAGGACTTCAAGTCTAATAACTTTTAATCAAATTGTTCAGACATGTTATGACACATCGCTGCATTACTTAGAATGACAACCTGGACCTTTTAGGCAGGGGTTTATAACATGATCACTGGAGGAGTGTGAATTTTAAGGTCTACCAGAACACTTAACAGAAGAAAATAGAGTTTTTTTTCTGATGAAATCGAACGAAAGATAAAACGCAGACTTAGAACCCTTCATGTACGGGCAGTGGAAGGAGGCAGTCAAGCAGCTAAGTTAATGTCGACAATAATAAAAGCATTATTCGCTCTTAATGAGAGAGGATGTGGTTCACGGTTCACAACTAATGAACTTAAATGTGTTTCCAGACAGATAGCGTCAGTGACTCATTGCCGGAGCGACTAATAACAAAACGTTCTCGATGTAAGAACATTTTCTATCCATTAAAGACAGGCGATACTACTAATTCTCACTTGTCCGGGAGGATATCCAGTACATTTTTAGTTGTAGCCTAAGCTTTATACATTAAAAGCAGATTTCGAATACAACCATTGTTCATTAACACTGTTATTAAATTTTCCTCCAGTTTTTTTTTATCGTCTCAGGGTTTAGGATTCGCACCTTAGAAGTCTTGACAGTAACATACGAAAGAAGTCCATCTCCTGATGCCGACAGTGTGGAGATATTAAAAACAGCAAAGTGATGACGGAACAATTTTGATTTGTGTAAGTTTATGACATAGCAGAAACATTACACAATGTTTCACAGTTAAATACTTATTTAAAACTTGAATCTAAGCTTGATGGAGCCATTACTACGCCAGGGCACTAAACACCTGTTCAGAAATATTGATTTTGAGGATGAAGAGATGTTCTTAGACGGCGTTCCAGAGCTTCCATACTACTGGCAGGCTGAACACACCAAACACAGAATAAAGACGATCACGTATGCAAGAGATGTCAAAGATGCTGGGATTAGAATTGCAAAGGTGTGAGTGTTGTCGGGCTGAAGGAGGATATGTTGACAGGAAACAAAATGTGTTCAATCTTTCGATAAAGCAGCTAGTCACTTCATACATACTACTTGAACAATTTCTTTAAAAACGTCAAAACATCACAGAAACATGGCCAGCTACATTAATATAATCCACAAATTTTCATCTTGGGAGTGATTTTGGATATACGTCAAGAACACTAACGATAATTTTAAGTGATCAAGCATTTAATGCTACATCCTTTTGTCTGTCCAGCCACCATTTCTCAATTTCTATTTCAGTTCGGTCATCAGAAGTGTTAGCAAGATCATTGCCAGGAGTCCACCAAATTTCGACAGCAGCGTAGTTGTGGAATTGTGGCAGCTGATTCTGCTCTGCAATTCTAGGCCACAGCACACAATAGGAAACGGGACCCTCTTGGTTCAATCATGCTTGAGCTCTCTGCTAACAGTGTGACAGACCGCACATTTCGCAAATATATTGTTTTTAGAAATCTTGAAAGCAAACTTGACATAACTGGAAGGTAACAGAGAGTTATGTTTGTTGAATTGACAGGACATAGAAAGAGGGAGATGATTGAAGACAATGCAAGCCTTTGTTTTTACTCCATACAAATTGCTATGAAAAGTCTTTTCCAATGCGCTGCCTGAGGATTATCAAACTTTTTCTTATGAAGAATGATATAGTGGAGTATGCAAAAACAAAAAAAGAGAGTTTTCTCGCAAAGACCTTCGTAGTTTAAATGGCAGCAAGTACCCCCATATTAAATTCCATCTCCTTCATATCAAAAGGTGCTCAGATGGAATATCATTTACTTTTGGAATTGGGCAGGGGCAGGAGTGGAACATGATGGAATAAAAAGGAATTGTAGTTGCCTTTATTAAGACTAATTAGAACTTTGATATCAAATGTGAAGTTCTCACTCTCGCCAGAGTAGTTTACATAGATCATAGAACGTTACACTTCAGTCCTCGATGTTGCACTGACCTGCGAAATTAATCTGGTGCCCATCAAACCTATATCGTTCCATTTTCATCCATACGTTTGTCCAATGCCCATTCAAATGCCCGTTTATTCGCGAGTCTAGTATTGTTGCAGGCAGGCTGTTCCATGCACACTACTGTTGCAGGCCTTTCCACGCCCCTATTACTCTCTGATTGAGGAAACTAACCCGATATCTGTCCTAATCTATCACCCCTCAATTTAAAGCTATGTCCCCTCATGTGAGCCTTCACAATCCGAGGAAAATGTTACTCATTGCCCACCTTATCTCATCCTTGCATTATCTTGTACATCACGATTAAGGCACATCTCAACCATCTTCTCTCCAATGAAACCAGCCTCAGTTCCCTCACCCCTTCCTCGTAAGCCCTTCTTTCCAAAAGTGGCAACATCAGACTCTCCTCTGAACTCTTTCCAAATCTTTCATATCCTTCATATAATGCAGTGATCAGAACTGCACCCAACATTCCAAGTGCTGCCTTAAGAGTGTCTTGTACAGCTGAAGCATGATCTCTTGGCTCTTCAACTCAATCCCCCATCACAGGAAGTAGTTGATACCAAAACACTCATCTTCATCTACATATCACATTTGCAGCTATCGCCCACCCAGTCCCAGCCCTCACATTTATCTCTCTGCACCCCCGACACAGCCTCATTCTGATGAAGGGCTGCTGCCCAAAGCGTAGACTCTTCTACTCTTCAGATGCTACCTGAATTGCTATGCTTTTCCAGCACCACATTCTCGACTCTGATCTCCAACACCTGAGCTACTCATTTTCTCCAAGTTGATTTCTAAACATTGAATGAACTCAAGAAGCAGCTCGATATAGCACTTGGAGAGAATAGGATCATATGTTGTGGAAAGAAAATCGGATGAGGCTATTGCATTGGACGAAAAGTCATACCGTGATGAGTGGTGGAGCAAGCACGAAGGGCTAAATAGCCTCCACCCTTTCCTATCTTCTATCTTTCTATGTTTCCCACTTTACCAGCAATTCTCCCTGATATTAAACCTAGAGGACGAGAACAGATTTCATATGAGAACATGGAACAAATGCTTTCTAGCAGCTCTGGCGTATATCGCCTGAGAGGCTGGACAGGGACTCAATCATGGAGAGTCACTTGCACATCCTGTGCCTTCTTCCTTCCCTCCCTCCGTGTTTGCCAACTCCAGCTATTTATGTTCCATGTTAAAATAAAGGACATTAAACAAACCTGATGCTCCATGTCCCATTCACATTCACTGCCTCCAGCTCTGTGTCCGTTCGGTCTTTGATTGGTGTTGCTTCCACATGAAATGTTAACAAGACTCTTCAATTTCTAGCACGGCCACTTCTCTCTCTTGCGATTCTCTCTCTCTCTCTTTCTGCATTTATCCATCCCTCCATCTCTGCTCATCATTCTCCTGCTCCCGAGAATCAGTCGATCTCTCTCTGTTTTCCATCGATGTTTCGAATGATGCGCTCTCTTGTGTCTCCCATTTAAAATTTTCCGATCTTATTGTTGGGTCCTTGTTTAGATTAGCAACGTATACATCACATTATGGATATTGGGCAAGAAGGGACAGTTGTGAGAGGAGGGATGTAATCCATCCACAACCAGATCCACAGGCCAGTGATGTGTAAGGGAAACCTGTCGATTAAGTAGTATACAGAATATCCCACAGTCGCATGTGAGATCACTTAGATCTTCCCTCCAATACCGACTCTCAGTAGCGGTAGTGTGTCCTTTCTACAAGACAAACTGCAGAAATTCACCAAAGATCCTTAGAAATAATCCTCTAAACACATCTGAAAAGACAAGGGTAGCAGTTACATTGGAGCACAACCACCTGCAAATTTCCCTCCGAACCAGTCACCATCCAAAAGGAATGTCTCTTAAGTGTCGCTAGATCAAAATCCTAGAATTGTCCCTGTAAGACCACTATGGGTATCCCTCCATTTGCTTCAGGCTGTCATCAATTCTCCAGGAAAGAGTCAGAAACTGCAAGACTTAGGAAAGCAATCACCACCGTTTTCACAGGGGTAGCTAGGAATGGGTAATATGTGCTGGCCAGCAGGAATGCTCATAACCCACGAATAAAAAACAAACACAATAATGTCACTTGTTTGAGGTCTCTTGATTCACTGTTTAAAATTTTTATCATTTTGGGTGTTACGATCTCGGAATGACTGGTGGACTTTCAGACAATTTGTTCCAAAAGGAAAAGACTAGACCTCGCAAACTGTGTTTGTTTGTAAGGCCAGGTCGAGAGGCTAGTTACATGCTAAACCTTGATAGGAAAGGTTCTGACAAACACAGCAAATCCCTGGAAAAGCGTTGTGATAAAAAGACAGCAAAAGTTGGCTGTTAATGACGTCAGTACTGCGGATATCTACCAAAAAATCCTTGGAGCGCTCCTTCTAAAAGTACGACGACTTTCATCTAGAGGGGTAAGGACAGGAGATACATGCATACATTACCAGCGAGAAGTTCTCCTCCAAGCTGCTCACCTTCTGATCTGGACATGTTTCACCATTCTTTTGGTCCCTGGGTCAAAACACTGTAATTCCTCATCAAAGGACACTGCGGGTCATCTCAGAATGAATAGATTGCAGCGGTTGGAGAAAGCAGCTGAGCACGACTGGTCAAAGGCAACTAGGAATGTGGAATAAATGCTGACCCAGACAGTGAAGGGCGTGTGTGATGAGCTCCTAGTAGTACCTGGAAATTGGTTCCAGCAAGTCCAAAAGTGATGCTGTATTCAAGGTTATGTCAGTTGTAATCTTAGAAGCAGAGCATTTTTCAGTGGCAGAAGCTGCCTATGAAACCCAACGTACCTGTCTTGGCTCCAGAAACAACGACAAAGCTGGTCCCATTCTCTACCCATCTCTACAGCCCTCAAAAGTTATCCCTTTCAAATATAACTCCAGCTCTCTTTGGAAACCTCCTGTGGAATTCATGTCCACTACTTTTCCAGACCGCGCACGCTAGATTCCAAAAAGAGAAGCCCTGAATAAAGAACTATATCATCAACTCAATCCTCGATGTCTGGGTGACAATGTGAAAGTTTGACCAAAGCTACTAAAAAATCAAAATGTGGAAATGAAATTTTCTTCTCCAGCTTCTTACAATCGTTCACAACTATAAACGAGTCAATAAGGTCACTGCGAAATATCCCCTGTTCGAAGAAGAAAACAATCCAATTTCTCTAATCTTTCCTTGCATCTGAAATCCTTCAGCCGTGTTATCATTACAGTCAACGTCCGTTGATCTCTCTGCAGGGCTTTAAAATCTTTCAATAAATACATTTCCACAACTGAGTACGATATTCAAAATGTAGTCTGACCAAGTAATTGTGAAGGTTCAGCTTCATTTCCTTGCTTTTATATTTTTATACCTCTAGTTATAATCCCAACGATCTATTAACCCTTCTAAACAGTTGATTCAACTTGCCGAACCACCAATTTGATGTCATCTGCATCCCTCTCTCCGTAAACAGCCATGTTCACCTTTACAATCTTCTGGGACACTCCCTGACATCAGTGAATCCTAAACGATCAGCAGCATCCCCCTTCAATCTCCTCAGATATCTCCTTCGACCTATGGGGCGTTGCCCATATGGTATGGTGATTTATCTACCTTCAGATGTTTCAGCTTCCCAAACACCATCTCCTGAGTGGTAGTTACTGCATTCAACTCTGCTCCCCCTCCCAGATTTCCTTGAATTTCTGGCAATCTACTGTGTCTTCCACTGTGAAAACTGATGTGCAGTACTTATACAACTCCGCTGCCTGTTCTTTGTTTCACATGACTGCTTCTCCAGTCACAATGCTTCCTATTGCATGCCCCTCCGACGTGTTCTATATCAAAAATATTTTGCAATCGTCTTCTCTATTATTAACAACCAGACTGTTAAATTTTATCTTCTCTTCTCTATTGCGTGTTTCAGTTATCCTTCATTGGTTTTTAATGGCTTCCCAATCTTCTGGATTTCCAGTATTCTTCCTCACACAATATTATTTCTCTTTTGCTTTTATGCTGTCCTTGAATTCCCTTATCAGACATCTCCTCCCATGAGTATGCTTTTTTTTTCCTTGAGATAATTTTCAGCTGTACTTCCAAATTATCTCCAGAAACTCCTACCATTGCTGCTCCAAAGTCGTTCCTGCTATGGTCCCCTTCCAATTATTTCTGGCTAGCTCTTCCCCCATGTCTTTGTAGTTACACCACTCAATTATAACCAAAACACATCCAAAGGTGAGCAATATATCTAAACTGAAACATGGAAGTTTGAGAGATGGGAGACAAAGAATGATTGGGCGATTCATGAATTAGATGCAGAGAGAGAGGGAGGGAAATAGATGAGGTGCTGTAAAATAGTAAAATACAGGTTATCGACAGAAGTAGATGTGCTTTCCCATTTGTTTCGGCAATTCATACATGCTGTTGTCTTCTCTACAATATGTGTTTAACATATGTATAACGTTCAATAGAGGCCTGATGCCAGGAGATTTACCATCAATAATATGCAGGCACCAGCTGTTGACAGAATCCAGCAGGTCGATATGTTTAATCCCAGTGGAAATTTGCTTAATTGAAATAAGGTGGGACACCAAAAGTAGGAATGTTTAACACACCTATTAATAAGAATGACAGACTAGAATAGGGAATTCCAGAAAGAAGGAGTCGTTGATAGAATTAGAATATAACACCGTAGCTGAGGATCAAGTTATTTTTAAAAACTTCGTACATGCTATGCATTATGTTTTGTTAACTGTGTCTCAGTTGTTCACTCTGAATGTCTTGTGCACATATGATCAATCGTATCTGTTTGCATACACATGATTAAACTGCGTATATAAAATAATGCTTCCTCAATTTACTTTCAAAGTATCCTGTTTTGTTTACATTGTCACTCACCGTTGCTTCCTCGAAGGAATTCTGCTTCTTTCTCTGCATTTTATTTATTCTGTCTGTCAAGAAGATATTCACCACTGAGGGATATCGTATTGCACCGCTGCAGTATCCACAGTCACTGTTACTTATATCTTCATGTTGCTTAACCAATGCCAGATAGATTCTCCCTCTGACCATTTAATCCCAAAAGACAAGGCAATTATAAACATAGGATACAGTTTTACTCGGTGAGCTGGAAAGTTCATTTTCAGACGTTCGTCACTATACCAGGTAACATCTTCAGTGAGCCTCTGGATGAAGCACTGGTCGTGCTCACTTTCTATTCATGTGTTTAGATTTGCTTGAGTTGATGATGGCATTTCATGTTGTGATGCAATTGGACAAGCATGCAGAAAGCTAGCCACCAGGATACGTGAACATCAACTAGCCACAAAAAGACATGACCCACTCTCACTAGTATCCTTATGTATGGATGAGGAAGGGACGGGGACAAGACATCCATCCTAGGACAAGCCAAACACAGGCAAGCACGATAATTCCTAGAAGCATGGCATTCAAACTGGAACGCTATCAACAAACATATTGACTTGGATCCCATTTACCAACCCCAAGAAAAAGAACAAGAAATGACACCACCATAAGAAATGACGTCACTATTGATAATGATATCAGCAACCCAAGGAAACCCGAGCACATAAATAGAAAGCGGGCTACACCACTCGAGCTTCATCCGGAGGCTCACTGAAGATGTTACCTAGTATGGTGATAAAACGTCTGAAAACGAACCTTCCAGCTCAGCAAGCAAATCTACATCCAGAACCTCAACCTGAGCTACAACCTTCCCAAAACTCACTAATCATAATCATACATTTACTTATCGGCTAAGGCTAACAATCTGAAAAATAAAAGATGTATAATCTGTGCAATAAAGTGATTGTAACTTTAGATATACATCATTGAAGTATGTTGTGTTAATGATAAAATATTGCCTTATGAAAACAGTAAGAGGAATTTCCAGATAAATCCACAAAGCATGTGTTCAGGGCAGTATTGCCCAGGTGCAGTTCTTAGAATAACACTTGTTGTAGAACATAGAATATACAACATCGAACATGACAGCACAGTGCAGGCCATTCGGCCTTCAGCCCTTGGTGTTATGCCCAACTGTGGAACCAATCTGAATTCCATCTAACCTACGCTCTTCCATTTTCATCCACATGTTTATCCAATGGCTCTTTAAATACACTTGTTTTGGCGAGTCTACTACTGTTAGAAACATGGCTTTCCCTAACCCTACTACTCTCTGAGTGAAGAAACCACGTCTGACATCTGTCCTCCATCTATCACCCCTTAATTTATACGTATGTCCCCATGTGCTGGCCATCACTATCCGAGGAAAAGGGCTCTTACTGTCCATTCTAACTTACCCTCTGATTATCTTAGATGTCTCAATCAAGTCCCCTCTCAACCTTCTTCACTTGAACGAAAACAGTATCATGAAGTTAGCTTCTTTTTTTGAGAATCTGTTCCTTGTCGCAAGGACACTCTGTAGCTGATGTTCTTCAGGGGTTTATAAACCAGGCCGGAGTCTGCTCAATCTGGTTTGGCCCAGAGATGAAAAGGAGTTTGAGAGGCCTTTTCTTTATGAGTCAACAAATGAGACTTCAGGCCAAAGTGATCATGTTTTAGAATTGACATGTATAATGAAATGGGGGTGGTCGGCTCTCTAACTGACCAGTTTATTTCAGTCCTGAACTGATTGGATGTTCAACAGTGAGCTGCGTGGAAACTGTCTTTCTCTCATCCTGCCCTTCAACTTCAACTTGTAAGCATGTGTTCTATTTACACTTTTTTTAGAGGCGTTTTGCTTATTAGGACTGTGATGTATTTTCAGAACAACATACTGAATTGGAGATAGTTCAGTTCTGTCAGGGTTCCTTATTCTGTTCTTTTTGTTTCATTGTGGAATCTTATGAATACATTTCGCCTGTTTTAGACCTGGTTATCAACCTTGCTCACTTAATCCGATACTTTTCACTGACACTTACGGAAACAAATTGCAAAGTTAGGCTCTGGGCTGCCTGTTTAAGAATGTTTTGAATGCCCTGGCCTGGTCCACAAGAACAGTCTCTGGTCCGACAACCTTGTCTCACAAAGCCTACGCTCGAAATCAAGCAACATCCCAGTACATCTCCTCTGAACCCTTTATGAAGCTTCCACATCCTTCCTATCAGGCGATGACCAGAACTGTATGCAACACTCCAAGTATGGCTGCACCAGTGTTTTGTACAGCTGCAACATAATCTCATGGCTCTAAAACTCAATCCCTTAACCAATAAATGCTAACACACCGTATGGCTTCTAACATTTTAATCTAAGTGGCAACTTTCAGGGTTCTATTTACATAGACACAGAGATCTCTCTGCTCTTCCACACTACAAAGAATCTTGCCATTATCGTAATATTCGTTATTCCTGTAGATCCTTCCAAAATGAATCGACTCACACTTTTCCACATTAAATTATATTTTTCACGTCTCTGCCCGGCTCTCCAGCTTATCCTTGCTGCTCTGTAACCTGAAACATCCTTCAGCACTATCCAAAACTCCAACGACCTTGGTGTCATTCGCGAATTTACTAACCCATCCTTCTACACCCTCATCCAGTTCATTCATAATATTGACAAATAGCCGTGGACCCAAAACCTATCCTGCAGTAAATCACCAATAATTGAACTTCAGGATGAGTATTTCCTATGAACCACCACACCTTTGTCTTCTTTCAGCCATCCAATGTCTGAACCAAACCGCTAAATAAAATCATTGAATCATAGAAATGTACAGCACAGAAACAGACTCTTCGGCCCAACTCGTCCATGGTGACCAGGTATCCTAACCTCATCTCATCCCATTTACTCGCACTTTGCCCATATTCATCCAAACCCTTCCTATTCATATACCCATCCAGATGTCTTTTATATGTTGCAATTTTACCAGCCTCTGACACTTCATCTGGCAGCTCATGCCATACACACACCATTCTCTGCGTGAAGAAAGTTCCCCGAGGTCCGCTTTACATCTTGCCCCTCTCACCCTAAACCGATGCCCTCTTGGTCTGGACCCCCCTACCGAAGGAAAATACTTTGTCTATTTACTCTATCCATGCCCATCAAAAGCTCTTTCAGGTCACCCCTCAGTCTCTGTCACTCCAGGGATAACAGCCCCAGCATATTCAGTCTGTCCCTATAGCTCAAATCCTCTAGCCCTGGCAACATGCTTCTAAATCGTTTCTGAACCCTTCAGGTTTCAGATCATCCTTCTGTTAGGAAGAAGCCCAGAAATGCACACAATATTCCAAAAGTGGCCTAACCAACCTCCTGACCTCAAGTCACCCTCAAACCCATGCCTCTGCATTTTGTACAATAGCTGAGAGTGGGCGATCTTATCAAACACATTATTAAATACGATAGATATCACATCAACCGCTTAACTCTCCTCAACCCGTTTGATTACTTTCTCAAAGAAATCAATAAGGTTTGCGTGGCACGACGTAAACTTCACAAACCGTGTTGACTATCTCTGGTCAACAAATTTACTTCTAAATGATTGTAAAACTTATCTCTTATAACCTTTCCAACACTTTACCCTACACCGAAGTAAGGCTCACTGGTCTACAACTATCACGGTTGTCTCTACTCCCCTTCTTGAACAAGGGGACAGCATTTGCTGTCCTCAAGCCTTCAGGCACTATTCCTGCAGATAATGATGGCATAATGTTCTAATCCAAAGGCTCTGAAATCTCCTCCCTGGCTTCCCAGAGAATCCTAGGATGAATCCCATCCGGCTCAGGTAACATAATTAATGTCACATTTTCCAGAATTGCTAACACCTCCTTTTTGGGATCTCAATCTCATCTCGTCTTGTACCTTGTATCTCAGTATTATTTTCAACAACATTGTCTTTTTCCAGTGTGAATACTGACAAAGAAGTATTAATTAAGCGCATCTCCCATCTACTTCCCAGTTCTGTACTTGATTGGCCTTAACCTTACTAATGTATTCTTTTATTCTTGATATAAAGCTTCAGGGTTTTTCCTTGATCCTATGTGTCAACAACGTCTCATGTCTCGTGCTAGCTCTTTTTAACTATCCTTAGGTCTTTACTGGCTAACTTTTAAATCTCCTGTGCCCAAACTGAGCCTTCATATCTCACTCTGACATTAGACATCTTCTTCTGCTTGACAAGAGTTTCAACTTCTTTGGTAAACCAAAGCTCCTTCACCCGTCCACCTGCTCGCTGCCTATTGTGTACACGATTATCACAGACTTGTCGTAGCTGTTCCTTGAATAAGCCCCACATTTCAATTGTGCCCATACCTGAATTTCCTTCCCAACCCCATGCATTTAAAACCTCGCTAATGGCATTGTAATTGCCTTTCACCTAGCTGAAACTCTTGTCCTGCCCCATTCTATATCCACCCCATTCTATCACTAAAATACACATGATTGAGTTGCGGTAGCTATCGCCAAAGTGCTCACCTCCGTCCAAAGCTAACACCTGGATGGTTTTATTATCCAGTACAAAATCCAATATGGCATCGCCTGTTGTTGGCTTCCCCATTTTAATACGTCAGGAAACACTCCTGCGCACATTGAACGGAAACTGACCCACTTATTGTTAAAAAAGGTAGCATTTCCAGTCAATATTTGGACCATAACTTGGGGCTGCGTCTCCGTCCTCTTCAAGGATCCCGGAAACATGATCCGAGACTTCACGAACCCTTGCACCTGGGACGCAACGCACCAGTTTCCCCACGAATCTCTTATTTGTTCTCCTATCTATGGATTTCCCAAACTCTAATGCTCTACTTATCTCCCCACTTCCCTTTTGAGCACCAGGGCCAGACACTGTACCAGAGACCTGTACCCCATGGCTTACCCTAGTAATTCATCCTCCGCAAAAAGTATCCATGCAGTATACTTGTTATTGAGGATATCGATCACAGCAATTCCCTGCACTGCCTGCTGGTACGCTTTCCGTCCCCTTGATTGTAACTCCTCTGTCTGCTTCTTGCACCTGATGTGTGACAACTTCCCTGTAACTCATCTCAATAACCCACTTCATCTTACTTCCGAATGATGCGAAGTTTGTCTAACTCCACCTCTAACTCCCTAAAGTAGTTTTAGAGGAGCTGGAGTTAGGTGCACCTCTGGCAGAGGAAGTCAGGAGGGACACTTACCTCCCGCATTCTCAAGGAGGAACATTCAACAGCCATAACGACCATCCCCACTGCTCTAAATTGTCAAACTGTTGAAAATTAAACAATAAACAAGAAACTCATTACTTTATCAATCCTGTGCACAGAGCCTTTTTTCATTGGTAGGAGGAGGAGAATGGTTGAGAAATGTTACCTAAACAGTGTTTTGGATAGCGGAACGACTCAAATATGTTACTTCACTTACGAAACAGTCCAGTGTCTGCTCCTGCTCAGCGTGCGCTCCGTCTATTCACGAGGTAATTTGATATAATTTTAAATTTACCTTCCCCGTTGACTGGTGCTCCTCCGTGTCACTGCTCGCACTGCTGTCATAACTGCCAAAAGGGAGTCCGCTGAACACTCGAGGGAGAATGAGACACAAGACAGAAAAGACGAAAAGATGGAGGAGCAGAAAAAAGGTGAGGGGCAGGGAGAGGTCAGAGAAAAATGTTGGTGAGAAATGAGAAGGAGGCATTCGACAGATGATTCGGGGAAGAGGGGATGGGAGAGCATGAGGCATGAGGAAACAGGGAGATTGGGAAGTAGATTTAGAATGGAAGAGGGCGAGAAGGTGAAGGAGATTGAAGGGAGGGAGAAGTGAAAAAGTGAGAAAATAGGATTGCGATCACAGGAAGAGAGAAACAGAGCATGTTCCGGATGGAGAAGGAACAATGGATAGTGATAAATTCTGTCAAGGTCAGGGCAAAGTAGTTGACCCAGAGGTGAAAGTAAGATGCTGATGTATACCCAATACGTTCGCTCGGCTCTGGTCCATTCCTATTCCTTGAGGTCTTGGAATTGGGGCCGAATCTCTTTCTGTCAATGTCAGTTTCTTCAACAAAAAGACAAGCAACATATATTTCACTCTGCAGCTTTTATTTTTATTAATTTTATTATTTACAAATTGAAGTTAAATAAACTGTTGCCTCTTCTCATTGGCCCTGAGTTGAGACAAACATTGAAATGTGTCCCTGTAATGCACTGCGGGATAAGGTGGGTTAAACCAGTCATACTCAGTCTGTTACCATGGTGACAGGCTGCTTAATTGCTGAAATATTGAACTGAAATAAGGAAGTCCCTGATGTTTTGATTAACCAGTGACTTTTATTGATTGATATATTTGACAAAAGAGATATTTCAGCACATTCTTCATCTGTTGTCTGAACTTAGTCTGGGTCACAGCATAAATCGCAGTGTTTGTGCAGCAACTGAGGAGCTGCAGCATGAAGCCCAATTCTTGCACAAAGTCATGTAGAAAAAAATGTCCATTTCCAATCAACCACGTCCGATACCATATGGAATATACCATTAACGTTGACCATAACAGGATGAAATTGGCCGAGATCACAAACAGTAAAATGATGGATTTCTTTCGATTTTGCATTTCTGTGTCACGCTGACCATCCCTGTTGGTGTGAGACAAGAGTCTCCTGCGGGT
Source organism: Hemiscyllium ocellatum (assembly GCF_020745735.1). Classification (NCBI taxonomy): domain Eukaryota; kingdom Metazoa; phylum Chordata; class Chondrichthyes; order Orectolobiformes; family Hemiscylliidae; genus Hemiscyllium; species Hemiscyllium ocellatum. The sequence continues at coordinate 15,379,793 of NC_083408.1, forward strand.
TCTGCTGGTCAGTAAAATATGTCTGATGGTGAAAACATTGAGCAGCAGAATCAGGAGAAATGGAAGAGCCGGGTTTAGCATGTGGTGGAGGAACTCGACTGTGATCCAGACACGAGAGTAACGATTGTTAAATCGAACGTAACAAAACCAGGGGTCGTTCCAGAGCCAATACAGAGGTTCGAACATAAAATACCAGAAGATATTCTTTAAACAGCTCAGGACAATCACTGCTCCCAGAACCAGAGCCGCCGTTTTCTCACTGCAATATTTACTTTTCAGCTTCTGGCAACAAATGGCCACAAATCGATCAAAGGTGAAAGTGACTGTGAACCAGACAGAGCAGTCGGTGGCTGCATACAGCAGGACAGCGTGGATATTACAGAGTGGGATGAACTGCCGAAAATAAAACTGTTCTCGATAAACAATGGGAATGTGTCTTAATATCAGGTCGAGGATAATGACCAGTAGATCCGCCATTGCCATGGCACCCAGGTAACGACTGACGCATGGAGACAATCCACAATATTTACAAAGCAGGACGTAGATCGTCACTAAATTAACTGTGAGAAGGGAAAACGAACAAATTACATGTCAGCCTGGGGGCAATGCTACCAGTTGGATCAAGCACCGAGTGAGATTTTCAAATATGTCACTGTATTCCGAGATATTTTGAAATTACTGGATCTGCAATAATAAATGGTAACTTCTGTAGAAGTTACGAAAATGTGACATAAAACAAACAAAAAAATCTCTCCCCAAACACACAGACGCATCCACAAGAACAGATTTTTATTTCCAAAACATTCCCACCACTGGATCACTTGGAAGCAGACACAGACGGTTTCTTACAATTCTTAATACGGAGTGTGTAAATATTTCTGCCCTGAAAAATTCACTCCCAGATCATTTAAAACAAACGAAGGTTGAAAGTTTCTGCCTTTTGTTCTACGTTGTATTCGATCCTCTGTCGTGAAGATATATAAATGCAGGAAATCATGTTCGCCAGTTTAACTGCCTGATGGGGGTTTGAAACAGTGTCTCCGTCTCCCTGGAACAGGATCTCTTCCCTTGTAATCTTATCTTTTGTTCAATTAACTGACATCTAGCAGTTAAAAAAAAACAATTATTGAATGTTCTGGACAGTTCAGTAATGGAATGTTTCCTGTAATGTTCCAGACAATTCCCTGATCAGGAAAAGGCACGTTTCCATTACGAGACCCATGGATAACTGCAGAGTGGTTCTTTTTTCCCCAAATTCACTTGGATGTACAATTCTGGTGCATCATGAATGCTCCACCATTCAGTAAGTTCAGGATTGATCTCACTGCGCCCGCATCTCCATGTTACAGGCACTTTCTGCTGTTCAAGCCCATGACTTCCTGCCACTGATCAGGTGACACTCGGACACCATTTACATTTGTTTTCCTCAAACATTTGTTTGGGAGCAAGCTCTCCAAAGGATATATTCCATCAGATTTGAGATTTTGGAAAACATTACCACCCACTACATCACTTGAGAGACATTTTAAGAGGGTTTTACACATAGCAATCAAAAATATGCACTTTTTTGGCATCAAGATTCACTTGCAATGAAGAAATGATGTTATTTCATTGGACTCACCTGACTGTATTTGACCAATGGCAGAATTCATACAGTTGTCTCATTACAAAATTAAATTAACAGCCCTGTGTAAAGAATATTAGGAATTAGGAACAAAATTATAAAGTAAGACATTGACTGTTATAATCTTTGGATTATTACCCAAGCCATGGTTAATTTCATGAATAAAAGGGTTCCACTTCAGGCACACTGGCATCAGTACTTGGACAGGAAGTAAATTGACGATTGGGATGGGCTCCACCTTAACTCACCAGTGACCAGGATCCAAGCTGAAAAGTAAAGTAGTCTGGGCACAAGGAGTGGAAGCTCTTTGAAGAGTGGAGGGCTCAGGACATTTTTTTTAAACAAAGAGTTTCCAGAAAAAGTGAAAGAATAGAGTGTGATAGTAACCTAACTTCAGTCACAGAAGATAAGGGACAAGGGAGATAGTGCAGCACTAAAGTTGTTGGACTTAAATGCATGCAGTACATGAAACATGGTAAATGAGCTCATAGCTCTGATTGAATTTGACAGATACAATGTTGTCAACACCAAACAGCGGAGTTTGGTCGTGGACCAGGCTGGGAGAATAAATATCCAACGATATAATGGATAACCCAGATTATCCTAACATAATTATCTGAATTTCGCATTATCCGAACAAGATCTCAAGGTCCTGTAAAAACTCTACACGTTATCTGAATAATGTATTATCAGAACGCTCGTTTAGCAAAATACTCCCCACCCGTCTTGTTTGGATAATCAAGATTGTTTTGCATTTGTTATTGGAAGGGCAGGCAGATGTGCAAAGCGGGCAAGAATATTTTGTTCGTTGGAGATAAAATTAAATCATTAAGAATAAGTGATGTATCACCAGAAGGCACCGAATCAGTGTGGGCAGAGTTGAGGAACTTCAAAGGGCAAAAGTTTTTTTTTCCCTGTAGATTTGTGTACAGGCCTCCGAGCAGTAGTCAGGATGTGAAGCTGAAAATAAATCAGGATATGGAAGTTTTCTAAGAAGGCACTTTTATAATTATCATGAGGGACTTCATCATGCAGGTAATGTGGGAAAACTATGTTGGTAGCGGATGTGAAGAAAAAGAATTTGTGAAATGTTTCCGAGTCTTTTTTGGACCAGCTTGTGTTAGGGAAAGGCAATTCTTTATTTGGTGATGGACAATGAGGTAAACTTGATTAGGGTGATGAGGGTGAATGATCATTTTGGGGGCAATGACGACGTATTGTATCGAGTAGCATCAGGTGTACTCTGTCGTCAAAGACAAATCACTTGTCATCAAGCAAAATGCGATATATATTATTGTGCAGTATGTCTGCATGTTCAGGATTGAATGCGATAACGAAGTTCAGGATACACGAAGGTTGAGACACTCAACATGAATAATGTTAACCTCTATGATATTTCATTGATTTACCTCAAACATTAGCAGCTCGCATTTGTATAACACTTTCAATGCAGTAAAAGGTCGTAAGGTGCTTGGTACAGCTTTCAGGCATAGTTTGACACAAGCTACCGGAGGGAATAGGTGGAAAAAGCATGAGCCAAAGACAGGTTCGACCTTCAGTTAACAGCCTTTCAGACCTGCACTACAATTCAATAAGATCAAGGCTGACCTGCCTGTGACCTCATCTTCTCTTTTGTGTCAACTCCATTCTAACAACGCCCTGAAATTATAAATAGTATCTGTCTCCTTTTCCAAGAGTTCCAGTGATCTGGCCCCACAACGCTCTGAGGAGCAGAATTTCAAACATTCCTGATCGGCTTACCTTTAAATTCGTGGTTCCTGATTCTTTAAGTAAGTCCAATAGATACATATTTTATTACTAGTTGAAAGATCATCGTAACATCTCTCCTTCAAGCACCCTCTGAGTCATGGCTTTGTATAAGTTCACTCATTATTATTCTAATATTTAATGCATAATGTCCTTATTTTAAACTCTTGACGAGTTGAAGCCTTCATATTCGGAAACTGCCTCGTGGATCTCCATTAAACTGCTTCTGATGCTGGCATATCCACTCTTAAGTACAAAAGCGAAATTATAAACTGTACTCCAGGTGCAGTCTCACGAACACCTTTGCAGTTATAACAAGACCTCCCTTTCAAATGAGAAAAAACTCCTTGACAATAAAAGCCAACATTTCATTAGCTGTTTTAATTCCTTACTGCGCATGTGTGCTAAAGATTTGAGTTTCATACACAAGAATACCCATGTCCCTTTGCGTTATACTTCTTGGCAGTCTCTTTTCAATTAAGTAGCAAACAGGAATTTTGATTTCTCTGACAAAATAACAACACGTTTGCTGAATTTCATCAGCAAAGCATGTGCTTACTCATTCACTCTAACTCAATCTACCTCATTCAGGATTGTTGATGATCTCATCACAACTTAACTGTCCGTTATTTTTATATTATCAAGTAAAATGGATACATTCCATTGTTCCGTGTGCAAAATATTCATAAACGTCATCAACGATTGAGGATCTAGGACATGTTTTGGTACTTCACTGGTTATATCTTTCCAAACTGAAAAACAGACCCATTAGTGCGAACTCAGCCTTCTGCTTTAGAAGCAATTCTTTGTCCACCCTCATTCTTTACTCCCATTATCTGTAAGAACCTTCTATTTAACAATTTGGCGAATATCTACTGCAAAGCCAAATCCGCAACATCCACTAGATCCCCTTCATCAGCTCCACTTCGCTGATCCTCAGAAAACCCAAGTAAATTGATCGGATCAGATTTTCCTTTTATAATGCCTTTTTGAATCTGCTTCAAAATGTTCAGATTTTATTCTGTGCCTTGTTATTTCTTACTTATTAATGGGTACAAGTATTTTTTCCTAATAATAGGATATCAAGCAAAATGGCGGAAAATTTTCTGCTTTCTGTCTCCATCGCTTCTTGAACAGGGACCAAAACTTTAGCTGTTTTCGAACCGGCTGGATCCCTCTTTGAATCCAATGAGCTCTGGAATATAGCAACAAGTGTCTCCACTACTTCTGCAGACACTTCACTTAAAACGCATGGATACAGTCCAGAAAGTCCCAGTAATCTGTTGTTGCATTGGTCCCATTATTTTGTTTAAAACGCTGTCCCTTGTTAAAATAAAAAGCTTCTTACAAGATATTTCCTCCATTAATACCTTGCTTATATGCTTTGGAATATGCATATTGTCCAGTACCATGAAGAACAAATAATAAACTATCATTTTCGAGTTTCCATTAGTAACTTTTCAGTCTCATCCGATAAGGGCCCCACATATACCTGAGCTTCTCTCTCTCTCTTACTCTCTGTACGCACAGAGAAACTTTGGTGTTTATTTCTATGTTTCTTGAGAATTTACATTCACTAATTTTCTTCCTCGTGATTAGTTTTTCAGACAAACTCTGCTGCTTCTAAAAGCAATTCCAATCCATTTGGTCAAACATTCGTTTTCATTATGGTTCCTGTGTTATTTTTAAATTTGATCCTCGCAATACCTGAGTTTCCTCAACACAGGCGAATAATCTTCTAATCGACTCCTTCATGTAGGGGAAAATCACCATTTTCTAAGCATCGTGAAATATCAGCTTCAATATTTGTTATTGTTCATTACCTAATCTTTCCCTTTATCTGTATTCAGCTCCCGCATGAATTAACAAATCAGTTAAAGATCCGAGCTGCCAGTTAGACGCCCGGTTCTGTACAATGCTACAATGGGATTCCACAACATATGATCAGTTGACAGGATTCCACACAGATTTCAATAGGCAGACACGTGTGACGTTGCTGCTTCTTCAACACGGCTATGTCGTCCTTGTATGTTTTTCACCAACGTCGTAACAGACACAAACTGTCAAAAATCTAAATTAAAGTGTTTACGACTAATTTGATTATAACTAACAGATATTGCCTCAGGCAAAAGGCTTCTAAATTTTTGAAAACACTTGTACAATGAAGGGGAGTTGGCCAGTTCCCTCAGCTCAGTTTTCTCCAGTCAACCTATTCACTGAAACCCCACAAGCAGCAACGTTTGAAGCTGCTGGACCCAAAAAACCAGGACCGTGCTGATACTCTCTCTCTCTCTCGCTCTCTCTCTCTCTCTGACATCTCTCCTGTAAGACGCTGTGTTGTTTTTACGTTTTGTGCGATTTTGGCGATTGGAGCAACCATTTGGAAAACTACAATTAATTCGGTATAATCTGATGAGGTTTCAGGTTGTTTAAGTTGTCGTGTATTCTCTTCTCTGTTGTTTGTGTTGAATTTGGTAATCTTGTAGATAAATTCTGTTTTGGTTAAATCTGAGTCGTTTGACAACTTGCATCCCTTCTGGAATATTCGTTTTATACGCCCGTAAAACAACTAGCAAAATGAGGGACATGACTACTTTCTTGAAAAGTTTTGAGGTAATCTGGACTCGTCAATAACCCACAGAACAAGTTTCAAAGAGTGGAGTCAAAGCTACTGAAATGTGTTATCCCTCACAGAACATCACACAGGTGAGAAGCGAATTGTAGAACAAGATTTATGACTTCACTGCTTCCGAGAATTAAAATACTGGCACCTCTGACTCGATGGAGCCCAAAATCATGATCAGGGATAAATCCAAAGGGAAACAGTTTCAGTGTAAGGAAACAATTGTGCCCTGTTGAAATGCTGAAAAAACGCAGAGGAGTATGTGGAATGGACCGGATGGAAATGAGATAATTGAAGAAAGACGCCAAAGAGTGTTTCACAGGAAAGAGAAATTTAAAATGGAGGTGTAAACAAATCAGATGAAACTGCAGATCAGTGAGTTCGGGAGTGATAGTGAAGAGGACAGTATTGGTCAGTAAGTGCAAGGGTGATAAGTGAACATGACAGTGTAAGTCAGTGAGTAGAGGGATGCTGTTGAACAGTGCAGCATTAATCAGGGCGTACAAGGGTGACAGGTAAACATAACATGCGTGTCAATGAGAACAGGGGTGATGGGTGAATCCGACAGTGTAGCTCTGTGAATACAGGGTTAATGGAAGAAGGGGATGTGTCGGTCAGAGATTTCATTAGTAATGCTGAACATATCACTATATTTCAGGCTGATTATATTCCATTTCTAATTGACTGGTGAGTCGAAGATAATGGTGCATGGAAAGAAAAGTGCATTCTAGATCACAATAAGATGGGCCAACATCTCTGATTCTGGTGGAATAATGTCAATGGGTCCAATGTGCTTATGCTCCTCAGTCTTTTGGTGTTAGGATCTGTTCCGCCCTTCGAAAATGCGCTACTGGAGCAGATCGATGCAACTTCAAAGGTTAACTGTAGGCTTTTAAAATGCACGTGAAAATCACAGAATGGTCCATGAAGAATCTCCTTATTCCTTTTTCCCTGATTGCAGACGTTTGTCATGCTGTGATGCCTGATTCACTTTGAACACAACCCCCATAACTCACCCAGTGTTAGCTCAACTAAATCCTCTGTTCTCATTGAATTCAACGTTGCACACGAGACCTCCAGCAACAAAACCACATTCTTTCCAATAAGGGAACTTAAGAGTGACGATAAGAGGTTCTTTTCTAATTCTTTTGTGGAGAGATTATTTAAGGCGCAGGTTACAAGCAGCCTGCCAGAGGCACTGGAATAAACAGCTTGTGAGGTCTTGAGTTGTATAATGTTGCAGCAACGGAAGCAACCTGAGCTGATGTGATCGAATTCCGACAGAACCTGGAATTTTGGTATTATTTTGTAGTTTGAGTTGGGGACTTCACCCAAAAGCTGGAAGTTCTCTGTCTGCTGGGGGAGTTGCATGTGAAACATCGGTTTTCCGAATTTGCGTAAAGTGTGTGTCTTCAGATTGTTATTATATTTTAAGAGTTACTGTATCTTTCATCCTGTTAAGTTTCCCAGAGGATTAAGACAATCCAATTCATTCATTATTTTGTTATATTTTAACTATAGTAAAACGTGCTTTGATTTAAAACTGGTAGTTTGACCAATAGATTTGCATTTGGAATGCAACACCTTCCATTTACCTTGAAAATTGTCTTACTAACATTTTGATGGAGATTGGTCTAGTCCACTCAGGATTTGAAACATGTCCCATTATCTACCTTCTCAATCCCTGTCTGTATCTTGTAGCATTCAGTAGTATCAACAGTCACACCTTTCAACTACACTGAATATATAGCTGACTACTTAGGCATTCTTCATAAATCAATACTTTCATTCCAGGAATCAGCCTAATATATCATCCTATATATTTGCTGCTCCAGCATGTTAAATTTCTGTTTTATACTCAGGAAAGTCCTAATCGTTTCGTACTGCTTTTTTTTTTCAGTCCTCCCCATTTAATAACAGCCTGTCTTGTGGTTCTTACAATCATATCCATTTGTTAGCGATTAAAATGTAAAACAACATATTTCACAGTATTTAGGTACCTGTGAGAATAAATTTAAAACTGAAACCGTAGTAATCTTTTCTATATCACCTTTCACAATATTTGCTTCCATATTACAACATGCCCTTACACCTACCTTTGCATCACCTGCAATCTCCTTTATATAATGCAATCAGCTCTCTCAGTCAAACTATCAGTATCGATTGAACATAACTCACGCCATAGGACTGAAAATCTAACAGATTCATTTTTAACCTGATAAGGATCATTAATCGCGGCACTCATTTCATTCAAATACATTGTTTGCCATATGGTGACTTCTGCTCATACGAAATAAACTTTATTTTCTGGCGTGTAATCAAAAACCTCTGGAAAGGCAAGTACATTGTCAACCAGTTCCACTTTTTCCAATCTGCTTGTTATGTTTCCAGTTAACTGTAATAAAAATTTTCAAAACTTTATATGAAAGAATATGAGTTCCCTTTCAAATTTGCGTATATTGAACGTCTTTAAACATACGTGGAAAAGATTGTACTGCTTGCTTTGATATTTCTTGTTTATATGTGTTCAGCATAAACTTTCTTCTTAATGTCACTTATGTCAACTGCTTCGGATTCCAAAATTAAGCGTCCTAAGTCTTGCCTATACTAATTCTCGCCAATTTGAGGTTTTCCGTTTGAGTTTGGAAGTATAATTGACAGCCTTTTGGAATCATGGGTAGTTCATCGACTTACTGATTCTTTTTTTTTAACAGAATCAATCATTGCTGAGTATTATTAAATACCTGCTGAAATATCTTTCACGATACTCTCACTGACCTTCCCTGGATCTATTTTCAGATCCCACTTACTACAAGGTGTCTGACAAAAATCTGCATTTTAGATGTCCGATTCTTTTCAATCATTCCAGGTAACTACTTTATGTGTTGAACACATGATCAACTGAGAATGAATACATTCTCATAGGTTCTATCTCTTTGTCACTTCTTTCCCAATTTTGCGACTGGGAATCCTCGGAAATAATCTGCTTTTTCCTCCATCGAGATTTTAGCACTACCTCACTCTTGTGGTCAGGCCCTTTCGCTGTGACTAACCCATGTCCTGCGCTTCTGCCTATAACCCTTCCTCTGATATTACGGAAATCTTAAACAAAAACCAAACTTGCTGGAAAATGGGAGCTTTGAAGAAGGGACATTGAACTCAAAAGTTCAAAGCTGCTTTCGCACCACGGATGCTGCCAGCCATGCTTAGTTTCTCCTGCAATTTCTGTTTTGGAACAAGTTTAAAGATGTGTGCCAATGCTGGTCAAACACGCAATCTAGCATATAGTGTCATGCGCAGGGCTGTGACCGGCAACACAAGATGTAAAAATTTCGTTAGATACAAAATAAGTCTGGCACCACTGGCACAACAGAGATGATAAACATGTTCAGAGAGAGAAGCAGAGGGAAATATATTCACTTTAAACATGGAAGATACCAACACTGGATAGGAAAATTTTCGGATGAATATATTAAAGGGTTTTGACGAATTTGACAAACTGACAGCGTGACACCACAGAGAGAGACCTTCAGAGGAATGATTACATTAACATCGAAACATTACAACATCATAAACAAGAGTAGTTCACTGTGTAGAGGAGTGATGCATGCACGGGTCTTGGTGTGAATTGGGAGACCTGCTGCAGAAGAGTGTTGCAGGTATTTCCTTGCAGATAGTACACATCAAAACTGTTCATGCATGCGATGCGGCAGACAAGAGAAGCAGCGGAATGATGTTGAAACATAATGTGGAACTTTTTGCATAGGATAATCTTGCAGTCTACGACTACCATCAAGTTAATCACTGGTTCAGTGACGAGGGTCAGACCAGGATCAGAACTATGTGCAGCAAAAATGATGATAACCCATTAAAGCTACCGTACTTGACTGCTTATATTACAAACGGCAGAACTATCAGCTGATGGTGAGGGGGCAAGATCCACAACAGTAATATGTTAGATGTGAGCTCTGCTGTCCTGCCAAATTCAGTTATCAACTGTTATGATCTAATAAATAACTCACTGGAGGAGAAGGCTCCACAAATATCCTTAGCTGATATAATGGCACAGATCTGCACATGAATGCAACAGGCAAGGATGCAATATCTACACCAACCTCAGCCAGAGGAATTGAGTCGATGATTTATATTACACTTGGCATAATGTACACAAAATGACAGATATCAATCTTCAATCAATGAATTCGTTGCACGTGACATTAAAAAGCAGCTGAACACAGCACATAAGACAAAGTCATGACACCACTCCTGAAATTGGACTGTAGTCTTGTGCTGCACAACAGGCCCTGTCTCTGGAGCGGGGGGCCATTTCAATTGAGCTCCAATTCTAACGGTTGCATGACTGCGAAAAATAGCTCAACTGTACCCAGCCCGCGAAGAGCAGAATAATTATAATATGATCGATTGTCACTCCCTCACTACCATCACAATAGCCAACTTGGTAGAAGTTAATTTTGACAGAGTCATCAAGCAGCACAGAAATAGCCTGCTCAGTGTTGTTTCAGATAGATCCACATGTGGAGGTGATGCTGTTGTGGAAAATTCACTGAATTACTAATCCTGACTGGACTAATACTCTGGAAGCTAGTTGAATTAAAATAAATTAAATATGGAGATCTAAAATCTGGTGTTAGTAATAGAGACCTTGAAGCCAATTCCAATTGTTAAACACCAATTTGGTTCATCAATGTATTTCCAGGAAACAAATCTACGGTGCTTTCCTGGTCTAGCCTAAAAGTGGCAACAGACACAGCAACAAACTATGAACTCTTCAATGGTGTCTGAAAAGGCCAAGCAAAGCACTAAATTGTATCCAAGTACTCCGACTTGTTTAAAAAAATAAAACTGAACAAAACACCCGGCCCAGCCTCAACATCGGAAAACAGACCGACGAATACGTTCGTGCCGACCCTGCTGAGACCTCTTTCCTAACATATGAGAGCTTGACACAACAGTTCGTGAGCTTAACCACAGATTGCACAGAAATATCGTGAACGCAGTCGGCCACTCAACACATTGAGCCTCCCCCATGCTAGTTTATGACCGAACATCTCAATGCACTTTTCACAGAAATGTCACGAGCCGTGACATTAACAAATAAATTAATAAACGTCTGAAATAGATGACATAGGAATTTCAGTGGTCGCTTTGGTCATCGATTTTGCTCCGCCATTTAACATAATGATGGCTGATCCTACCTTCACATAGTATTCATGCTCTCTCTCCCTTTAGTGTGTAGAAATCCTTATTACCGTTCAGTGTCTTGACATCCATGCCTAATATGGCAGAGAATTCCACTGTCGAGAGTGTGTTGCTGGAAAAAGCACAGCAGGTCAGACAGCATCCCAGGAGCAAGAAAATCGACCTTTCAGACAAGAGCCATTCCTCAGGAATTCCACATATTCATCAATCTCTGAGTGTAGGCATTTATTATCATCTGACTACAGAGTGGCCTCATTTCTCTTCAATGGCCACGTATTTTCCCAATCACTCAATTTGCCTGAATCACTGTGGAGCTTTTTAAAAAATCCTTCTCACCACTCACAAACCAACATTGTTCAGTGCTAACAGTAAATTTGGAAATATTTGATTTGATTCCCGAAACCATATGTTCGATATGTATTGTGAATAGTTGGGGCCCAAACACTAATCTCTGTAATATCCAATGAGCCTTTCACTCCAAATAAACATTGTTTCGGCTCTCCCATTCTAAAACTACTATTAGCCCCCTACACGAAAATTTGATTTTTTACAGGAAGGTTGGGACATTATCAAAAATCTTTCAGAAAATAGGAATGAAAGTTGCATCTATTGCTTCTGCATAACTTACCTCTCAGTCAGTTTCTCAAATATGATGCCTATTTAATATGTCCCATTACTTTCATTCAAAATAATTTCTCCAAAACCATTTATTTACTAATTTTGTTTGATTTATTTTTTTCTCACCATACTTAGGTTTCCAAGTAGTGTTGGGAAGATTTTATTTTGTTTTGTTCTTTTCTGTGAAGATAGAAATAAAGTAGTTGCTTCATTGTTCTGAAGTTTCCTTGTTTTACATGCTCAAGTTTCAGATCGTCGGGAAGTTGCAATTGTTTTCTCTTTCTTTTCTAGTAGTATGCGTTTAGAAGCTATTAGAAATCACTCTTATAACCCGTGTAGTATGTTCTTTCGATACACTCAAATTGCTGTCTTAAGCTGCCTATTGATTAACCTTCCAAACTACATACTGTGTCTCCTGAGACAATATGAAAAACAAGGCAAACAAGGGGTGATGCCTTATTGGATTTGGTACTAAGAAATTAAAGCGGAAAGGTATTTGACTTGAGGTACGTCAGCACTTTTGTAAGAGTGACCACAATTCGTTTATGCTTACTTTAGCGGTGGAAAGGGAAAAGAATATTTAACAGGGCAGGAGTTATCGTTGGGAGAAAGGCGATTATGCAAGATTTAGGGTGCATATGATGGGGAAGGAAACTGCATGGGATGGACACAAATTAAATGTGGAGCTTATTCAATGAACAGCTATTGTGTGCCTTTGATAATTTTGCATCTGTCAGGAGGTAGAAAATTGTTATCATGGGACCCGTGGTTCACTGAAGACGTTGAAGCTCTTCTCAAGGGAAGAGGAAGGTTTATGTTAGGATAAGACATGAATTCTCATTTGGCGCGCATCAGAGTTATAAGTTAGCCAGAAAAATATCTAAAGACAGGGCTAAGATTAGCCAGGAGGGGACATGAGAATTCTTTGGCGCAGAGGATTGAGGAAAATGTTAATGCTATCTGCAGGATTTTTAGGAATACAAGAATGACGAGTGAAAGATTAGGGACAGTCAGGCTTAGAAATGGGAGGTTTTGCGCGGAGTACGAGGTAATAGGGAAAGCGCAAAATGAATATTTTTCATCAGTATTCACAGTGGAAAAAGACAATGTTTTCGAGGAGAATACGGAGATGCAGGGTAATGGACCGGATGGGATTGAGATTCGCAAGGTGGAGGGGTTATCAATTCTGGAAAGGGTTCAAAAAGGAAGTCCCCTAGGCCAGAATGCTTTTTCCAAGGATTCTCTGCGTGGCGAGGGAGGAGATTGCAATTTTTAAAAATTTGATCTTTTCGTCATCATTGACTATAGGAATTGTGCCAGAAGACTGGAGGATAGGAAATATTGTCCCCTTGTTCAAGTAAGGGAGTAGAGAAAACCGTGGCATTCATAAACCAGTGAGGCTTACTTCAGTTGTGAGTACATTTTTGGAAAATGTTATGGGGATAGAATTTACATTCATTTAGAAAGGAATACGTGGATTAGCGATAGTCAACACGGTTTTGTGAAGGGTAGGTCGTGCGTCACAAACCTTATTGAGTTCTTTGAGAAGGTTACAAAAATGGTGGATGAGGGTAAAACGGTTGAAGTGGTGTATATGGATTTCAGTAAGGTGTTTGATACGGTTCTCCACTGAAGGCTAGTGAACAAAATATGGGAACATGGAACTGAGGGTAGTTTAGCCGTTTGGATCAGAAATTGGCTAGCTGAAAGAAGATAGGGAGTTTCCATTGGTGGGAAATGTTCATCCAGTAGATCAGTTACTAGTGGTATATCGCAAGGATCTGTTTTGGGTCCACTGTTGTTTGTCATTTGTACTGTTTACCCGGATGAATGCATAGAATTTTTTTTTAGATTAGATTAGACTTACAGTGTGGAAACAGGCCCTTCGGCCCAACAAGTCCACACCGACCCGCCGAAGCGCAACCCACCCATACCCCTACATTTACCCCTTACCTAACACTATGGGCAATTTAGCATGGCTAATTCACCTGACCCGCACATCTTTGTGACTGTGGGAGGAAACCGGAGCACTCGGAGGAAACCCACGCAGACACGGGGAGAACGTGCAAACTCCACGCAGTCAGTCGCCTGAGTCGGGAATTGAACCCGGGTCTACAGGCGCTGTGAGGCAGCAGTGCTAACCACTGTGCCACCGTGCCGCCCACCTGTGCCACCGTGCCGCCCACAAAGGACGGGTTCGTAAATTTGTGGATGACACTCAGGTCGGTGGAGTGGTGGATAGTGCCGAATGATCTTGTAAGTTGTAGAGCGACATAGATAAGCTGCAGAGTTGGGCTGAGATTAAGGAAATGGAGTTTAACGTGGGAAAGTGAATTGATTCACTTTGGAAGGAACAACAGGAATGCAGAATACTAGGTTATTAATATGGTTCTTGGGAGTGTAGATCAACAGAGGTATCTCGTTGTCCATATACATTGATGCCTGAAATTTGCCACCCAGGTTGATCGTGTTTTAAAGAAAGCATACGGTGTGTTTGCTTTTATCAGTAGTGGGAACGAGTTTCAGAACCAAGAGGCCATGCTGCATATGTACAAAACTCAGATGTGTCCGCATGTGGAGTATTACGTATAGTTCTGTACACCGCATTATACATGTGGAAGCTTTGGAAAGGGTATAGTATGTTGCCTGGTATGAAGGAAATGTCTTATGAGGAAAGGCTGAGGGGCTTGAGGCTATTTTCGCTAGAGAGAATAAGGTTGAGTGGTGACTTAATTGGGCCATATAAGTTAATCAGAGGATTAGATAGGGTGGACAATGAGAGTCTTTTTCCTCTGATGGTGATGACTAGCACGAGGGGACACAGCTTTAAATTGAGGGGTGGTAGATACAGGGCGGATCTCTGAAGTAGTTTCTTTACTCAGCGAGTAGTAGGGGCCTGGAACGGCCTGCATGCAACAGTAGTAGACTCTTCAACTTTAAAGGAATAGAAATGGTAATTGGATAGACATATGGATGAAAATTGAATACTGTAGGACAGTTGGGTTCAGATTGGGTTCACATTGTCTACATGTTAGGCCAAATGGTCAGTTTCCTCAATTTGTGGATTCTACGATCTTTCCTGAAAAATGAAACCCACATTAGCTATTCTCCAATCCTCCAGCATATTCGCTGTGTCTAGATTCATCTGAAAAGTTGGGGTCAGGGCCTTTCCTTGATTATCTTCGACCGCAGCCTGCGATTCAATTCATCTGAAGTTGAAAATTTGTCCATTTTTATACCAAGCAAAACAACCAATCACTTTATTTGCATCCTCCTTCTTCCCGCTAAAACAAATGTGAAGTATTGACATTCCTGTCTATCAATGCTCTCCAGCTTCAAACAAAGATTGCCCCTTAGCTACTAAAAGACCGTAATTTTTCTCTGGTTGTTTTGTTCTGCTTAATGCACTTTGTAGAAGATATTTAAATCCTCCATAGTTTTGCATGCTTGCACCTATCTACGGCCCTGTGTGAGTCAATCCCCGCTGTGTGATTTTTCTCTTTAAGTTTCACTGCGATCACCTCTCATTCTTTGAAACACTAGTCAGTTTCTTCATCAGACAAGCTTTGGGATTAATATGAAGGACGTACCTTGCACTTCCTCTGACTTTAGTATGTTCTTTCTTAAATTGGAACAACTGATCTGTGCACAATGCGTCAGGTACAATCGCAGCGACACTCTGTCCAATTGGTGCAGGATGTCGTTACGTCTTTATTCTGTTTCGCTTCAAGTGAATGGAAAATTAACTTTGACCATTCCATTTTCATGTGTTCCTCCCAACACCCTAAATGTTTTTTTCATCCTCTGAAACACTGTGTAAGTTCTTAAAAGATCCTTCTTAATGTCAAACTATCCTACTTCCACTGGTTCTCCATTGTTAAAGGATAGCTAAGGATAGATAAGGGCTTCCTCAAAAATCAGCAACACGGCCTTTGTGTGGAGACGCAGGAGATGGTGGAGATGCCAAACGAATATTTTGCATCAGTATCGACTGTAGAAAAGGACATGGATATTGTAGAATGTAGGGAAATAGATGGTGAAATCTTGAAAAATGTCCATAATACAGGAAGATGTGCTGGATGTCTTGAAACGAATAAAAATGGATAAATCCCCAGGACCTGAGCCAGTGTACGGAGAACTCTGTGGAAAGCTAGGGAAATTATTGCTGTGCCTCTCACTGAGCCATTTGTAACATCGATAGTCACAGTTGAGGTGCCAGAAGACTGGAGGTTGGCTAATGTGGTGACACTGTTTAAGAAAGATGGTAAGGAGAAGCCAGGGAACTATAGACCAGTGAGCCTGACCTCGGTGGAGGGCAAGTTGTTGGAGGTAATCCTGAGGGATAGGGATGTATATATATTTGGAAAGGCACAGACTGATTTTGGATAGTCAACATAGCTTTGTCCGTGACAAATCACGTCTCAAAAAGTTGATTGACTTTTTTGAAGAAGTGATAAAGAGGACTGATAAGGGCAGAGTGTAAGAAGTGAACTATGTGGTCTTCAGAAAGGAGTTGGACATGATTCACCATAGGAGACTGGTTAGCAAGGTTAGATCACATGGAATACAGCGAAAACTAATCTTTGCAGGACTTCAACATTTAATGATAAGGTCCTAGGGAGTGTTGCTGAGCAAAGTGACCTTGGAGTGCAGGTTCACAGCTCCGTGAAAGTGGAGCAGCAGGTAGATAGGCTAATAAAGAAGATGTTTGGTATGCTCTTCTTTATTCGTCACAGTATTGAGTACAGGAGTTGTGCTGTCATCTTGCGGCTTTACAGGATATTGGTTCGGCCACTGTTGGAATATTGCTGCAATTCTGGTCTCCTTTCTATCGGAAAGGTGTTGTAAAACATAAAAGGGTTCAGAAAATATTTACAACGGTGTTGACAGGGTTGGAGAATTTGAGGTATGGGGAGGTTGACTAGTCCAAGGCTATTTTCCCTGGAGCGTCGGAGGCAGAGCGGTGACATTATCGAGGATTATAAAATCATGAGGGGCACGGATAAGATAAATAGAAAAAAGTCTTTTCCCTGGGGTGGGGGTGTCCAGACCTAGACTGTATAGGTTAAGGGTGAGAGGGGAAAGATACAAAAGGGACCTAAGGGACAACTTTTTCACGCACAGCGTTGTACGCATATGGAATGAGCTGCCAGATAAAGTGGTGGAGGTTAGTAATACTGCAACATTTAAAAAGCTAATAAAGGGGCTTATGAATAGGAAGGATTTGTAGCGATATGGGCCAGGTACTGACAGGTGGGACGAGATTGGATTGGGATATCTGGTAGGCATGGATGAATATGACCAAAGAGTCTGTTTCCGTGTGTATATTTCTATGTCTGTATGACTCTATTAGAGTAAAAAATGAGGTCTGCAGATGCTGGAGATCACAGCTGCAAATGTGTTGCAGTCACTTTGCTTAATGCAGTTTAGATGAAACTTGAGAATATCCATTATGGGTAGTATCCATAAATTTGCATATCTAATTACCTTTTGCTATAATATGCCTAATATTTGGTGTATAACTGCCATCAATGTTGCTGCTGTACTTTCTTCTAAAATCCAGATTAAGGGTTTCAATAGAATCTCGGCAACGCCGGGTTTGGGGAGCTTAATGGTGGGTTCAGGTAAGTTACCTGGAGATGTAAATATCAACGCCAAGATAATTACTCTTATTTTTTCTTCGCAAGAGTTCTTCCAAAAACTAGACATTTCAATTCTGTGAAAGATTCCCACTCTCAGTTCTTTCAATACATCCCTTACCTTTATAGACTTCCATTAAAGTATTCTACCCCCACCCTCCGATGCTCCAAAGACAACAGCCTAAGTTTAGCTTACAGTTCATACCGTCTAATCCAGACAGCATCCTGATAAACTTGTTTTGCGCCCTTACCAACGCCTCTACAGCCTCCCTGTGATGTTGTGACCGAAATGAATGTAATCCACAAAATGTGTCCAGCCAAATCTTATAAAGCTGCAACATGCCATACTGACTCTTGTGCTCGAATAACAAAGGCAAGCATGCCATACACCTTCCTCGTCACTCCTGCTATTAAGTGTAAACGTGCCCTTGACGTTTGTTATCTCAAAATGCAGTACCTTATCCTTACACAGATCAATTTACAAATGCCATTTCTCCACCTGCATCTGCAACTGAACAATAATCTCACGGTTTTTCTTTGTAAACTCCTGAACAACCTACAATTCCACGGATGTTTGCAGCGTTTGCAAACTTAACAACTCACCCATCTACATTTTCATTGATGATATTTGCATATATTACAAGCAGCAGAGGTCCCTGCGCAGATCCCTGCGGAATACTATGATTCACGCACCTCCAGTTTGAAGATAATCCTCCACCACTACCTTCTGCCTTCTATGAGCAAGCCAATTCTGAATCGAGGCAACTAAGTCACCATGGATCACTTGCAGTTAACATAGCTGATGAGCCTATCAAGAAAAACTTTGTCAAACGTCCTACTAAAATCCATATAGATGACATTCACTGCTCTAACCTTATCGATCACCTTTTTCTCCTCCTCCACGTTTCAGCAATGTAGTAAGACATGACCCTGCACACAACCATGCAGACTGTCTTAATTAGACCTGTACCTAAGAGTTCTCTCTAATCGTTCCCCAACCACAATTTCAGTCACACTTGTCTGTATTTACGTTCTTAAACAGAGGAAGAGCATTAATTACTCACTAGTCCTCCGGGTGCTCTTCAGAGGCTCGAAAAGATGAAACGATCTTGATCAAAGCCCCTGTAATCTCCTTCACTGTCTCTGTTAATACTGGGACAGATACCATCGGGCACTGGGGATTTATTCAGCTTAAGTCTCTTCAGGTGACCTAAATCCACTGTTTTCTCGATTTCAAAATACCCCAGCATATTAGCATGCTCCACATAAATGACACGATATTGGTTCCACTCCAGTTTAGGTACAACCTATCCCTGTTGCACAGGTCAGCCCTCCCGCACAAGAGGTCTCAATGACCCAAGAACCTGAAATCTACCCCGTGCACCAGTTCCTTTGACACACATTCATCCGTCCTTTCTTTTTCTTCCTTGCCTCACTTGCGCGTGGCACTGGGAGCAAGCTAGAGATGAATATCCTAGAGGTCCTGCTTTTCATCCTCTTCCTGATTTCGCACTACACACTCTGCAGAAACTGAACACTCTTTCTACAAGTATCGTTGTTACCAATATGCAGAATGACGGCTATCTGCTCATCTTCACCCTTAAGCGTTTTGTACAACAGTTCAGAGTCTTTGACTCTGGCAGCGGGGAAGGGACACCACATCCTGGATTCTCCAACGTGTCCATAAAAATGACTGAGTGTGCTCACCAGTACCCAAAACAATATACCTGTTGGAGAGGGAAGTAGCGACAGTAGATTCCAGCATTACCATTCTGATTCTCCTGGCAGCCACCTATCTATGTGACTGATTCCGTGGTGCGACTAACTCCCCGTAACTATGTTTGTCACACTTTCTGCCCCTGCAAGTGCCTCAGAATGTCCAACCTCTTCTGCAACTGAACTATTCTATCTAAGAGAAGTTGCAGCAAGTTCTCCTTCCTGCAGACAGAGTCGTCATGGACACGAGACCGCTCCCAGAGATCTTTGTACAATGAAAAAAAAGACTACTCATCCCATCGAGTCTGCTGCACTGAAAATAACTTCAAACTGTTTATGGGATATGAGGAGGTAACTCAACTACATTTCTGTTCTGTGGGAACTGGAGAATATCAATCATTCCTCAATTCCATTTCAGAGAGGCAGGAGGAAACTGTTTAGTATCTCAAGCTTGTTCAGGACGGACATGAAGAGACAATTCAACCCCTCAAGTTGTTACAAATCAACAGGAATATGCCTCAAACCTTCAAAATCATTACGGATCAACAGGAGGAGGACAAACAGACTTCGATTGTCTTACTCAAGAAGAAAGGAGCATGATATCCAGGATGTTGAGACTGTAATGTAGAAACACCAGCAGGACATTCAGCCCATTGAATATGTAAAACAGGAACAAAATGAAGCCTTTCAGTCACATAAGCTTCTCGCACAGCAGTCGGAGCAGATCTTGTAAAGGCCTGTGTTCTTATCAGAGGAACTGGAAAGGAACGTCGAGGTTATAGAAAGGAAGCAAATTAGAATAATTTTCAGCCATGGAATGAAACGGAATTGGCAAATTATTGGGGTTAAAGAAAAATTGTAGAATCCAATAGCAAGTAACTAATAGCAAGACATTTGCAAAGTCAAACCACAATTCACCAGAGGTAGCATGATTATATGAAGAATAAACAATGTTTGACTTACTTTCTCAAGATATCTAAAGATGTGACGGCGGAAAAGGATATAGAAGACATAGACTGGCGGGAAATAGATGGTGACATCTTGCAAAATGTCCAGATTTCAGAGAAGAAGTGCTGGATGTCTTGAAACTGTAAACGGTGGATAATTCCCCAGGACCTAATCACGTGTACCCGATAACTCTGTGGGAAGGTAGAGAAGTGATTGTTGGACTTCTTGCTAAGATAAGTGTAACATCAATAGTCACAGGTGAGGTGCCAGAAAACTGGAGGTTGGCTAACGTGGTGCCACTGTTTAAGATGGGCGATAAAGGCAAGCCAGGGTTCTCTCGACGAGTGAGCCAGACCTCAGAGGTTGGCAAGTTGTTGGAGGGAATCCTGGGGGACAGGATGTACATATGTTTGGAAAGGCAAGGACTTGATTAGACATAGTCGACATGGCTTTGTGCGTTGGAAATCATGTCTCACAAATTTGATTGAGTTGTTTGAAGAAGTAACAAAGAAGATTGTTGAGGGCAGAGTAGTAGATGTGATCTATATGGACTTCAGTAAGGCGCTCGACAAGGTTCCCCACGGGAGACTGATCAGCAAGGATAGATCTCATGGAATACAGGGTGATCTAGCCATTTGGATACAGAACTGGCTCAAAGGTAGGACAAAGAAGGGTGGTGGTGTAGGGTTATTTTTCTGACTGGAGGCCTGCGACCACCAGTGGAGTGCGACAAGGCTCGGTGCTGAGTCCTCTACTTTGTGTTTTTATATAAATGACTTGGATGCGAGCATAAGATGTAGAGTTAGTAAGTTTGCAGATGGCACAAAAATTGGTGGTGTGTCGTGGACAGCGAGGAGGGTTGCCTCAAATTACAACAGGAACTGGACCAGATTGGCCAATGGGCTGAGAAGTGGCAGATGGAGATTAATTCAGATAAATGCGATAAATGCGAGGTGCTCAATTTTGTGAAAACAAATTTAGCGGGACTTATACACTTAATGGTAAGGTCCTAGGGAGTGTTGCTGAATAAAGAAACCTTGGAGTCCAAACCTTGAAACTGGAGTCACAGGTCGATAGGATAGTGAAGAAGGCGTTTGGTAAGCTTTCTTTCATTGGTCTGAGTATTGAGTACAGGGGTTGGGTGGTCATGTTGCGGCTGTATGGGACATTGGTTAGGCCATTGTTGGAATAGTTCGTATAATTCTGGTCTCATTCCTGTCGGAAAGATGTTGTGAAACTTGAAAGGGTTCAGAAAAGATTTACAGGGATGCTGCAAGGGTTGGTGGATTTGAGCTAAAAGGAGAGGCTGAACAGGCTGAGGCTGTTTTCCCTGGAACGTCGGAGGCTGAGGGGTGACATGATCGAGGTTTAAAACTTTATGAGGGGCATGGATAAGATAAAGAGACAAACCCTTTTCCCTCGGGGTACAGCGTCCAGAACTAGCGGGCATAGGCTTAGGGTGAGAGGGGAAAGATAAAAAAGTGACCTAAGCGGCCACTTTTTCATGCAGAGGGTGGTACATGTATGGAATGAACTGCCAGAGGATGTGGAAGATGCTGAGACAATTGCAACATTTAAGAGGCATTTGGAAGGGATTGAATAGGAAGAGTTTGAAGGGGTATTGGCTGGGTGCTGGCAATTGGGATTAGATTGGTTTGGGATATCTGGTCGGCATGCACACGGTAGACTGGATAGTGTGTTTCCATGCTGTCCATCTCTATGATTCTCTGACTAAGCGAGCTGGATTATGGGGAAACCACAAATAAATTATCTCCGAACGCAAGGCGCCAGACAAAAGACTGATCCACTACATAATAGCACATGCGTTTCAGAAAAAAAATTAGTAGTTTGGGGAGGGAATTCGCGAAGCAGCAAAATGGAGAAACATGAAATAGGTGGCTCATTTCCTGGCTGGCAAGATTTAGCCTGACACAGAATTTCATCCCTGGACCCCAACTATTTACAATCCATATGTATACTTGCGGATAAAAAGTGCTGAAGGAAAATTTTCAAAAGATAATTGGGAACTCACATTAAAATGAAGATGTAACAAATTACAAATGAGTATGTATAGGTTGGATGAATGAGCTCACGGTAAATGAAATTCAAAGTGGATGAGTATGAGTTTGCCTACTTTTGTCAGGGGAAGAGAAAAGCTACTTATCATCAAAACGGAGAGAAACATAAAGCATTAATGGGCAGAGGAAATTAGTTGTCCTCCTGAAAATCGCAGAAAATTGACATGCAGATATAGCAAGTCTGAAGGTAGGCAAATGCATTTCCAACACTTATTTCTAAAAGAATAACATTAGGATTCAACAATAAAAAGCATTGCTGGGGCTGTAACTGGAATGCTGTATACAGTTCTGTTCACCTGACTAGAGGAAGGATGTAGTTGTATTGGAGGCAGATCAGAAGAGGTTCATTAAATTGATTCCAGAGATAAGGAGTTTGTTTTATTAAGAGACTGGGCAGTTCAGCCCCATATTCTCTGGAATTTAGAAGAATGGGAAGAGATCAAAGTAATGTAAAGGTGACGCTAAAGGTGACTAACAATGTTGACAATGTAGAAGTGAAGTTGATATTTCCACATGTGGGGCAATCTAGAACAATCGATCATAGCTTTACGAGAAGGCAAAACAGATTTAAAATAGGAGTGAAGAGAACTTACTTCTCTCAATTGATTGGGAGTCTGTGTAATTGCTTACCCCGGAGTGCATTGGATGTTGCGACATTGAGAAAATAAAGGGCTATGGAGAGCTTACAGGAAAGTGGAAGTAACCAAACAGACCCCACCACCAAGATATATTTCCCTCCCCACCCCTATCAGCGTTCCGGAAAGATCACTCCCTCCATCACTCCCTCGTCAGATCCACAGCCCGCACCAACCCAACCTCCAATCCTGGCACCTTCCCTTGCAACTGCACCCCCCTCACTTCCCTCCAAGGCCCCAAAGGATCCTTCCATATCCGTCAGAAATTCCCCTGCACCTCCATACACATCATTTATTTCATCCGCTGCACCCGATGTAGCCTCCTATACATTGGGGAGATAGGCCGCCTACTTGTGGAACATTTCAGAGAAGACCTCTGGGTCACCCGCACCAACCAACACAATCGCCCCGTGGCTGAACACTTTAACTCCTCCTCCCACTCCTCCAAGGACGTGCAGGTCCTTGGCCTCCTCCATCGCCAGACCAGAGTAACACGCTGCCTGGAGGAAAAGCATCTCGTCTTTCACCTAGGAACCCTCCAACCACAAGAGATGAATGCAGATTTATCCAGCTTTCTCATTTCCCCTCCCCCATCTTTTCTCAGTCCCAACCGTCAGACTCAGCACCGCATTCTTGACCTGCAATCTCCTTCCCGACCTCTTTGCCCCCAACCCCTCTCCGACCTATCACCCTCACATTAACCTCTTTCCAACGATCGTATTCCCAACGCCCTTCCCCAAGTTCCTCATCCCTTCCTTTTATCTTAGCCTGCTTGGCACACCCTCCTCATTCCTGAAGAAGGCTTGTGCTCGAAACGTCAAATCTTCTTCTCCTTTGATGCTGCCTGACCTGCTGCACTTTTCCATCAACACGTTTTTAAGCTCTGTGTTGAAATCCGGCATGGCTGTATTAACTGGGGTGTAGCATGCTTGAGGGGCTGAATAGCCAACTGATTCTCATTTTTTTTCACCCCTTCAAAGATGCTGCAGAGGAGTCGGGGAGGACAACATTCAGTAACGGCATTGACAGATCAATTGAAGTGATTTGCATCATCGAATTCTGAACCTCTCTCACAGAACCAGTTCACATACCTTAATTTGAGACAAGTTAACAGCACAGCATGGAGAACTTTGCAGACTGTGCACGTGTTTTGCTCTATAAACTAGAGTATATTCTCAGCGTGGGAGTATTTCAAACCTTTGCCAGTATATTGCCATTATACTTTCACTAAATAACTGCCTAACCACTTTATGGTTCTATGTCAGGACAGCACCACAACGAAACAAGGTGTGTGTGTGTGTGTGTGTGTGTGTGTGTGTGTTTGTGTGTGTGTGTGTGTGTGTGTGTGTGTGTGTGTGTGTGTGTGTGTGTGTGTGTGTGTAGTGGAGGGTAGGGGCTGGCTACATTTGGCAATTGTTGCTTCAGAGAGAACACGCATGGAGGAAATAACTTTAAATTGAACAACTGGTAACATTTCAGGTAAGCGACAGAGAGAGAAGCTGAAGAACGTTTCTTCGGTACTTGTGATGATGTGTTTCAGAATGTTGTAATAAAAGCATTGTCAGACTCACTAATAATCAGGGTGCACAGGAATGATAGATGAATGGGCTTTTAGTATGAGTTTGAATATTAGCCGTGGAGTGCATTTGCTTGCGCAGGTTTGAAGCTGGGAGTGTTACCAGTAGATTCTTGGCATTGAGCAGACTGTATTTCATCTTTCAAGTTTCAAATAAGAGTTGGGGTGAGTCAGTGAAGTATATTCTGGAGGTGTTAGTAGTTAAAATTAAGAATGGACGTGTTATGGTTTCAGGAATCAGCTCATGGTTAAAGAGATCAATATGGTTGTATTTCGTCTGTTTCATCCTCAGTTATTGGTCAAGGATGGCATGGGGTCAGAGGAAAAAAATGGGTTCGTAACCATAACAGAAGACGGTGACCTCCATGCTCTCAATAGTTAATTAATAAGTGCAGTGATACAATGAATCCTGGTTAACAACTGAAACTGAGTAGTTCTTCAGAGATACCCTTGAGAGAGCCTGCCAGAAGCTGGAGGGAGAGATTGAAAGCACAAATTCACTGATGTAGTTAATCGTGATTTGAAGAGTGAATATCTGAATTCAGACTCTCAGCGAGGACAATAACTGTGGCAAGGAGTATAGAGTAAACGAAGATAATCGCAGTACTGTTACATAGGTTTTATGGGAATAACAACTGGACAGTGAGATTTAGCTTGGACAACAATGATAGCCAGGATAGGATAATAAAATCATTGAATAAGCAAAAGAGCATACTCCATCCACAGTGATTAATGACATTTGATAATGTGCAGAAAGATAACAAACATTCCAGGATAATCTCCTCTCCAGCGTTGGAATGTTTCAGTCAATTATTCTCAGATTCTGCTCTATTGTTGTCACATTCCACTCTAATATCACAGATACTGATCTCTTCCCCCACTCTCTCTGCAGCTCTTGATACCCGTTCGTGCTACGGGGTGATGTTTTGGCTCAAACTATCGGATAACACATTTTTCAGAGAACATTTATCATGAAAAACTGGAAACCCTCAGTGTGATATTTAGAATCCATGGAGACTTACATTAATCACAGTCGCCGATCAAACAGGTTAAGTTCACGCCTTCCTTATTGCACTCTTTGTATCACAAAAAGAGGAACTATTACTTGGTCTGGATAGAATGTATGAGGGTTCGTGAGTGTTGGGCCATAAAACTTCCAATATTTCTATTCTTTGTCTTTGCATATAGGAGCAATTCCAGAACACAGCAGGATTGCGTAAATGTTCTATTCAGTTTATAATCGGAGACAGAAATATGTTTAATGAACAGCTGCAGACAATGACTGCTCAGATAATTTCTAGAGAGCACAAAGCAGGATGACAACATTTATTGATCCCTGACCTTGAACATTGCTGCTCCTATTGTTAAGTAAACTTTCTCACAATCTTTCAAAATCTAGAGACATCATTTGGACCATTGATGTGGCTGTTCAGAAACACGGAAACAATTGAGTCTCCATGTGCCTATTGGAGAGGGATAGAAGGAGTCCATTTAGCCCACTCGAAAAAAATAAACACTTGAGAGTTTGAAAATTGGTATGTTGGCACATCTTGCAAGGAGAATCATTCAAAACTTAGAGAAGGATTACTGCAGCAATAGGATGTATATCTGAAAGGACACTTGGATGAAGTGTGTTATTTCTATTTGTATAACTGAGAATAGTTTAATGGCCATCAGTTTAATGGCCACTCAGTTAATATTTTGAGCCTGTTACAGAGGACAGGAAGAGCTCAATCATCCTTTCAAGCCTCTTATACGAGAACACGCCGAGACCATTCAGCCTCTTACGGAAGCAATTCAGCTGCTCCAGTCTCTTACAGAGGAACAGTAGAAGGCTAATCAGCCTCTCGAGTCTACAACGGAAGTAGAGAAAGTGCCCATGCAGCCTCTCGACCCTGTCAAACGGGAACAGGCAGAGAAAACTCAGCTTCTCTAGTCTGTTATTAAGAAGCATGGATTATTTGATCAGCCTCTCGAGTCTTCACAGGGAAACAGGAGGAATATATTCAGCCTCTGGAATGTCTTACATAGGCGCAGAAGAATGCCTTTCAGCTTCTCCAGTCTGTTATATATGAACATGAGGGGATCATTCAGCCTCTCGAGCTTGTTACGTTGTAACTACCGAATTTAAAATAGTTATGTAAAAGAATACCCTGGTTTAAAGTTCTGAATCGAGCCAGCCAATTTTGTAAACGTGCATCAAACACTTTGGAAAGTTGATTGGGAGACTATATGCCCAGGTAACAGAAAGCTTGGAAATTGGGAAACATTCAAAAATGGAATGATCGATCACCAGAGGTTTCATACTGTTTCTGACAGTATGAAATGCAAGTCTGGTAGGTTGGATGACAAGGGAAATTGAGGCTCTGATCAATGAAAAGAAGGAAATTTAAAAAAGAAAAGAAGTGCAGGCAGCAGGGATCGAATGAGTCCCTAAAACAGTCGTAGGTGTACACTCAAGAGGGCATTCAGGACTGCAAGGTACGGCATGACATAGCATTGGTAAATGAGGAAAACTGTATTCTGAAGGGATTCTGCAAATGCATTAAGAACAAAGAGTAACTAAGAAGAGAATAAGGCCACTGAAAGATCAGCATGGTCTCCAATGGATGGGACCACAGAAGAAAGATGCGGTGTGAAACAAATATTTTGCATAATTATTTATTGTAGAGAACGAGAAAAAAAATCAGATAATCTTGGGAACTGTCCAAATTGCGAAGGTGGAGATGCTGAACATCTTAAAATGCCTACACGTGGATAATTCTCTGGAACCTGATCAGTTGTATAGTAGATCTTTGTGGAAAGCTTTAGAAGTCATTGTTGAGATCCTTGCTGAGATATTCGTATCATGGATAGTCATAAGTAACGTGATGGAATTTGGAGAGTACCGAATGAGTACCATGATTTAACGAAGTGGTGTGGTAAAGCCATAAACCAATGAGCCGTCGTGGCTAAAATGCTGGAGGACATTCTGAGGGACAGGATTCCATGTATTACAAAGGCTCAGACTGATTAGGGATAGTTAGCATGGCTGTGTGCATGGGAAACTACGTGTCACTAACTTGTATGACTTTTTTTGAAGAATTTTGATGAAGACACAACATTTAATGTTGTCGATATTGGCTTCAGCAATGTATTCAACAAAGATCCACATTTTAGAATGTTTAGCAAGGTAAGATTAATTTGAATCCAGGGATACCTAGCCTTTTTGGATACGAAATTCACTGAAAGGCGGAAGACAAAGGGTGATGGTGGAGTTTTCTTTCTGACTGGTGGCTGGTGAGGTTTAGTGTGCTACAAGGATCCAGTGTCCAGTGTCCAGTGGTTAACAAATAACATGTATTTCAATGTAGGAAAAGTAGTTAGTAAGTTTGCAGATAACACCAAACTTGGTGGGATGTCGAGAGTGAAGAAGATTATTTCAGTGTACAACAGGACGTTGATCAGATAGGTCAATGAGTGGCCGATTAGTTAACAGTGAAGTACTGCACTTCAGTAAGCCAGATGAGGGTGGAACTAACAGAATTAATTGTAGTACCACGGTGAGAGTTGCCAAACACAAAGATCCTAATAGCTTTGCCACAGTATGAAAAAGGCCATTCAACCCATCGAGTCTAACTGACGCCTTGAAGAACATCCCACTTGATACCCCCATCCGATCCTGTAACCCTATATTTTCCATAGTTAAACCACTTAGCCAAGACATTACTGGACACTGCAAGGCAATTTACCATGGCCAACATACCGAACCTGGATTGTGGGACGTGAGGAAACTCCAAGAGACATGGAGAGAGTGTGCAAATTCCTGCAGACCATTGCCCTGGAGTGTAATTGAGCCAGGGTCCATGATTGTGTAAGGAATCAGTGCTAACCACTGTGTCACTGCGTAACCCAAAGCCAAGGATAAATGTCCTGCATTTTTAAAAATCCGTCACATCATTTGAGATGACGTCCAATTACTTGGGGTACCTCTGTAATCACTTCCTTTTCCCACACCCGACAATTCTTGCCCCACCCTCGACGTCTGATGGACAGGGCCTTCAGCTGTAACTGGCCCATCTCCTGCCCTTCATCCATAACCACTTCCCCTTCTCCCCAGATCAATACTGCTGTATGCAGAATACTTGCCAATCTAAAATGAAACAAAGGTCTGCAAATGCTGGACATCAGAAACAAAAACCTTTTCGGTGAGGAGACACCAAATTTGAAATGTATCATTGCTTCTTTCCTGCTGATGATACTAGACTTGTTGAGTTTCGATGGTAATGTCTGTACTTGAATATCTAATTTCCTATTTATAACATGCACAAAATTCGCCCTGCAGTTTTGATTTCGACATAAAACCCCCATCAGTTTTTAATACTTCTTGTTGTTTCTAAATTACAGACAAACTGTTTCTGTGTAATATGAGTGATAAGGGTTATGGCGAGTTTAATGGCAGTTGAGTCACAATATTTTGTGAGGCCTACGTGGAAATTAAGGTAATCCCGCTGCCTCTTCTTCGTTCTTCTCAGGAGGAATGGCTAGATTCCCAAACAAAAAGAAAGCAAAGAACAAAGAACATTACAGCATAGGAACAGGCCCTTCAGCCCTCCAAGCCTGCGTCGATTCATATTCTCCATCTAAAATTGCTGCTTGGTTTCTAAGGATTTGTGTCCTTTTGCTCCCTACCTATTCGTGTGTCTGTTCAGGTATATCTTAAAAGACGTGATCATTCCCGCCACCACTGCCACCGCTGGCAGCGCATTCCAGGCTCCACCACCCTCTGCGTGAAGAACTTTCCACGTATATATGCCAAAATTTGTCCTCTCTCACTTTGTTCTCGTGACCCGTCGTAACTGGGTCGTCCACTCTCGCTATCCAACGTTTCTACGATGATTCTGTAGTACTTAATCTGGACCACACTCAATCTCTTAATTTACAATAATAATGATACTAATATTCCCAACCTTTACTCATAGCTAGTAGCCTCCAAACCAGACAACATCCTGGTGAACCTCCTCTGATCCCTCTCCAAAGCATCCACATCTTTTTGGTAATGTGGCGACTAAAACTGTATGCAGTATTTCAAATGTGGTCAAACCAAATTCTTATACAACTGTAACATGACCTGCTTATTCTTGTGCTCAGTACCCCATCCGATGAAGTAAAGCATACTGTATGCCTTCTTGACCAGTAGATTGTCCGACGTTGTTGCCTTCAGGGAACAATGGACCTAAACATCCAGATTTCTCTGTACTTCAACTTTCTCTTAAGCTTTTCTATTTACTATGTAGTTGGCACTGGAATTACATCTTCCCAATTGCAGCTCATCACTTTTGTCTTGATTAAATTCCATCTGCCACTTGTCTGCCCAGGTCTACAATCCATCCATATTCTGCTGTATTTATAAGAGTCCCCTTCATCATTTGCTACTCTACCAGTCTTAGTGTCATCTGAAATTTTGCTAATGGGCAACCTACACATCCCTACAACTCATTTATGTATATCACAAACAGCTGTGGTCTAAGCACAGATCCCTGTCAGACACCACTTTTCACATGTCTCCGTTTTGAGGAGTTCCCTTCCACTACTACGCTCTGACTCCTGTTACCTAACCAGTTGTCTATCCATCTAGCTAGAACACCCTGACCCCATAGGACCTCTCACTTGATCTCCCCTTATGCTGCCGAAGTGTAGAAGGACAATGATCACCGTACAAAGTTTTGCAATTGACCAGGTGGCTGAGATAGCTCTGATCTGCGTGGTAACTTCTGAGCTGGCTGGCATGGCTTTGTAGCATAGCCTCCACTGGGGGGAGAAGGAAGACTTACTTGTCAACCTTCCCATTTGTTTTGTAGACAGAAGAAATTTGTCCCAGATTGTCAATTGCAGGCTTAATATCAGGGAACTGTGTAGGGTACCTCATAACTGGCTAAGTGTATTGCAGGGCACTATCGGTATTGAAAATTTGCATTAGTGCCCGGGATGGCCTTTAATTCCAGAATCTCCAGTGAATAACGAGTAGCTCTGCGGATAGCATTCAGTCAGCAGTGGCTCTAATTCAATGTGAATATCAAAGCGAGAGTTCAACATCATTCACCATTCATCAAACATAGTTTCGATGAAATGCACGCAGCCTCCCAGTGGAAATCTTCCCTGAAACTCGCGTCATCTGGCTCTTTGCATCCAAATGCAGTAAGATTAAGTCAGCCCATACGTATATAAGAAAAGAAGACCAGGAGTAGACAAATACTTCCTAAAGACTGCTGTGCTGTTCAATCGGATCATGGCTGATCATTTCTTGCACTCAGCTCCACTTATCCACATACTCAACATCACGCTTAATTCCTTTGCTGTTCAAAAATCTATCTATCATTGCCTCAAAAACATTCAACAAAGGAGCCCCGACTTCTCCATTAGGCAGGGACTTCCCCATATTCACAACCCTTTGGATGAAATCGTTCCACCTCAACTCAGTCCTGAAGCTGTTCCCTTTCCTTGCGGATATGCCTCCCAGTTATAATTTCATCCGCCTTAGGAAATAACCTTCCTGGTTCTAATCAGCCCATCAACTTTCTTAAAACAGGAACAGAATGAGACAGTTTAGCCATTCGAGACTGTTGTTCAGCAACTGGAATAGTTCTTTTCATTGCTCATGCATGTTCTGCAGGAAATGAAAGGGAGCATTCAGCGTTTCAAAGATGCTGAACTGGAGTATGGTGAAGACGGATTAACGAGCCAGAAGCAGGGATCAGTTTGGGATAAGTTAGTCTTTATCAGTTTTGCATTTAATACCGACAGAAAGCACACAGTGGCCAATGCTAGGTCCTCGACTATTTGCTACCTGTATGAACAGTTTTGATAAATGAAACAAATGCATTATAAATAAATGTATGGATAATATTCAGGAAATGAATTTATCAAGAATCGGCATAGAATCTGTGAATGGATTAGCAATGGAAAACAATTCGACAATTGGAAGTCAACAAAGGTAACAGTGATTTTTTTTCGGAAAGAATAGAAGGTAATGTGTTACTCAAATGGACGCAGACTACACCACTTAGTGGGAAAATGTGTTCTGGAAGGTTCACAATTATTGGCAGAGACATCAGAAGTGTTGTTTCATTTCCCTGATCGTCTGTTCCCTGATGTTTCCATTGGCTCCGTTGCTCTCAGTACACGTGTGATACTGAATGTGTTTCATTGATAGTGGGGAGTGGGGAGGGAGAGATGTTTTCAGCCTTGTAGTAAGTGTATGATCTTTATCAAAGAAGTCATCCTTTCGTTCCGCGTAGAGACCTGAAGACAATGGAAAAGGCTGGCTAATACTGAAGACGTTCACCAACATGAAATATTGTGCATGGCTCCACTCACAATATTAGTGGAATGAGAGTTTGGACAGTCGAGTCAGAAGGATGAGAACGAAAAACGTTGCAAGATCATCTGAAATGGTTACATCATATTCTCAATCTAACTCACAAAACTAGCCCCACCATCATGCATCCAGATGAGATATCTTTTCATCATAGAGCACTGTGCTGATCAGTCTAATAAAATGGCCAATGCAAGACAACAATCTGCTCAAGATCATCACTGTGCAGACCACTCCAGTATATAGACCAAAAACCTTCAATCGATACCTGTACAGCACAGGAAGCTGCGCCATGTACACCAATGAATTGATCTATATACCTGGAACAGTTATCTACTCAACATGTAGAGCTATGTAGGTCCAGTGTATTGCTCGGTTGCACTGCTTTAGATCGCTGGCCAGCGTGGGGAAAATTAAAGCCCATGCTAGAAGGGACAGAGTATGCAACTCCCATCCATTCGCAGAACCATACCTCGCGTGTGCCATGGCAAGGGGTAAAATGGATGTCAAAATCACTGACAGAGAGAGATGTTAAGGCACTCAGTTTAAACACTAACAATTGGGATGGTTTGGGGAAATAGACAGACAAGGGGACAATGACAGACAATACTTGGTAAGGGTGTGATAGCAGGTTTCAGAATGCTGAAATGAAGTCTTTTCGAGATCATCTTGCAACACAAGCCAGTATTTCCATGAATGATGCGCGAACAGGACTTCCATGCGAGTTTGGAAATTGGAGTGGATTAGATAAGCATTTGTTCTGCAGCTTTGTAACATGACATGGGGTCACCAGAGTCATTCGGATGAATCAAACAATATTTTTTGCTCATGTCGTTTTGACTGAGTTTGAGAGAGAAATCATCTGCACGATGCCAATTTCATTTTCTGCTGCTACTTTCTCAATCTCACCTTGTTACAGATCTACCACATGGCATATCTTCCCACTCATTCAATACCAGCCTAATTCTCCGATCATGACAAGAGTTACTCACGGCTTCCCGAATTCCTGCATGTACCATGCCCCTTGGCATTCATGGTATCTGTATGCTGTCATTGAGCACAAAGTTGACATTCTCTGTTCTGACTTGCCCTGCTTGGTTTTCTGCGAGCACGGCAGATGAGGAACAATTGTGCCATAAATTGTGGACATGATCCTGGAGGTCCTGGTGTTTGTGCTGGTGCCGAGTGGACCATTTCCTATTCAGATGAGGGCCCAACACCAGACTCAAAAATATCATGGTCTTTGCTTACCATCCACCTCAGTGCAGAATCTGCGATCTGAAGAAATGCCCAGTGATACATGATAAGCGTCAATAACCTTACACACTTTTCCAGGATAAGTGTCACCGTGTTCTCTCTGCTTCCACATAATCATTGCATATCTGTTGTAGCACCTACCTTCGAAAATGTCTGATGCTCAACCATTCTCACTGTTGCATGCAGCACCTTCTACACTCTCTCTCTCTATCTCTCTCACCTATGGTTGGAGAATGTTATGGAGAAATTCACTTCTGGAAATGACGTTGTTAATAGAATGTTCCAGATACTGTTCCAAACAATTCTCAGTTTCAGGAAAATGTCAGTCCCGGAATTTGTAACACTAAAGGGGAAGGAGCACAGTTGCATTTTTTTTTTGTTCAGATCAAACACAATTAAAATCAACCAGTAAGCCATTGATCCTTTCAAACCAGCTCTATTATTCAAATAGGTTTGTAGCTAATCTGACTCTGTGCTGATCTCCATGTCACAGAAAACTTCAATCTTTCAACACCCTGTTTTGCTCTCACTGAGCAGCTGACTCTCGGACTCATTTTACATCAGGTTTATTCAAATATGTGTTCTGGAATCGTTTCCCAGGATGACAGAATCTCCGTACAAAAAAGTGCATCAGACTCGTATTTTTTAATGCCATCAAAAGCACACTTTACTCAGGAAAATCAAAAATATAAACTAAAAGAATGTTGTAAATGCAGAAAAGGAACATAAGTTGCTGAAAAATCTCAACAGGTCTACTAGAATCTGTGAAGAGAAATCAGAGTGGCATGTTCCTTTAGAACTGAAGGTAACTAGGAAAATCTCGATTTACGTACAGAGGTAAGAGAGTAGCGGGAAGGATAAAAAGAAAACGACAGGTGAGGATAGAGCCCAAAGAAAGAGAAGAGCGGTTGGGCAGACAAAGGAGTAGATAATGATCTGTTAGTGGCTTAGAATAGGTAAAATACTTTTGCAGATTATGTGAATAATTCATTAATCCGCTGCTCCTTTGTGCCAGTTTCAAAATTTCCAGTTTTCAGGCTCCAGCAGCCTTCATTTTACCATGGACATAAAATGCCTCTTCACTTCTCTCCCTCTCCAAGATGGTCTCAGCGTTCTCTGCTTCTTCATAGAGCAATGCCTGAACTGTCCACACCCACAACCACTCTCTACCACTTGGCTGAGCTTGTTCTTGACCTTAACAATTTTAACTCCTCTATTGCTTTTTTTCTGATGAGAGGAGTGGCCATGAGTATCTTCATGGGCGCAATTATGCCTGACCGTTCGTGGGGTATGTGGAATATTTCTTCTTCCAATCCTATTCAGGCCAGAGCCACAATTCTTTCTCGGAAATGTCGATGATATCATCGGTGCTACTTCCCTCTCTCGTCCAGAATTGGAAAAGAAAATTTTCGATTTCACTTCCAAATGCACCCCACTTCCACCTTCACATGGGCTATCTCTGACTCATCCTTTCCCTTCTTCGACGTTTCTGTTTCCATTTCTGGTGATGGACCGGCCACGGATATTCACTGAAAACCCATCGACTCCCACAGCTACCTGTAGTGTACATCCTCACATCTTATTGCCAGACCTGCTAAGCTTTTCTACAATTTTCTGTTTTGTTTAATGAAAATTACACTTATGTTATGGTTATCAATAATCAATCACAATCAGAAATGTCAGTTATTTCTGTGGTCTCACCTTATCAGATTCATCCAACTACAGCATAAAAACGCTTATCCAATTAAGAAAGACAATTTTTCGCAGAGAATTGTTTAGTCGTCAGTCATGACCTTGAATGCTAGCTTCCTTATTATCAACGTTTCTATTGTCCTCTGTCTTTGAATATTCTGTGGTGTGGTGACCGTCAGGTTACACGAGCATGGGTGGTCTCTCTCGAATGAGAAATCAGTCTAAATGTCCTCTCGGAGTGCAGAGACTGTATTATATCACTATCAACTTTTATAAAGTCTCTCTATATTATCATTTCTTTTTCTGTTATGTTCTTGGATGTTCTGGTCATCTGAAGTTTCATTTTGTATTACTGTCAGCATTGTTCCGCACACTGCACATCCCTGCCCTCTCCGCAATAACTCGTGACTCCGTTCTCATTCATGAATCAAACTGTGTCGAGAGTGTGGTGCTGGAAAGTAACAGCAGGACAGGCAGCATCTGCGAAACCCGGAAAATCAACGCTTTAAGCATAAGCCCTTCATCAGGAATGAGGCTTGTCGGTCGGGCCTATGAGATAAATGGGAGGGAACGAGGTTGGGGGGAAGGTGGCTAGGAAATCGATAGGGGAATGCAAGTAATGAAGAAGATGAGAGGTCAGAGGGGTAGTAATGGACGGGTACTGGTTGTGACTAGGATATTATGGGGGAGGGAAAATGAGGAAGCTGTTGTAATAAAAAAAATCCCATGTAGCTGCAGATTCCAAAGGTGGAAAGTGAGGCATTCTTCCTCCAGATGTCGGGTGGCAACGTTTTGGTGGTGGAGAAGGCCCAGGACCTGAATGTCCTTGATTGAATAAGAGTTGAAATGTTCAGCGAAGTGTTGGTCAGGTTGGTGGTGTTCCAGAGATGTTCTCCGAAACAATCCACAAGAATGAGTCCTGCCTCCCTTATGTAGAAGAGACCACACGGGGTGCAACAGATCCAGGCAGATGACCTTGGTGGAGGTAGAGGCAAATTTCTGACAGATGTGAAAGGATGGACTTTGGTTGGATGTGATTAGAATGGTGTGGGCGCAGGTTTTTCACAGTCTGCGGTGGCAGGGAAAGGTATCAGGACTGGGGTGTGGGCTTGTGGGAGGTGTGGACCTGCCAAGGGAGTCACGGATTGAATGGTCTTTTCGGAATGCTGATTGGCGTTGGGGGCAATTATATCTTTGGTGGTGAAGTCTGTTTGTAGGTGGCGGAAGTATCAGAGAATGATGTGTTGTAAGCGGAGGTTGGTGATGTGGAAGGCGAGGACCGGGATGTGTGGTTCTGTCCTTGTTGCATTGGCAGTGTTGGGGTTCCAGTGTGGTTGTGCATGAAGTGGAGTAGATGCGCTGTTGCTTCCTCATTTCCCCTTCCCCACATTATCCCATTCCCAAGGCTCCAACTCAGCATCGCACTCCAGACACGTCCATCACTCTCCTCTCTGGCCTATCACCTTCCTCCTCACCTTCATCCACCTATGACATTCCCACAGTACCCTCAGAGAAGAGAAAAGAAATCTCATCTCTGTAATCGATGGAGAATAGATTCTTAACGAAGAAAATACATAAAATGTTCCTACTCATTGTACTTTCAATTAGCATTGTCGGTCGGGCGTGTTGCTGCAAAAGTACCCAGTCTGATTGATAATGCATCTGGAGGACTTTGACTCAGTGTATTGTCTC
The DNA here is from genome assembly GCF_020745735.1 of Hemiscyllium ocellatum. Classification (NCBI taxonomy): domain Eukaryota; kingdom Metazoa; phylum Chordata; class Chondrichthyes; order Orectolobiformes; family Hemiscylliidae; genus Hemiscyllium; species Hemiscyllium ocellatum. The sequence goes on from NC_083408.1 coordinate 15,416,232, forward strand.
CTTACCTGAGACCGAATACAATCACTTCAGTTCAGAGATGTTTCACTTCTCTTATTCCTGGAATTTATGACTTATATTGTGGATGGTTAACGGGTTACCTTTTGAATAAGCGTTGGTCTTATTTGGTTATACAAGTTTTTGAGGAGAGTGGATAAGATGGATTGCTGATGAGTATTGTATAGTACAAACGTGTTACCATTACTCTTTCCCCTTTGTTAGGAAAGCTTGTTTTGATAATAGATGATTCAGGCACGGCAGATGAAAGAAATCTACCTGAATTCATCGTATCACTGAAATCGACCCAGTCTGAGACGTATTATTGGCCATCTAACTAACTTGATTACATGTAAAATTGTTCTGACCAGATGCGGAATGGGACTTGAAAAGGAAGCAGTGATCCCTCCAACTTTGGTCAGAACAGAGACAAGGAGAAATTCACAAGGTGAGATTTCACTAAAGTGGAAATTTCCTTTCCCAGAAGTTTGTAATGGCTGGATCTTTCAATTATATCGAGGCTGACGTTGTTTAATTTTCGATAGTCAGGTGCATTAGGGTTAATGGAAAATTGATAGAGAAGTACGGCTGGGACACAAAGAGATGACCCACTATCTTATTTCCTTGTGGGAGAGTGTAAAGGGCCAAAGAGACCACTTGTGCTCTTGAGTCTTATGTTCTGATGCTCCATTCAGCCCCTCAGATCTGTTAAACTGGAGCATATCGATTAGTGTGTTGATATGGATGGAAAAATGTTCTTGAAAACACCACGCTTCTCAAACGCTCCCCGCATCCCCCAACTGCCCACTCCCAACACACACTCACCCAGACACCCCAAATGAATTTTCCAGGCTTCCTGCCTCTGCAAATTCCGATCCAATTATTGCTAATGTGCACATCCAGGTTCACTGTGAATGCAACCACGATTTCCCACCCTTAGCTCAATCAATTACTCTCGTCTCCCTCAATGCGGCATTGCACAATAAGACTTTGTGGAAAACAGCAAGTTACGTTGTTATGACAGAACATAATAGCATCAGAAACAGGAGCAGGAGTAGGCTTATCAACCGTTCAAGCTTTTACAGTCATTCAGTAAAAGCGTGGCTGATCTGCTCCAGGGTTCAACTTCACTTTCACACCAATTCTTTGTATCCTTCAACTTGCTGATATGTGAAATACTCATCCACTTAGTTTGAAAATAATTTCAATGAGCTAGCCTTCACAGTTTCTTGCGTTAGAGAATTCCAGATATTCACTACATTCTACTAGAAAACAGTTCTTTGCATCTCAGTTGTAAATTGTCTTTTTCTGCACTTTGTTCAAGACTCCGTCCGGGACAGGAAACGCCTTCTCAACATTTACCAATTCAAGACTCTCTCTATGTTGAATGTGTCAGTAATGTGACCTGTCATTCACCTCAACTGCAATGAATTAAGGCCGAACCATTTCAGATGTTCTTGCTAAATGAAGACTTTCATCCTAGGAATTAGAGGAAAGGAACAAACTACTTACTTGCTGCATCAGCATGCCAGCATTATTACATACACAGGACAATTCCAATCTCTTCTATTCTGCACTTATATTGGCGCCCTCTCCATTATGTAACAGCCCCCTTTTTGGTTCCTAGTGCCAAAGTGCATATCCTTGCAATTTAGTTTATGAAATAAACTCTATCTGACTGTCATTTGCCCACACCATGACGTTATCCATGACTGCTTTCAGATTCCTTGCATTCCTTACTGCAAGATGCCCTCCCACATATGTTTGCATTATCCACAAATTCGATATACAGTGCACTCATACCGCCAGAATAGATTGTCAATGACGAATGCTACAGGACTAATATTTGTGGTTCGGCAATTGATATATCTTTTCAAACGTATAAATACCCATTAATTATGACTGCCATCCTTCTCTGTGCGAACTAATCCACATTTCATTAGTCGTCATACTGTCAGCACCTGTCTTATGAACCAACTTTGTTTTATGGTACATTATAGAAAATGTAGGGAAAGCCAACTACAACGTCTCCCAGTTCACCTTCGTCAAGTCTGTGTTTTATATTCTCAGATAACTCCCGCAAAATTTTGCATGATCTTGAAAGACACAATATTAACCGTTCATCTGTTCTAAAGTTTCAGCAATTCCTTCTTTCATGACAGACTCCAGGACATTCACAGCAATAATTGTTTGACTAAAGGGCCTGTAGGTTCCTGCTTTATGTCTCGCTCCGTTCTAGCAGAGAGGCTTCATATAGGATGTTCTTCAATTTCACTGGAGCAACCCTATCATTCAGAGAGTTTTAAAAAATTCAAGAAATGCCACCAGTCACTCTCCAAGCACTTGTTTGGAAACTGTGTGTCATTTTCTGCTGACTTGTACGCCCTCCCTTAGTACTGTATCTTTCCTGCTGAATTGTGTACCCTTAGTTTTATCTGTTTACTCAAAATCCTTGTTTCTTTTGTTGGAGACAGTTCAAGAACTTTCCTCTTATTACCATTTTGCTTACAGCAGTGAAATACTGGCAGCGTCCTTCCCTGTGAGGAACAATACGAAATACTGGTTTACATTATCTGCTCTTCCCTGGAATCAGTTCTCCATTCACATCATTCAGGTGCCTCACATTTACATTTCTGTCTTTGTTTCTTCCAAAGGTTACACACTCATCCTGAAATGTTCTTTTAACATATCCAAGAAAAGTTCTTCCTGCATGATTTTATATTTCTAAAATGAACATATCAAACCTGTCCTAGACTAGCTCTTGCCATTTTGAAATCTTTAGTTTCTGATTGAAAGGCATCCTTGACGTCCTTTCTTGTTCACATTCGTAGTGAGTCCTTCCCTTTGAACAGAAACAATCTGAGCATTAATAATTAACTGCGTAAGTAGCTGGCAGCTTACATCCACTGTCCACATGATTACACATTCCACTTCAAACTAGATGTAACACAAAAATCTGCCATTTCGCTACCTGGTTCTTCTCCATCATTTGAGGGCAAGTTCTGCATGTGGCTGAGGACGTGATCAGATAAGCATGACTCCATTTTACCAGTTTCTCCATCTCTGTTACTTCTGTTTGATTACGCCACATTGCTGTGGGAATCTTTTGATATGACTTGCTTTTCCCCATCTAACAAGAAATGCCTCCAATTCTGTTGAATACAATCCTCAGCTATGACGACCCCACCTTCTGCACTTTTGCCTTACCCCTTCCCCACCTTTCCAGAAGAATGGCAGAGATTACCTTATCCCCGTTTTTCACTTTTCTCGATTCTACAATCAAGGCATCATCTTCAGCCACATCCAGCAGGACAGCACCATCAAGCATGTCTTCCCCTCCTGTCCACTGTCAGAATTTCACAGGGATTGTTCACCCTCCCGTGAGACCCTGCATCAACCCGAACACTTTGCCAAGACGCCATTGCAGCTTATCATGCAATTGAACTAGCTGCAGCACTATGAGATTCACTTCTTTCCTCCTCACTGTTCATGACCTTAAACACCACGTTCAGGTAAAGCAACATTTCACTTGGACACTTTCAATCCAATCTACTGTCATTACTGCTCACAATACAGTTTCCTTCATATTGGTGAGACCAAACAGAGACTGCTTTGAAGTAAACTTCCAGTCTGTGTGTAGGAATAGTCCTGGTCTTCTAATGCCTTAGCATTTCAATTTACTACCTTGTTCTCATGATAATATTTCGGTCCACGTCTGCTCTCATGCTTCAATGAAGAGCAAATCAAGCTCAAGTAACACTTCACTTGGTGCGTTGGTACTTTACAGCCGGGAGGGATTGCTATTCAATTCCATAACTTCTCAGCCTGACCCCATTATGGGTTTTCTCCCTTTTTTATGTATTCTACCTCCAGTCTTCACAAAATCATGTTTTGCTTATATCTTTTTTTATCTTGGAGTGAATAACGAGAAACTATTTCCTTCAATCTGACCTTAATTTACATCAATTTTTCACCTGTTTCTCTTTAATCACAAAAACAATGTTTATATTTTGCTCTACACCTCCACTCTCTCTATTCTTCGTCATCCCTCCTCCAGCTCTGTCAATTTATTAATAAGCCAATTTCCAAATGCTTTTTTCAGCTCTGAAGAAGTTTCATGCTCGACTAGAACGTTTATCACTTCTTCTCTGTCTCCATAGGTGCTGCCAGACGTCTAGCGTTTCAATTTTCAATAAAACAAAGAACTGGGGGAAAAATATATTTCTGGAGAACTTAGGAGCTCTAAAGAATGACCACTGGATCCGAAATATTATTTCGGCTTTCAATCCACAGGTGCTGCCAGACAAGTTTGGTTTCTCTATCAAGTTTTGCTTTTAGACATGTTTCAAGGACGTGTGTTCAAGGTGATCAAATGTCCTGTCCAACAAGGAACACCATACAACAGGAAGTGAGCAATCATGCAGGAAAGAAAATTAATTGTTTCTAACACTACAAGTTGTCTATTCATCCCTGTCATTCAGTAATAGCAGGCTGATATGTTTGAGATTTCACCTACATTTTTTTGCGAGATTGCTGACCCCTCCTCTCGCTGATACCTCAAAAAATCTATTCACCTCGTCTTTACATACTTTCAGTAATCTGGCCTCCAGACGTCTCTTGTTTAATCAACTCCAGAAATGTCACGACTTTATAAGAGAAGAAATTCCTTTTCTTCTCGGTTTTAAATTAATGTCTCTTGTTAAGTATCTATACCCTTCAGTTTGAGACTCGATCCAGGAGTGGAAACACCTTCTCAAAAATTACCTTGTCTCTCCCACTCTGTATCTTGTTTGTTTTCAGTAATATCACTCATCATTTCAACTACAATGAATTAATGACTCAACATTTTAGACATCTTTGACAAGTCACCAATTTCATTCCAAGAACCAGACTAACAAATCATCCTAGTTACTTGCTGCACCAGTACGCTAACTGTATGTTTCACACACAGGAACACCTGAACCCCTTTCTCAGGGAACTCCGGCAAAGCTTTTCATGATATTTCAAGGCAACACATATCTTCCCTTTCACAAATTGGGTTGACTCTGATTATGTTAAGTTTTTCTAAATGTCCGGTAACTCTTTTCTTAATAACAGACTCTAGTGTATTCCCAGCAATTTTTGTGAGGCGAAATGGCCGATAGGTTTCTGCTTTCTATCTCGTTCCCTTATTGAAGACAGTTGCAACATTGGAGTTTCTCCAGTTTCGACAACACACTTTGCTAATCCAGAGAGTTATGGAGTATTTCACATAATGCGGCCAATCACTTTGCAAGCATTTCTTTCAAAACAGTATACCAGTTGCTGCTGACTTGTCTACCTATGTCTTAAGTGCTTGTCTACTGACTTGCTCCTATTCTTCGAGACAATTCAACTTTCCTTTTTTTAACCATCCTGCTTACATCACTTGTGAAATATTTACAGTGTCTTCCAATGCAAAATTCTAGTTAAAATGTTTGTTCCTTGTAACGAACTATCTACTTACATTGTCCAAGTATCCCATATACACTTGCCTGTTTTTCTTTCCTCCAAAGGTTTCGGACTCATCTTGGAATGTGTTAAATAAATATGAGGAAAACCTATGCTGCTTATTTTTATATTTTTTAATAAAAACTTTCATAGTATTCCATTTTTAGCTTCATATCATCTGCCTCTGGTTTGTAAAAAAAAATCCCAAACCTGACTGAGAATAATTTGAATTCTTTCGTATGAGACTTAATATTCTCGTTGACACCTTTAGCGAACCATGGGCCATTCATCCTCTTATCGAGCACTGCTTCCTGAACAGAAAAAAAAACATTGCTGACCATTACGAAATATCCGCTGAAATGTCTTCCATTGTACATCCACTGACCTTCCTAAGGTATATTTTAACATCCTTGTTAGAGATAACCTTGCAATTTTTAAGTCTGGTACTTTGCAATCATTCAGGGGATATCTCCTCAAGTGACTGAACACATGCTCTGCCTGAGATTGACTGTATTTTCCAAGTTATTCCAAATCTATCACCACACATTGGGAAGTGATCATTACTGCAAGGTGCACAAATTCCTTCCTTCTGAAACCGCAATGACATTTCACTGACATTAGAAAACTCTTAATCATGGTTAGGGAGAGAAGCAAATGAAACCACATTACCTTTAAACGCAGAAGATGGCACGATGGAAGGAAACATAACGATTGTTACAAACTAGTGTTGTCAAGCACGGGATAGATCATCAGAGGGGTGAGAATATTAAAATGTAAGTATAACTACATCAGGAAACAGTGTAACTCACTGAGTACAGGACTGATGTATGAATTTGACTCTGGGTAAATTGGAGGAAAGGCAACAGAATTCCAATGCAAATATTGCAGTTCAAAACTGGGCATTCATGTGATGCTGTTGACCAGAGCAGCAGCAGACGCAGAATTGCATACAACCACAATCTGCAGGCTTTTGACAAGCCTCAGTTTTGCAATAGCTACGAGCCAATCAATGAGTCAGTGATGAGTGTGGGTAAACATGCTAGAGTCAAAACCATATTTACCTAAACTGGACAACAACCCATGAAAACTATCGCACTTGATTGCTTACATGCCAAACAGCAGAACACATTATCCATTCTCTTGATCTTGGGATCACTTCACCTACTCTATTAGCTGTTAATCAGGTAGGAAACGTGAAATGATTAGTTGACCAAGAGATCAGACCTAAGCCTTAGAGACCTGCCAAACATAGTCAGAAATGGTGTTAGAATATTTAGCAACTCACTGGCGGATAGAACTCCATAAATATTTAAATCTTAAATGATTGAGTAGCCCTGCATATCATGTGGCATCTGCAACATCCTCAGCCAGAGCTGTTGAATTGATGATTACCACAGCCTCGTCATGATGTTCTCAGAATCATAGACGTTTGTCTTCAACCAGTCTGATTCAACACACGTGACATCAAGCAACTGTTGAACGCAATCAATACGACCAAGGCAATGGGCCCTGACAGTTTTCCTTCAATTTGACTAAAAACTTGTACTGCACAACAAACCGTGGCCATGGGGAGAATTTTCATTCCAGCTCCAACTCTGACACCTACCTGGAAATGTAGAAAATTACACAACTATACCCTGTTCCTTAAGCGGAGGAAATTACAAACTGATCAGTTGCCACACCTATAGTCTCATTATGATTATTTAATTGATGGAATTTATTTTCGACAATGTTGTCAAGCACCATAGAAGTAACCTGCTCAGTGTGGGTTTCCAGAGGTCCCCATGATGAGATGGTGCTTTTGTGGAAATTTCACTGGATTGCCAATAATCCAGCACAAGCTGCTGCACTGGATGCTGTCTGAAATTATACAGTCACAGAATCATCGATCTCTACATCATAGAAACAGACTCTTTAGTTCAAATTGCTCAAGCCAAACAGATCTCCGATATAAATCCTTTCCAAATTTTAGCATTTGAAACATTTTCCTCTAAATCCTTCTTAATCGTAAATTCATTCAGATACAGTTTAAATGTTGCATTTGTAACAACCACCGCCACTTTCTTTGGTAGCTCATTCTATGGTCGCACCACCCTCTGCAGAAAAACAAACTTGTCCATTAGTTCCCTTTTAAATGTATTCTATCTTTTAAACCTACGTCTCTAGTTTCGGACCCCACACCCAAAGGAAACCCTTTTGTCTTTGCACACGAGTCATGCCCTCAATGATTCTATAAAACTGTGTGAGTTCACCCCCAGCCTCCAACACACGAGAGAAAACAGCCCTAGCCTATTCAGCCTCTCCCTATAACTCAAGTTGTCCAACTCTGGAAATATCCTTATGAACCTTCTCCGAAGCCTTTCAATTTTCACAACGTCATTCCTACAGCGGGGATACTTGAACATCACGCTGTATTCCAAACGTGGACTAAACAGTGTACTGTATAACTGCAACATGACATCCCAACTTCTATACACATTGCACTGACCAAGAAAATCAAGCATCGCAAACACTTTCTTCCATGTCCTATCTATATGTGCTTCCACGTCCAAGGAACAATGATCCTGCACATCAAGGTCTCTTTAGTTATTAACACTCTCCAGGAACTTACCACTAAGCATATAAATCCTGCTCTGATTTGCCTTTCCAAAATACCACACCTCACATTTATCTAATTTCAACACCATCTGTCACTGCTTTGTCCACTGATTCATCTGATCAAGATCCAGTTGTACTCTGAGTTAAGCATCTTCGCTTTTCAATCTACTTATAAATGTTGGTGCTATCTGCAAACTTACCAACCATACTTCTTATGACGACACACAAATCATTTATATAAATGACGGAAAACAGTGGACCTATCACCGATCCTTGTTGCACATAGTTGGTCACAGGCTTCCAGTCTCATAAGCAACCTTTGAACCCATCTTCTATCTATTACATTGCAGCCAGTTCAAAATAATTAATAAAATGTTCACGTCTAACATCTTGTGAAAGTAGTAGTTACCATAAAAACAATGCCCCTCAAAAAAACACCAATTGCTTTAACCAGTGTACGTTCAGGGAGGAAACCAACCATGCTTTCCTCATCTAGTCTAAAAGTGATTCCAAACACATAGACATGTGTCGAACTCTTATATGGTCATTTTAATTGAGCTCAACACTCGATTGGATCGACATACTGCGAGGTCAGTTATCTCAACTGGACAGATCACCCTGACTCGACCCCGGGTCATGGGAAAGGGAACAGGAAATCCGGTCCTATTAAGCTGTAGAAACGGTTTTTTTTTTCTCGCCATATGAAAGGATTGCTCAAAAATGTCAGGAAAGGAGTAGACAATTCAAGCCATTGAGCCTCCGTTGTCTTCAGTTCATGTTCAAACAGCTCTTCCATGCACTTTACACACGCAATGTACATATCACTTAATGTGATTAACCAATGGAAAGTATTAAAAAAGGAAATAAATTAGTCCCTTGGGTACATCGACTTTGCTCCTCAATTCAATAAAATGGTGGCTTATCTTCTATCTTCACTCTATACTCTGGCTCACCCCCCACCCCCTCATCACTTTCCTATCTTGGAATCATTAATTATGTTCAGTGCCTTCAATTCCAGAATCTTTTGAGGTAGCGAATTCGCCAGGTTCACCACTGTCTGTGTACAGATATTTATTCTCATCCCAATGCAGAGTAGCCTCCCTGGATCTAAGACTGTGGCTCTTTGTTTTAGGCATCCCAGTCAAGGGAATTATCATCCATGTTTCCAACCTGTTGCGCCTGTCAACTTTTTTCTATTTCACTGGGATCGCCATTCATTTTCCTAAACCACATGGGATACTGGCTAAGTCGACCCAAACTCTGTTCACACAAATCTGTCATGCCAGGTGTCAGTCTGGTCATCCTTCTCTGTACTCCCTCATTGTCAGGTTTGTCACTTATTAAGTTAATAGACCAAAACTGCACACAATATTGTACCATGTTCGAGATGAGGACTCATTAAGGCCCAGTAGAGCTCCAGTAAAACAACCCTACTCCTGTACTTAAATCCCTTTGAAATGAACATCACGCAACATCTATGCCACTGATCGTTTTCTGCTCTTGAAATATTGTTTAAGTGAGTGGTACACAACGCAACCCAGATGTACCCAAAAAACAGCGTCTACGAACCCTGATCAGCGCGCAACACCATTTATAGGGTTGACCCCTGGCTTTCTAGTCATAGTCCTGCATGGGCGTCAGAGGTCTGTGCAGAACAATAGATAAAAGGGAGCAGAAGTTTCATTAGTGATCAATTTTGCATCCACTCCCTTTCAAAATGGTAGGCTGCCATTCGGTTTTTCACACCAAAGTACAACACATCACATGTGTCCACATTGCTCTTCTTCTGCCACATGTTTCACTCCAATAGTCTGAATCACCAAAGACAGTTTTACGTCATTCTTACCATCCACAATCCGACACTTTTTTAGTGCCGTCAGGAAGTTTGAAATATTGCATTTAATCCCCTCAAACAAATATTTGACAAATATTGTGAATAGCTAGGGCCCAAGCACGGATTCCTGCCACATCCCACGACCCTACCACTCCAAAGGAATATTGTTTCATTCCTATTTGCTGTTTCTTGTCAGCTTTCCCATTCTAAATCCATGTCCACATATTAGCCCCAATCCTTTATGGATTGATTTTGCATATGAGGGTTTAGACTATTATGAAATATCTTTCGGGAAATACAAATACATTGCGTCCATTGTTGCTCCCTAATATATTGCCCAGTCGGTTCCTCAAATATGATTTCCATTCCATAAATCCATACGAACTGTGTATATGCCCATTAATGTCTCCAAAACCGTTTATTTACTAGTTTCGTCCTATTCTGTTTTTCTCACCAGACCTAAATTTCAAAGCGTCGCTGAGACGAGTTTTCTTCTTGTTTTTTTTTGTCTCTTCTTCTGCATAGGACTGAACTGAGTAGTTGCTTTATGCTTCTGCCATTTTCTTGTTCTCCATTCTCCCTGCTCTGCTTTTGACGGTAAGAAAGCTCCAGTTGTCTTCTCTAAACTTACATTTGCATAAGTTTAGAAGGCATTACTGTTCTTAAAATCCTTGTTTCAGAGTTCCTATTAATTTCTGTCCTAAACTGCTCAACGATTGACCTTCTGCAGTCATGCAATCACAGAAGCATATACTGGGTACCTTCTGAAATGCAGCACAATCTATACACTTTCAGACATAAGGTCCGTGTGTATAGATTTAATCCCCTCACTGAAGGATGGATACTGTTCAACTTGATGCAGCTCAGAAGTGGTTCCCTCAACTGATTTCTGGAATGAAGGTGCTAACATGTAAATGGTGATCAGTTGATGCAAAACACATTGCAGTTTACAGGAACGAAAGCTGATCTCAGTTTTACATCGAAGACTGGAAGTAGTCAGCAACAGAACCCAATTACCCAGGAAATGGCGGAATCTGTTCCGTCTTTTGAGCATGCTACATAGGAATCGCAAACCTATATTCAGGCATTCGAACAGGTTACAAAGAAGCAGGATGAGGCTCTTCTCAAACTGAAGCCGCATTCATTGTTACAGGAGGAGGCCAATCAACCTTTCTATAGTACTGGCCCGAGTGCAGGTCATGCAATACCAGTATCCGGATGCACAGCACCAGGATCAGTGCATTCAGCCTCACATCTGGAACACAATACAACTTGGCATTCATACATGGAATAAGAAGAGACCATTCAGCTCATCGACTGTGTTGTGCGGCAATTGGAGAAGGATACAAACTACTTCAGATTTTTTTATGGGAAATCAGAAGTTAATTCAGCTGACATGTTTGTTATATGGGAACAGGAGATAAGTGATAAATTCTCTTGTCTCAATACAGGAATTCTGGTTGAGACTGTAAGTTATCTCAACTCCATTATAGAGGAAAATTGGGAGGCCATTCAGTCCCTAAACCTGTTACATAGTAACAGGTAGATTGCATAAGGCATCAAGCTCCTTACATCTCAACAAGCGGAGTACAAGCAGACATTTTGCGACTCATTCAGGAACAGCAGCATGACATTCCGGCCATCGAGACTATAATGTAGGAACACCAGGAGAACATTCAGCCCATTGAGACTATAATATAAGAACACAAGGAGGACATTCAGCCCATCGAGCTTGCAAAACAGGAACAACATCAGTTCATTCAGACACTGATGCCTCATACACGGACCTGGGAGCAGATATTTTAAAGTAGAATATTCAGGTTTTGTAGCTCAGGTTGTGAATAAGGTTATTGTCTTGCTTGCTGAGCTGGCCAGTTAGTCGCGGATGTTTTGTCACCATTCTTGGCAATATCATGCATGCGCCTCCAGTGAAACGTTTGTGTTACGTTCCAATTGCTATTTATGAGTCTGGGTCTGCTGGGGTCGGTGGATTCTTAGTGGTTGGTATATGGGGTCTAACAGTACATGCTTGTTAATGAAGTTCCGTTGTCCACAATGGATATAAACAAAAATACCAAAATGGATATTAATTTGGAAGATAGATAATCGTTCATTTTTATTTTCAGGAAGAATGAGTGGTAGTACGTTACTGAAATAGAAAGCGACTGCAGGACTTAGTGATACAGTGATGCACCAGAACGTTCACTCTTACATATTCAGACTTCGGAAGTGTCGATCCATCCCTTGATGATCTGCTCCTGGATATTCCCAGTGGCTCCATTGCTCTCACTACACATGGAATATTTTGATGTGGTTGGTGGTTAGTGGGAATGGTGAGAGGGAGGACATTTGAAATCGAGTTTTAACGGGGCAGATGTTATGCAAGAGGCATCCTTCGTTTTTACACGGAGGTCCAAATAGAATGGAAATGGCTGACTGCTTCTGAATGAAGAGCCGTGGCTGCTTTCAGGGCAATGGGTATTCACCAACATGATGTACTGTGCATGGTCATACTGCAATATTAATACAGTGAAAATTCATTCAGTTTCTATAACTCCACATTGACATGGGAACTCCGTATAACCATATACACAATCCAGAAATCCCGCTGTATTGGGAAAACAAGGATACACCAAGCACGTCCCTACTGAGGAAGAAAACTCTATTTTTGCCTCATTCAACACATATAGCCTCCAAAACCGAATGGGAGATTTATATTAACATACAGCGAGATGCTGGATATGTCACACACTCATACTTGGAAAGTTCTGGATCATGGAATTTGAATGAAACTGTGATCCTAACAGTCACTGGCAACAGTGTTCCCCCCAAAATCCCCCGACAACCCCCCATCCCACCTCGATGTGAAGCTCCAAATCGTGTTGAAAGAGGTAACACTCCTTGATCAGATTTTTGCATATTGAGGGTACCCTCACGCTCTGCTCGTGGGTTAAGTGTAGCTTCAGAAGCTGTTCTTGGAAAAGTGGGGTGGATATGGTAGATCCCTTTCCCGACACTAACTGACTCCGTGGTTTCAGAACTTCCCCTCTCTGCAGCCTCTGCTCCATTTGTTGTTCGTGTTACAGACCCAGATGCTGCAACTGCAGTCCCCAAACTCCATCCAGAATTGGATCACCGAATCCTAAGGTTTCCCAGAATTTCTGAGGCAGATCACAACACAACCACCAAAAAAAATCCCCAGCACCTCCCCTAACTTTTCATAAATAGGAGTCAGTCAATATCCGCTAAACTACAACTTTGATGTCTAGACTTCTTTAAACATACTCAAGGAGCTTCCAAATGCTATTGACCGCAGATCAACTGAGAGGGACTAACATAGGTGTTCAGTGCAGAGGTGTGGATCAGTTTTGAAAGACATGTGTCAAAGCTGCTGAAAATCCCTGTTTAACACGGAGCTCCACACGGGGCACACTAGGAAGTAAACAATAGTCCAAAACGCAACATTTCATTGTTTCTGAGCTGCTCAATGCCAGCACTCGATACTAAACGAAAATAAAAACAAAAATAAGAAAGTATGCAGAAGAGCAGAAAGATTCACAGTAAAGACAGAATCATGTAATAAATTAACTCAGAACACTTTGTGGAAATTTGGATGAAATGACAGCAGAGAGGAACGAACTGGAGGAGATAGTCCTACGATGTTACAAACGACAAGAATGAGAACATTAAATAAAGTGCTTTATAAGATCAGTTAAATTTGTTCATACGTCCGTCTGATTGTAGGTGGTCTAATTGACAGAGGATAATGTGCTGTGTCTGGAGATTATTGAGGTGGAGGGTGAGGACGGGGAGCGGGACCGGTTATCTTCACTGTGGTTGGAGGGTTTGGGATTCAAGGTAAGAGGTCTGGGAAGTGGAGGAGATGCACGGGAGGACAGTGTTGATCATGTGACTGGGGAAATTGTGTATCTTCTAATGGGATAAGGCAGACGTGGAGGAATGGACGAAAGGAATAACGCTTTTATGGGGTGGTGCGCCCAGGAATTGTGTGGGAATCGGTGGGTTGAAGTAAATGTCCTTTTTGAGTTGGTCACTGCAGATAGAGATGGAGAGGTCCAGAAAGGGGAGGCTGGCGTCCAGGATGGCCCAGGTGGACTTACGTTCCTGGTGGATCCAAGAGAACTTAAGGTCAGCCTAATATTGTGAATGATCGTTAATGAGAATCCCATAAACTTACGCCTCTATATCACAAATGAAACAGATAAGTGGCGAGGATTTTTGTATCTGTGGTGGGTTTATGTGCGTGTGTGTTTCTGTGTGGGGGGGGGGGGGACGCGGGAGTGGAGGAAGATGTATGGAGTGTGTAAGTGATCATTCTTATTTGAGAGAGAACAAGTATACAGGCAATCAGTTTCAATATGAACAATGGCAACAGTTTGGGAATTTCAGAGATAGAGACTGAAGGACATTTCATGTGCAGCTGTGACGACCAATTAAAGAATATTAAAACAAGGGCATTTCCAGACTCGAAAACAATACAGATCAGTGCACCTAGGAATAATGAACAGTCGTGGAGTGTCGACTAAGATTTGCTTCTGCCAGCACGAATTTGGGAGTTCCAGCGGGAGTTTATTGACATCATTAAACTGTATGTCATACCTCAGGGTTCACATAGTACATGGGATGAACCAATGAAGTATATTCTGGATTTGTTGCCAGTTGAAAATAGAAATGATGTGGGCATGGTTTCAGGAATTCGCTCATGGCTGATGGGATTGCCACAATTGTGATTGATCTGTTTCAGGCACAGATATTGAGCAAAGATGATATGAAATCAGAGGATTGGAATGGAGTTCATGGCCAGAACAAAAGAGAGCGACCTCCATGCTCCCAATATTCGTAACAGAGCAGCGGTCCGAAAGCTTACACTTCCAAATAGGCTGATTAGACTCTAATTAGATGTTGTTTGATTTTTAACTTTCGATATAGGTTTGCTCACTGTGCTGGATGGTTCGTATTCAGACGTTTTGTGACCATACCTGGTACAATTTTCAGTGATCCTCTGAATGAAGCTTCATTCGGAGGTACACTGAAGATGTTACCTAGTATGGTGACGAAATGTCTGAAAACGAAACTTCCAGCACAGTGGGCAAATCTCCACCCAGAACCTCAATATAAAGAACAAATCTTCTCAAAGCTCGATTTTTAACTTTGTCCAATATTTAAATAATACGTACACGTATACAACCAATTGTGGTTCACCACTGAAACTAGATAGGGCAACATCGAGATGCGTGAGGGACAACGTCAGAAGCAAACAAAGAGAGAGAGTGAATGAAAAGGTTCACTGATGCAATGGTTTGCAGGGTGAATATCTGCATTCCGATTACCAGCAGGAACAATAACAGCTTCAAAGAGTGTAGCGTAAATGACAAGAAAAAGAATACATTTAGAAGCAGTTTACAGAAATAATAAATGGACAGTGAGACTTACCAGGGATACCAATGATAGCCAGGAAAGGATAATAAAATTATTGCGTAATGGAAAGTATGCCATAAATCCACAACCAAACAGAAGATGTTGAAAGAAGCCAAATATTTTCAGACCAACTCCTGTCCATTGTTGTAACATGTCTGTTTCTCAGATTATGCCATTGTTGGGACATTCCAAATAAATGTTCTCAGATTCGGATAACTCCTCCTCCTCTCTTTGGAGCTGCTGATCTCGGTTAGGTCAGTAGGTGAGGTTCTCTCATTTTGTGGGCTAATACAACGGAGTGTATTTTTCATTAAAGAATGGAAACCTTCCTCTGGGATAGGTAGATTCCATAGAGACTGACGTTCATTACAGTCACGGAACAAACAGGTTCAGTAAGCGCCTTCCTTCCCACACTTACCATATCACAATAGAAGGTTTGGATGGAATTATAATGTTTACTGGTGCATGAACAATAGATCTTTCAATATTTTAATCATTCTGCCTTGTGTGCGGGAGTAGTGACAGAACATTGCAGTGTGATATATTTCCCACACTGTTTATTGTAGGAGAAAAAATGAAACAACAGACCAGCTGCACAACATGGTTGATGGGAAAGTTTCCAGAAACCATAAACCAGGGCAACAATAATTATTGCTCTCTGACTTTGTGTTATGCTTTTCCTAGTTTTAAATGCATTGTTATCAAATCACTTCATTACATCAATACATCATTCATAACATTGAAACTGCTGATCAGGAACGGGGGAATGAATTCTATCCCCATGTACCGGTGACAGAGGGATAGAAGGAGGCTATTCGGTCTACTCGAGCCTATTACCCCTTGAAGAGGTAGAAAGCTGGAATGTTGGCAGAATTTCAAAGCATAGAGAAAGGTGACTGCAGATGTATGACATGTTACTGTGAGAACACCAGCAGCACATTGTCAAAACGTGTGGCGCTGGAAAAACATAAGAGATCAGGGAGCATCTGAGATCCACATCCAGTTCCAAATTTCACGACTCCGAACTCCAGCAGTTCCAGTCCTCACTTTCCTTTGGAGTACCTTGTGTTGTTTGTATTTCTGTAACTGCGACGTGGAAGACATCCATCACATGCACTTTAATGGTTGCTCATAACTCTGTGTCATCTAATTCTTTGAGCTGATACAGAGGGATAGAAGGAGGTTATTCAGCCTTTGGGTCGGTTAGAAGAATTGCAGACAGTCATTCAGCGTCTCGAGTCTCTTACACAGGATAAGGAAGAAGCCATTCAGCCTCTCAGGTGTATTACAGAGGGAGGTGATCACTCAGCTTCTCATACCTGTGAAACAATACCTAAGCAGAAGAATAGGCCTGATATAAATGTTACAGTTGAAAATTGACTAAGGACAGTTTTGAGCGTTTTAGGCAAATACTTGAGAAGCTGATTGGAAAAGGCTATTTGCAGGAAAAGAACAGTAGGAGTCCTTCAGAAGTAATTGTGACTGTCTTGATTGTAAGAAGGGTATGGCTGGAAAATGTAGGGGTTTCTGAATATCAAGTCAAATTGAGGCCTCGATCAAGAAAAACAAGAATGTATACAATATGTATAGGTACTAAGGACCTAATGAATATGTTGATGTGTTTAATGGCAGTATAATAATATTCCAGACGGAAATCAGAAGGAATAAACTTGGGCATGAGAGAGCTTGGGCAAATATGTGAATTCAAAGCGATTCTGCAAATGCATTCGGGGAAAAGAGTAACCAGAGTGGGGGAGAGATTAGAGCCCAGTAAAGATCAGCAAGGACGTCTGTATATGGAATCGCAGGAGAGAAGGAAGGTACTTAACGAGCATTTTTCATTAGTATTTACTATGGAGAAGGAAAGGGAAGCCGGAACACTTGAAAACATAAATGCTTATATCTTGAAACGTGTCTGTTTTTACAGAGGAGAGTTTGCTGGACTTGTCAAAATTCTCAAAATTATGAAATTTCTGACATCTGACGAGATGTATTCCAGACGTTGTAGGAAGCTACAAAAGTGATTACTGGTTCACTTGCTGAGATGTTTGTGTGATGAATAGGGGATACAGGGGAGGTGCCAAAAGACGAAGGGTGGCTAATGTGGTGTCATTCTTCAAGACAATGGCATGGAAAAGCCAGGGGACCAGAAATGGGTGAGCCTGACGTCAGTGGTACGTAAATTGTTGAAGGGGCCTCTAAGGGACAGGACTTATATGCATTTGGAATCGCGAGAACTCTTTAGGAATAGTCAACATATCTGTATACGTGGAAAACCGTGCCTCATTAAATTGATTGAGTTTTTGAAGAAGTGACGAAAAGGATTGACGCAGGCAGAGCAGTGAACGTTGTGTGCATGGACTTCAGAAAAGCAATTGAAAAGGTTCTACACGGTAGACTGGTTAGGAAGGTGAGATGGCATTGATTCCAGGCACATTAAATTCATCACTATGTGAATATAAAACTAGTTTGAATGCAGGAAGCAGTATCATGGGAAGGTTTTCTTTTGTCCAGTGTAGATAGTTAGAATCCATAGAGACTGATACTGATTACAGTCACTGAAAGAACAAGTCCAGTCTGTGATCAGTAGTTTACTGCAAGGATCGATGCTGGGTCCATTGGCTTTTGTCACTTTTGATTTGCGTTATTTATTTTCACATGTACATGCACCAACGTACCATGGAAATATATGTTTATAAGTAGTAGAGCAGAACAAAGTCAACAATAATGTATCGTATTAAAGGAAACTTAGGCAGAGGTAGACATGTTATGTAGCACAGGGCGTGGACTAAGCAAATTCAAAACACCAAGATCAGCATTGTTTGAAGTTACAGAGTCCATTCTTCAGTTGAAAAACAACCAGGAAAAACAACGGATTCTGATCCTGCTAATGCATGAATTCAAACTTCTGTATCTTTTCACTGGCTGAATGGGTTGTTGGAGAGCATAACCAGTGTGCGATGGGTCTTTGATGATGTTGTCAGATTTTCCACAGTAACAAGCTGTGAAAATGGTATCCATAAATGGGAGGTTGGCATCCATGCGCTGGGCACACCACATTCTCTAGTTTCCTACGGTCTTGGGCAAAGCGTTTGCATTCTTGACCATTATGAACCGGGGCAAAACCATTTCAATGATGCATCTGTAAAAGTTCATGTGTTCTGTTTGGACATACAAAATTTTCTGACTGACTGAGGAAGATGATAAGTTGTTTTTCCTTCTTGAACATAGTATCTCCATGAGAAGTCCAGTACAGGTCATCAGTTAACATCACTCTGAGCAACTTTCTGCTCTCCACGTTCTCAGCCTCAGTTCCATTGATGGAAATGGGGGCGTGTTTTCCTCCCTTCTTTCTGTCGTCAATGGTTAGTTTTATCGTTTTGTTGACGTTGACACAGAGGTTGTTCACAATTCCCCAAGTCCCAAGCTCTCTATTTCCTTTCCGTATTGTGAACAGTCATTGTTGGATATCCAACCTGCCAGAATGATGTCATCAGCAAACTGGCAGATGGTGTTGGTTTGGAATTTGTCAACACTGTCGTAGGTCACAGGAAGTAGAGTAGGTTAGGGTCTGAGGAACATACTTGGGAGTGACCAGTGTTAAGTGTTATTATGGTGGAAGAGCAGTTGCCTATATTCACGGATTGTGGTCGGGAAGTTGGGGATATAATTGCAGAGGTCAGAGCTGAGACCAAGGTCTCGGAGTTTTCAGATTAGTCTAGATGCAATCATAGCATTGCAAGTGGAGCTGCAGTCGATGGGCGGGAGTCTGATATACATATCTTTGTTATTCAGATGTTCCAGGAATGAGTGCTCGGGATACAGCATCCACTGATTGCACCTGTTACTTGGTTGGCAAATTGTATGGCGTCAAAGAAGGCTAGGAGGCTAGAATTGATGTGGGCCATCACCAGCCTCTTGAAGCAATTCACTGAGTTCAGAATCACTTGACGGTATTCATTTAAGGCACATCATGTTCAGTTTTGTAGGTGCTGAGATGATTATGGCCTTCTGATTATGTCAAATGGAAAAGTGTGAAGTAGTTCACTTCAGAAGAAGTAACAGCAATGCAGAGTACTTGGTTGGTGGTAAAATTCTTGGCGATGAATGTAAAGAGAGATATTATCTCTCTTAAATTCCTCAAAAAAATGCCACACAGGTTGGTAAGGTTGATAAGATGGCATATGGTGTGTTGCAGTTTATTGGTAGGAGGATTACGTTTAGGAGCCACAAGGCTATGCTTGAGATGTTCAAGACACTGGCAAGGTCACTTTCATACAGTTTTGGTCACTGCATTACAACAAGGATGTGGAAGCATTGGAAAGGGTTCAGAGGAGATTCTCTTGGATGTTGCCTGTTATAGAAGAAGGAGAAAGTGGGGACTGCAGATGGTGGAGATCAGAGCTGAACAATGTGTTGCTGGAAACGCATCATTCAAGGAGAAGGAGAATCGAAGTTTCTGGAGTTCCTGAGGCAGGGCTTATGCCCGAAACGTCGATTCTCCTGCTCCTTGGATGCCGCCTGAACTGTCGCGCTTTACTAGCAACACATTTTTCAGCTCTGGTATAGAAGAAGGTCTTACAAGGAAAAGCTGAGGGAACTGAGACTACTTTAGTTCGAGAGAAAGTTGAGAGGTGACTTAGTTGAGACGAATAAGATAACCAGAGGGTTAGATAGAGTGGACAATGAGAGACATTTCCCTTAGATGGTAAAGACTAGCACGAGGGGACATAGCTTTAAATTGAGGGGTGATAGATTTCGGACAGATATTATGGGTAGTTTGTTTAATCAGAGAGGTGTGAAACGGACTGCTTGCAACGTAGTAGACTTGCTGACGTTAAGGGCATTTAAATGGACCTTGGACATGCATAAGAATAATAATGGAATGGTGCAGGTTAGATGCGCATTAGATTAATGTCACAGGTCGGTGCAGCATCGAGGGCCGAAGGGCATGTACTGCGCTGTAAATTTCTATGTTCTAAGTTCTTGAAGCAAGTGGAGACTTTGTCATGTAGAAAGAAGTGTTGAAAGATGTTAGTGAACGCCTCCAGCTGCTGGTCTGCACAGGATCTAATTGGTCATTCGGGATGTCTGTCCGGGACAGACACTTTCCTTTGGGTGACTCCAAGGAAAAACGATCTGACATCTGCAGCCGCTGACACACTGCTCAAACCGAGCATAGAACATATTAAATGCACAAGGGAGGGATATTTGTTTGTGTGCTGTCATGATATGCTTTATTTTGTATCCATTTATGTTGTTTATGCCTTGCCACTGGAGGTGGTACTGTGTTGGATTGTTTTGGACCTCCAACTTGGCATCCATGATTGCTTTGCAGAATTCATACCTGTATTTCCAGCACAGGTCTGCTTCAGCCAATTTGAATGCTGAATGTCTGGTCTTCAGAAGGGAGTGAATTTCTAGGTTCATCCAATTGAGGAACACTTGGATCGACGTATTTGGTAAACAGTGCACCACACATTTGTTAACGAAGTTTGTGATGGCGGTGGTGTTCTCGTCGAGCTTTTCTACTGATGACATTAACACAGCTGAGTTCATTAATTTCAAACAGTCCTGGAGGCCGTCTCTCACAGACTCAGACCCGCATGGTAATTATCTTTGTGAATGAGCCTTCTGTGTCAGCTTCAGCTTGCAAGCCGGGAGTAGTAACACAGTGCTGTGATCTGATTCGTCGAAGCGTGGATAGAGGAATGAAGTGATAGGTATTTTTGATGGTTGTGCGGCAGTGATCCAGAGTGTTCAATCCTCACGTGGGGCACGAGATATATTGGTGGTCTTTTGGCAGCACCCTTTCGAGATTGGTTTGGTTGAGGCAGACCAGTGAACAGGATTTTAAAAGATTTCCCTTTAGAGTGTTTGTGGCACGGCAAATTTCATTTAGGTCATCCTTCACAGCCGCACGGGCTTGTAAGTAGACTACTGTCAGGATGATGGAGGGGTCGGGGTCGGGGGGTGGGGGTGGGAATGTCAAGGTAGAGAGTAAGGATTTTACTGTAAGATATATTAAGCCCGCAATCCAACAGCTTTCCAGGCTCTCCACGTCTGAGCAGCAGTAAGTGTTGATCAGGAAGAAAACCATACCGCTGTTCGACTTATCTAAGAGTGGTGTGTGGTCCACGTGGTGTAGGGTACAGTTGGAAATTGCAAGAGTGAGTCAAGTCTCTTTAAAGCAGAGCACATCAATGTTTTTCAGTTCCCTCTCATAGGTGAGTCGAGATCTGAGTTCAACCATTTTGTTTTGGATGGTCTGAGCATTTGCTAGGAATTAGCTTGGGAGATTGGTCTTGAAAACAGGCTCTTTCAGCCTCATTTTCGAGCCAGCAGGTTTTCTCCATTTCCTCTCCTACATCTGCATAATTTTGGATGTCGTTGGTGCCAGTCAGCTGCTCCTGCATTTAGGTGAGTCGGGTCTAGTTGGATTGAACACAGGACAGGAGGCTGTGTTGTACAGTTCGGGCCGAGGATGGTCTCGGCTACTTGGGGACAGATCTTGTCTGTGGAATTTTCATTTTTGGGCAGTTGTGGCTGTTGATGGATCGATTCTTCCGCTCCTGCAGGTAAGTGAGTTAGACCAAGCCAGGCCAGGCTTTCTCTGATCTCGTTGTCTGGAATCAACGACCATGTGTATGCTGTTTGGCCATCCACGGGATCGTGTTGCTGCTGGTCCGGGGTTCGATGCACTGTTTTTTTGGGCCTCGATGGAGATGAGTAGTTGAGGAGTTAATTCCGTTGCAGATCAGGATCCAATTGCTACGGCTTCGGGGATCTGGTGTTGTTTACGAGTATCCTCGTGGTTTCAGTCGGGAGCTGGAAAATCTGTCCTGTGTGTGCGTAGTCCTGCATCAGCATGAGTCAGATCCTCAAATGTGTAAGCAGATTTCAAAGAACATTATTGTTATTTTTTACAGCTATAGAATTTAAGATTGAAAGCAGAAAACAGTCATAAGAAATGTCAGAATTAGATCTGTAGGGCGCTCACAAGGAGTCTCACGTTGATGGCACCATCTTGTTTGGTTGGGTGAAATTTGAGGCGAAACTAAGCAGAACTGACAGTGTCTCAGAATCGAAGCACGGTAGAGTTTTTATTTAAAGTGATCATTTTTAAATACTATTGCTGGACTTTATTCACCAACTTCCCCACCGTCGCATGTGGAACTTATCTCTCTCGATTGCCGTCATGCATCGACATTGAAAGTAGCAAACAAATTACCAAGCCATGTCCTAGTATATTGCAGCTCCTTGGTGCGGGTTGGAACATTCCCGTAAATGTCTATGTGTTTCAGTTAAACGGCATAAATATTTTTTCACGTTCAGTCTGCAGCAGTAATCTTTGCATCTCATCTGACTTTGATCACCACTGTCGGAATGCCTGATAACTTACCAATATATGCAGTCAAAAAAGAAAAGTTGAATAAGCTATTTGCATCTTTTCAGAATATATACAGAAGCGTTGTTGCTGGCAAAGGAGATTTTTAGTTCAGAAGCTGAAACAAACTCTATAACAAGTTCCAATTCAGTCTCGTGGCAAGTACCACAGCAGGTTACAATTGCGAATCTGTAAGTTTCAACGTCAATTATGTTCGAGAGTAGAAGATGCGCTGCGTTACAGGATAAGTAATAATGATAAAGACATTAGCTGAGCTTGTGGCATTGCATGTCATTAGACCTTGCTGAAATTTTGTATTGCAGGTCAAACAGTTATCTCAAAAATGTGCGATTATAATACAAGCTTCTTCTTGTCAATGAAAGATGAAACTGAATGACTTGTATCTACCACAATATCTGTGTTCACATCAACAGTTGACTGGTTCCTGCGTCATGCTCATCATTGGAAACGTCGGTATGATACTGAAACAGTGGTCATCATGATCAGTTAACTCAGATGGTAAGATCGTGGTGGGAAACACGTCAAGATCATCGATCCAATCCATACACTGATCATGTCTACATGCTTCTAAGCCGGAATGAGGAGTCCCATACTTTCATTTGATAATGCATTTTTGATGAGACAGTGCAGCCATCTCACCTTTGGCCTTCACTATCTCCGTGCAACTGAGATGTGGTGAGGTACATTCTGTGTTCGGCACTGCGTTTTTCTATCTAAATCGTATAGTTTGAATCTGTGCCAACCAGATGCGTTGCTCAATTTTGAAACAGTCTACCAGTGTGCAGCCACTAAACTGGAAGCTTCGAGTTCTCAAGATAATTTATCTTTTGAAGCAATATACACCGGAAATGGTAGGCGCACGTTTGATCACCATGATCACAAAAAGAACAGGTTCAGTAGAAACTGTAAAAATACAATATTTTGGAGAAACTAAGGAGGCCAAGCAGTGTCTTGGAAGAGAAGCTGAGTTAAACTTTCGTTTCAAGTGATATTTTTGAAACGCTATTGGCAGATGCTTTTCACCACTTTCCCCACCACTGCCCAGTAGAACTCCCTGGTTCACTTCAAACATCGATATTGAAACTAATAGAAGAGCCTCTCCTGGTGTCAACAAAGTATGCCCCAATATCTTTCTTCTGTTTGATGGAGCCTGGAACATTCGCAACAGCGTTGATGTGTTTCACTTATGTGGCATAAATATTCTTAAACTTCAGTTTGCAGCAATAATTGTTACATCATTTTTGTCTTTTGCAAATGCTACAGGAAGGTTTGATAAACTTGCTCATAAGTGCAATCAAAACCAACGTGAATCTATTCATAAAAAGCACAACTGAATTCGGATCTGTTGCTGATGTCAAAATAAAATAGTGTACAATCCGGAACAACTCCTGGAACAACTTCCAAATCGAATTCATTTGGCATGAGCTTCGTGACAAGTACCTCAGCAGAGTACAATTGGGAGGCAAAATGTCTGTGACCTACATGCCCGTTGGTGAACGACGTTGAAGATGAGCTGCTTAACAGGATTAGCGACATTAACACAGACATTGGATGAGCTGGTGGAATTGTGCTGCACTTTGCTTGTTCTTGGGCTTTGTTGAGAATTTGGATTGAACATCAACCAGTTAACTCGAATATGGGCAATTAGAACAAGGGCCACCATTTTTCCATGGAAGCTGAAACTGAAGGAATTGTTTTTCGTCTATTGCAAGATCTGTGTTCAAAACAACCATTTCCTGGTTGCCGTGGCTGTGCTCATCATGAGGAAATACATTATGACATCGGAGCATCAGCTGGTCGCATTGGTCGTGCGGTGCTAATAATGCTGAAGTTGTGGGTTCCATCCCCATGCCAAGTATATCTCCATACCACTCTTCATGATTACACTGCTCCGTATTTTCCCTTGAAATCTGTATATGTGACAATAAATTCCAAATATCTCCTCCGTTGCATTCACCATCTCCATGTACTTGAGGCCGTTTGGGGGACGTATAGTGATGTGCACCATTTTTCTCTCTCAGGATCCTCTGCTTCGATGCATCTGATGGCTGTCCTGCACAGCGCTATTTTGATGTAATATCTCAGTGTGCAGACACCAAACAGGATGTCTTGTGAGCTCAAAGCAGCACATTCAACTATGAATGAGAAAACATTCGCTTGATCACTTGTTCATTCCTCTTTCAGAAACAAATAAAATTAGAAATTTGTGGACGTTGTAGCAATGACTAAGTTGAGAAGATGGCCACTTGGGCTTTTGTTAGCAAATACTACATGAATGAAAGGGCTTGATAGTTACACACAGCAGTCGAGAGCGTGGTACTGGAAAAGCGCAGCAGGTCAGGAAGCATCCAAGGAGCAGGAGAATTGACATTTCAGGCATTTGCCCTTCGTCAGGAATGAGGCTTGGTGACCGGATACCTGAGAGATAAATCAGAGAGGGTGGTGTTGGTTTAGGGAGCTGAGATTTCTTCCACCGTCTCTGCATCTCGGCCCACTCTTTCAGTCAAGACTACTGACACCCAATGAAGACTCCTTCCCCAACACACCCCATTCCCGTCAGCCTGTGCTAGCCTCTTACTACCTCTTCACCTCTTCATTTGTAACTGCTGCCGTGATATCGAACACCTCAACCTCTCCAACCATCTCACCCAATCTAATCTCTCACCCTCAGAACACGCAGCCCTCCACTTCCTCCCCCACAACCCCAACCACCCCAACCTCACCATCAAACCCCCAGACAAGGAAGTGCGCAGTAATATTTTGGCGCACCAACCTCTACACCACTGAAGCCAGGTGCTAACTCACAGGCACCTACACCTGCTGCCATCTCCCATTAGCAAACCATCATTTCCCAGACCATCCACAGTCTCATCACCTCAGGGGATCTCCCATCCACAGCCTCCAACCACATTGGAGGTGAACCATACACCGCCTGATTCTTCCTCCTTCCAAAGATTGACAAACCTGACTTCCTTGTCGACCCATTGTCTTAATTCCTCCTATCCCACTCCACGCATCTCTGTATACCTTGAAACTGACCTGTCCCCCTTAGTTCATGAACTCCCCACTTACATTCTGGACACCACCCACGCCCTTTTCCTGGTCCAAGATTTTTCTTTCCCTAGCGCCATCACCTCATTATTACCATAGTTATTAAGTCCCTGTACATATCCATCCACCACAATGAATGCCTCCAAGCCCTCATTCTTCCTCTCATGCCAGCACCAACCACAACCGTTCCACCAGCACCCTCATGCATCTTGTTAAACTGGACCTCACTGTAATCAACGTCTCCTCCCAATTCTCCCAGTTCTGCCAAATCAAACGGGTAGCCACGGGCACACGCATGACCCCAGTTATGCCTGAGTCTTTGTCGGGTATGTGTATAAGTCCATCTTCCACAGTTCCACAGGCACAACCTGCCATCTGTTCTTCTGCACCACTGATGATTGTACCGGCGACACCTTGTACTCCCACGAGAAGGTTGAACAGCTCATTATCCTCACGAACACCTTACACCCCGAACTTGAATTCACCTAGACCACCTCAGATACCTCCCTCCCCTTTTGAGCCTTTCCATCTCCATCTCTGGCAACAGACTAAATAAAAACGTCGATTACAAGCCCACCAAATCCCATAGCAATCAAGACAACATCTATTCCCACCTTACCTCCTTTCAAAACTTCATCCCTTTTTCATAATTCCTCTGCCTCCACCGAATCAGTTCCCAGGATGACCAATTCAACCTTAAAAAATTCCAGATGACCTATTTCTTCCAAGATTAGCTTTACGCTTTCCACGCTGTGGATGATGTCCTCCATCATATCTCGACTTGCCTCAGCACCACCCGTGAACCCCACCCCTCCCAACACAACAAGAACAAAATCCCCCTCTCCTCACCTTGCATCCCACCAACCTCCGCATACATTGTATCATCCTCCACCACTTGGACCACTACAAACTGATCCCATCACAGCAATATATTTTCCTTCCCACCCTTACCAGAATTCCAGTGAGTCCATTCCGGCCGCGACTCCCTTGTTAGGTCCCTGCTCGCCGCCAACCCACACCCAACTCCAGGAAACATTCCCTGCCACAGCAGAAGTGCAAATCTTGCGCACACACCACTCCCACCACCTCCATCCAAGGCCGCAAAAAATCCTTCTACATGCATCAGAAGTTTACATGTACCTCCACCAATGTCATCTATTGTATCAGTTGGATACGATGTGGTCTTCTCAACATCAGGAAGACAGAGGTCTACTTTCAGAACGTTTCAAAGAGCATCTCCGGGACACCTGCACCATGCAACCCAACCACCCCATTGGTGAACACTTCAAGTCCCCCTCACACTCCGTCAAGTGCATCCAGATCCTGGGCCTCCTCCATTGTCTAATCGTTACCACCAGACACCTGGAGGAAAAGTGCCTCATATTCTGCCTTAGGGCCCTGCAACCACAAGGGGTCAACGTGGATTTCAACAGTTTTCTCATTTCCCCTCCCTCACTTTATCCCTGTGCCAAGCCTCCAACTCGGCACTGTCCTCCTGTCCTGTCCATCACCTTTCTCATCTATCAGGTCCACCGTCATCTTCGCCTGATCACCGTCTCCCTCAGCTTCATCGTAAAGACCGAACGCATTCTCACCTAACATCCCTTGCAACTCCATGCTCCTCCCATTTATCTCTCAGCTCACTTGTTCCACAAACCTCATTCCTGATGTTAGGCTTATGGCTGAAACGTCATTTCTCCTGCTCGCTGTATGATGTCTGATATGCTATGCTCTCCAGCATCTGCTGTCCTCACATTCTACTAGTTAAACACAGCAGATGATCACAGCTAGACTTGTAGTCTCCACACAGATATACCATCCGAGGAAAAAGGGTCTCACTATCCACCCTATTTAACCCTTTGATTATCTTGGATGTCTCAATCAATTCGCTTCTCACCTTCTTCTCTCCAATGAAAGCAAACTCACGTGCCTCAGCCTTTCCTCATAAGACGTTCCCGCCATACTAGGCAACATTCTCGTAAATCTCCACTGAAACGTTTCCAAAGATTCTTCATCCTTGCTCTAATATGGAAACCAGAACAGCATGAAAAACTCGAAGTGCGGCCAGACCAGAGACTTGTGCAGCTGCAACATGTCCTTGTGGCTCCGAAACGCAATCACTCCACTCATAAAATTGGCACACCATATGCCTTCTTAACAACGCTATCGACCGGGGTGGTAACTTTCAAGGATTTATATACCTGGACACCGAAATCACTCTGCTCATCTATACAGCCAAGACACTTACTCTGAGCCCATTACTCATTGTTCTTTTGAGCATTAACTGTTGTGAATTAATCAATTCTGCTTGAATTGGATTTTCTTTCAAACAACAGAAGATACAGAAGCCTTAGCGGACATCGTCGTATTTCTGAACTTGACGGCAGGGTTTCAACATTGTAACACAGTGATGACCAAGTGACCCTCACTCCATCAGGCTACTCCTCAACATTGTATCCGATTGTTGGAGAACTACAATGCCAACTTTAAATAAATTAATTATTGGGCAGTTCTCTGAAACGAACTTTGGCTGCATTCAACCATATCGTAGTAAGCAATTGCATTAGAATTTACTGATGTGGTACTCTAAAACATTTAAAGGAGAACAGTTACCTGAAATTTAAAGGGATTCTGGAAATTATGAATATGCTTTAACACCGGCTCGATGATTTTAATGAATGCAAGGAAGACTTGTCGGTGTTTTTGATGAGAAATTGAAATATTAAATTTGGACAAGTTCCCAGATAGATATATCAAATGTGTAGAATAAGTTGTCAAGTTTTTTTAATGGTCTTCTCAAAGAAAGAGCTAATGAAGAGTGTTTGATTTCTGTTCTGCAAAAATTACAAGAAAAAGTTTCGCTGAACTGCAAATTTTTCCCGGTTATGGACAGAATTGTGTTAATTAAGTAAGAATGGAAACCGGTTGGAGAAGACATATAAGAACATGAATAATAACATTCAATTGCAATTCAAGTGAGCATGCCTTCTTGTGACAGGATGAATGCACTAAACTGATAGCTTTCCCTTAGTGATGTTTGTGGCTTTGTCTTATTTTGAAAATATAATTGAATGTGGTGATCCAGACAATAGCTGAGTCATTGGAATCATTTGCGAAGAGGTAAGTGAAATTTGAGAACTTTTTGATTGAACTACACGAGCGCCAAGAATGTGATGAATTAGTGTAGAATTCTGAAACAAATTTAAATTGGACTGCCACAAAGGAGGGGACTATTAGAAATAGTAATCGCAGGTTAAGTTAGACACCATTGCGTTTTTTAAAGCCTCTATAACATATGGCTAATACTCTTTTAGACCAACTGACTAGTTCATCTATAGTAGAGATATATGTAACTTATACCAGCTGGCTGGTGACAATAATAAGCTCTAATCTGCTGCCAGTGGATATGCACCAAGCCCCGGGCAGTGTTATAGTGTGCCATGATTACTTTGGCAAGATGCCCACTTGCAGGTTTTTCTTTTCACACAAGAATGCAGAAAGGATTCACAGATATATTTGTGATCTTCATATGAACATACTGGGCAAGGTGAGATATTTGAAGTAAGAAACATGAGAAAGTTAATCATATTTATGTACATAGGCTGCTCTAACCATTCAATATTTCGAGTAAGAGTAGTTTTTGAACATCCTACTTTTTGCACAGCTTCAAATTCGTTACTTCGCAAAAAGAAAATGAAATGTTTGCTCCTGCAGCATTCTAAAGAGTTTAGCTAATAGTAGTATTTGAAAGGCAAAGGATAAATTAGCATGAAACGGTGAGTTGCATTCTTTGATTTAATATATAGACACTCGTGCCTGAGTAATTTGTAAAAAAAATGTTTTGTGGGCAGTCCAGGCAGATTATACCAGAGAAAAAAAATATGGGTCTTTGAGTGCTTAGACAAACCAAGATAAGCTGCTTTCAATTGCGCAAAGCAAGATCAGCAATGGCAAGACCTTACTGGTGCAATGCAATTAGACGGTTTATTCAGAAAGAGTAATAATAATGGAACGTATTTCGAGTGAAAATAGTATGAAATCATCTTAAATGAAAACTTAGTTTAAAATCAACCGAAATCATATAAATAGCAGAGTTTGTAAACTGCACTTACAAGTCAAAAGGACTTTCGTTGGTTCTCTCAGGCTGAACTGATTGAGGGGTTGTTCTAGAGTCATGGAGTCACAGAGATGGACAGTATGATCCAACAGGTCCATCCCGACCAGATACCCGATTTCTATCTAGTCTCATTTGCCAACATGTCGCCAATATCCCTCTAAACCCTTCATATTCATGAACCCATCCAGATGTTCTTTAAATGTTATAATTGCACCAGCCTCCACCACTTGCTCTGATTTTGGACTCCCCCATTCCAAGGGCAATAAAGCTTGTCTACTTATACTAGCCATGCTCCTCATGATTTTACAAACCTGTATAAGGTCATCTCTCAGCTTCTCATGCTCCAGGCAACAAAGCCCCAGTCGTCTCAGACTTTTCCTTATTGGACACATTTCGTAACTTCTCAGGTGTGCAACAGTAACTTTAGATTTGGGGTTTTATGGCTTTTAAAAAAGGCAGGCATGAATATCTACCATAAGCAAACTCATAGTTTGTTTTGAACCAAGTGTTATATGGTTGTGCTACACCAAAGTTGCTTATGCCTGGCCCTTGTTGATAGCTCTATGCTCTCTGGAAAGAAAATATTCAATGGTCCACTCGGTTCATCTGAGTCTGTGAATCAATTTGTGTTGTTAACTGAATATGCTACTGATGGGATTCAATTATTAAATGCGAACATATGTCTCTGCTCTAATGTCCTGATGGTGAAGGTCTTCTGATTTTGATTTACACGGATTAAGGAACAGTGGGAGCATTCGATTTCAGACTTTCAGAGACGGGTTTGAGATAACATTTAACAGCACAAATACGTCAGGAATTTGATCTCTGATCTCCTCTGTGAGACCAGCAAGTCAGGAAAATGTTTCTGCTAGATTCCCGACAGAGAGGAAAAAGTGAAGACAGCAAATGCTGCAGATTAGAGTTGAGATTGTGGTCTGGAGAAGCACCGTCAGTCAGGCAGCATCCGAGAAGCAGGAGAATCGATGTATCGAGCATAATGTCTTCATCACGAATGGGGTGCGGTGGCCGAAATTTCCTGAGAGATAAATACGAGGGAGGTGGGTCTGGAGGGAAGGCATCTCTGAATGCGATAGGAAGTTGAAGGTGAAGGTGAAAGGGTTGGAAAGCAGGGTGGAGTTGATCAATTTGAAGTAAGATGGACAAGTAGAACAATTCAAGAGGACAGTGTTGAGTTGGAAGGTTGGACATGGGATAAGATAGGGGAGGGGAAATGGGGTAACTGGTGAAACTGACTTCGATCCTGTGTGGCTGGAGACTACAAGGTGAAAGATGATGTGCTCTTCCTCGAGATGATTCCTGGTTAGAGTTTACCAGTGAAGGAGGCCCCGGACTTCCATGTCCTTGGTGGAGTGGGTGGGGGAGGTAAAGTTTTTGTCACAAGACAGCGGGGTTATTTAATGCGTGTGTCTCAGAGCTGTTTTCTCAAATGTTCTGAAAGTTGGCGCCCTGTCTTGCCAATGTAGAGGAGACAACATCAAGAGCAATGGACACAGTAGCTCACATGTGTACAAGTACTCTGTCAGATGTGGAAGAATCCTTTGGGTCGTTGGATGAATGTGAGTAGCGATGTGTGCGTGCAGATTTTGTACTTGTTGCTGCCGGGTGTAGAGGGTGAGTTGGTGGGGGGCGGGGACCTAACAAACGAATCGTGAAGGAAATGGTATCTCTGGAGCGCAGATTGTGGAGGAGAGGGGAATATGGTCCTGGGGCGGGTCTGTTTGTAAATGGTGGAAGATGATGCGATGCATACAGAGGTTGATGGAGTGAAAGGTGAGGAAGAGGGGGTTGTGTACTTGTTGTGATTGCAGACAACGTATTCAAGGGTGGAAGAGCACGAATTAGAGGAAATGCACTGAAGGGCATTGTAAACCACGTGTGAAGGGAAATTGCAATCTTTGAGGAAGGAGACCATCTGAGATATTGAATGGTGGAATTGGCACTCCTGGGAGCAGATGCAGTAAAGGCAGAGGAATTGTGCATAAGGGTCAGAGCTTTTACAGGGAGAAGGGTGGGCGGAGGTGTAGGGCAGGTAACTGTGGGAGTCGGTAGGTTTCCTTGTTGTGGTTGCAGATGAGAAGAGATATATTTGTATCCATCCATATCTGTGTTTCAAAGGGACAATTTGCTCCACAACTCTTTTGTCATGTCCACGGGCCCTACGAAACCACCCTCCTCTCCCAACATATTCCCCAAAATCATTTCGCAACATCA
The DNA here is from genome assembly GCF_020745735.1 of Hemiscyllium ocellatum. NCBI lineage: Eukaryota > Metazoa > Chordata > Chondrichthyes > Orectolobiformes > Hemiscylliidae > Hemiscyllium > Hemiscyllium ocellatum. Next base: position 15,448,374 of record NC_083408.1, read on the forward strand.
TCGCAGGAAGTGCAAAACCTGTGCCCACACCTGCCTCGACAGGATTCTTCCATGTCTGACAGAAATGTACCTGCACCTTCAAACACATCATCTACACCTTCCATTGCACACGATTAGGCAGACAGGAAGCCACTTTGCAGATTGTTTTGGAAACCATCTCTGTGACACCGGCACCAACCAACCCTACTGCCCCGTCAGTGCACACTTCAACTCCCCCTCCCACTACCACAACGATATGCAGGTCATGGGCCTCCTTCATCATCAGCCCTAAAGACATGATGCTGGAGGAAGAACACTTCATTTTCCGCATTGGGACCCTCGAAACACCCATGATTAATGTGGACATCACCAGCTTCCCCGTCCCCCATACAATCTACATCCCAAACATCCTAACTCGACACCACCCTCTTGAACGGTCCTAACTGCCCATCTTCCTTCCGACCTATTTGTTCCATCTTCCTCTCCGACATGTAACTTTCTCCCTCACCTTCATCTACCTGTCGCATTCTGAGCTACCTTGAACCCAGCTCATCACCCTGCCGCTCACCCTTTCGGCTCTTTCTGGAGTAGACGGGACCACTACAAACAGGATTGTTGTTACCAGAATCAGAAGCACATCAATATCCTTGGTGGGGGTGGAAATTCTAATGCCCTTCGGGTGAGTTTAAACTATTTCAGCAGGGGGATGGGAACCTGAATTGTTGTTTAGGTATATTGGAGTTTGTTTGTGGTGACGTCAGAACTAAGATTTCACGGTCTCAAGAAGGCAATAGCAAGCAAGAAGTTGGTTTCAAATGTGTATACCTCAATGTCAGGAGCATTCACAAATAAGTGGGTGTTGTTGCAACATGAGTTGGCCTCTGGGATTTCGATATTGTTGCCATTTCGGAGACATAGGGAGAAAACTCTTCAACCATGTCCTGAAACAGGTCCACTGCCACAGCCACATCTGCTTCCTCAGTGCTTGCTTCCACAACCAACGGATCCAATATGGACCCCGGACTACATTCAACTCAGCACAGTTGTGTTCCGAACAGGACAACCAGTACAGACTGCCAATACAAAATCATCAGCTTTGTTTTCCTTCAGGATCCATCAAATCACACTCACAGCCATGCACCAACACGTAAACTCTGTACAGTCAGCTGTGCATCAACAGAGGACCACCTGTCTCAGAACTGCAAAGGACCCATTCTGTATTGCAGAGGAACCTCGATTATCCGAATACCAATTATCCACAAAGTTGTTATCCAAAGGAGTCTCGAAGTCCTGACAGAAACATTACATCAAAAACGTGTTCTGAACAGTTTATTTTGTTTGCAATGATTCAACAGGCACCATCTCCAAATGACTGATGCCTCTCTTCCAATACTTTCCCTGGAGTTCTGCAGTGGGGTGTCCCCTAACCCCCAGCTTCCCCAGATAATCTTTCCAACATTGTCCTGTCCAGAGCACACTTGGAACTTGTCAAAATGTTGGAGTCAAAGGTTTTATGTGTGTGTTTGTGTGGGTGTGTGTGTGTTTGTGAGAACAAGATATGGAGACTTACCCTACAACGGCAGCTAGAGCAAGATTCTGATTTTGAGGTCAGTGCGGCTGTCCCGGAGTGGGGAGCGGATTGGACAGGTTTGGGCGGGCGGGGGTGACGCATTTTCATGGGCGGACGGCAGAGTTAGAAGATCTTGGGGCGGGCATCGTGCCGTCTTGGATGGAGTTCGTACAGATGTGGTGATGGACTCAGGGGGTGGGGAGTGGTGTTGGAGTGGGGTTGGGGACGGTGTTGGACGGGGGCGGGGAACGGTTTTGCGGGGTGGGGACTGTTTAGACGGTTGGCGCGGGGAGCGGATTTGTATGTGTAAGAAGCACAGGTGATGTTGGGTGCAGGGGCACCTATGGACGTTTGGGGACAATGGCTGTGTTGAGGAATGGGCAGTGTTCGAAGGGGCAGGCAGGGGGCGGTTTTGGGGGCCGGGGATCGCACGCTGTAAACTGCAGGAGCCTCCTGAACGGGAGAAGAGATTAAAAATTCCAAGCAACAGAGGAAAGACAGTGAATCGATTATCTGAATAATCGATTATCCGAATAAAATAGTGCCCGCCAATCTCGATTAGTTAATGGAGGTTCACCTGTATATCCTAAGAGGAGTTTATATTCTCAACTAACAGTATTTCTACACCATCTTAAACATCAAAAACGGTCAGTACGGTAAACGTTTCGCAACCCACCTCCATAACAAGCACTTCTCAAGCACTCCAGAAGCTGCCCCTGGCCTTCGGTACAACTCAGCCTCCATTAGCCACGAGAACAGTACAGCCATCATCCCCAAGGAGATCGATGACATCACTTCCGCCCCAATCGCTGTCACTTCTGCAGACACTTCTGCCCCTCATGATTTCAAATGCACCACACGTGACATCATTTCTGGCACTCACGTCATTGCTAGTGTCTCATGTTCTGCAACCTCTGCCCCACCACTGACATCATCACCACCATTTCTGCTCACACCAATGCCACTCACCTACATACTGCCGACACGTTCCCCTTTGGATCCACCACCATCACCACCGCCCCAGAATCCCGAGTGGAACATCGCCCTGCTGATGACTCCACCCCATTGCCCCACCTCTACTCCCACTCCAGTTACAGACCCCACCCCCAATCCCAGCTTCAAACATAGACCAAGCCCTAGCTCCCAGCTGTGCTGAGTTTTCACCATCTTGCCACACCTCCCCCTCACTAAGGACTGACGATCAGTTTTCAGCAAAGGCTTCACCATTATCTCCCTCCGCCCACGCATCAGTGAACTTAATATGCGTCGTGACATTGAATACTTCTTCCATTGTGTCTGCCTCCGAGCTTACATTTACAATCAGGACTTCTACCTACCTTCCGAGGACCCGTTTGCCCGCTTCCGGAGCACTCATCCACCTGGACACCCAGTGCTGACCTATTACCGGCCCTGGATCTTTTCATTTCCAACTGCCACTGATACCTTAACCGCCTCAACCTGTCTACACCAGTCCCCCACTCCAACCTCTCACCCTCACAACACGTAGTCCTCCACTCTCTCTGCCCCAATTCCAACCACACCATCAAAACATCGGAAAAAGCGGGTGCAGTAGTATTTTGACACCCTGACCTTTATACTGCTGGAGCCAGGCGCCAACTTTAAGGCACTAATTCCTACCGCCCCTGCGACCATGACCCCAACCCCATCACCAAACCCCGCACCTCCCAGACCATACACAGCTTTATCACCTCAGGAGATCTCCCACTCGCAGCTTCCAATCGCAGAGTTCTGGAAGCCCGCACAGCTCAATTCTACCTCCTTCCCAAATCCTGACGCCTGTTCTGGCCTTCCCAACTCATCTCCACCTTCCTTGACACTATCTTATCCACTGTAGTCCAGGAACGCTTCACAAGCGTTTGGGACACCACCCAAGCCCTCCATCCCCTCCAAGACTTCCGTTTTCCTGGCACCCAATGGCTCATCTCCACTATGGACATCCAATCGCTCTACACCTCCATCTCCCATGACCAGGGCCTCCAAACTCTCCGTTTCTTCCTTTCCCGACCTCCCCACCATTACCCTTCCACTGATACTCTCATTCGATTGGCTGAACTGTTCTTCACTCTTAACAATTTCTCCTCCGAATCCTCCCACTTCCTGCAGACGAATGCGGTAGCCATGGTCACCCACATGGGCCCCAGCTATGCCTGCCCTTTGTTAGCTCGTAGAATAGTCAATCTTCTGTAGTTACAAGGACATCATTCCTCGCCTCTTTGTACGTGACATAGATGACTGCATCGGTGCCACGTCGTGCACCCGCCAGTAGGTTCTGCAGTTCATCAACTTCACCAACACATTCTACCCGATCTTATATTCACCTGGACCATCTCTGAAACATCTAGGACCTTCCTGTACCTCTCATCTCCATCAATGATAACCGACTTAACACTGAAAATTTTAACAAACCCACCGACTCCCACAGCTACTTGAATTATGTCTCTTCCCACCCATTTCCCACAAAAACCTTATCCCTTGTTCCCAGTTCCTCTGCCTCTGCCGTATCTGCTCCTAATCGGACCAGTTCCACCACAGAAAACGCCAGATGGTGTCCTTCTTTAAAACCATAATTTCCCTTCCCACGTCGTTGAAGATGCCTTCCTACGCATTTCACCTACGTCCCGCACTTCTGCCCTCAAACCCACCCCTCCAACTGCAACAAGGCCAGAACCCTCGGTTTCTCACCTTCCACTCCACCAAACTGCGAAGAACGACATCATCTGACGACATTTCTGCAGCCGACAAACGGACTCCACCACCAGGAACATATGTCCCTTCCCACTTCTATCAGCTTTCTGCAAAGATTGCTCCCTCTGTGACAAACTGGTCAAGCCCAACCCCCAAACAATCCAGCCTCGACTCCAGGCACTTCCACCTCCTTCAGCAGGAATTGCAAAACCTGCGCCTACACCTTCCCCTCACCTCCATCCAACACCCCAAAGGAACGTTTCACCTGTACATCCACCAATGTCCTTTATTGTATCCGTTCCTCCCGGTGATGTCTCATTTACATTGGGGAGACTGGAAGCCTTCTCACAGAGCACTTTAGGGAACATTTCGTGGACATCCGCACCAAGCAAACCCACTGCCCTGTGGCCCAGCATGTCAACTCCCCCTCCCATTCTGCTGCGGGCATGCAGGTCCTGAACCTCCTCCACTGACACTCCCTCAACACGCAACATCTGGAGGAAGAACGCGTCATCTTCTACCTCGGAACATATCAATGTGGACTTCACCAGTTTTCTCATTTCCCCTGCCCCCACCTCAACCTAGTTCCAACCTGTCTATCTTCCTTCCCACGTATCAGCTTCATACACCTCTCTGAACATCACTTTCATCTCCACCCTATCCGCATATCGTGCTCTTATGTACCTTCTCCCGAGCTCCACCCCCTCCCATTTATCTCTTCACCCCGGAGGCTCCCTGCCTCATTCCTGAAGAAGGGCTTTTGCCAGAAACGTCGATTTTCCTGTTCCTCGGATGCTGCCTGAACTGCTGTGCTTTTGTAGCAACATTCTAATCTTGACTCTGATCTGAAGCATCTGTAGTCCTCAAGTTTGCCTTGAATATTATAGACAAGTGAGCTTTACTTTGTGGGCAAAGCGTTGCAAACGGTAATTAGAGATAAAAAATTATAATCATCTAGAAATGAATGAGTTGATTAGACATAGTCACATGGTTTTGTGAAGGGTAGGTCGTGCCTCACCAACCTTATTGAGTTTTTTGGGAAGGTTACAAATCGGTGAATGAGGGTAAAGCTTTTGATGTCATGCATATAGATTTCAGTAAGACATTTGATGGTGTTCCCCACCATAGGTTATAACACAAAATATGTTTGCATGTCATTGAGGATGATTTTCAGTGGTGTAACGTGAACATCTGTTTTGGGTGTACTGCTTTTTATTATTTCTGTAAATGACCTGGATGAGGGCATAGAAGGATAGGTTAATATAATTTGCGGATACACTAAGATTAGTCGAGTTGTGTATAGTGATGAACGATGCTGTACGTTACAGAGAGACATAAGTAATCTGCAAAAATGGCTGGACGTGGCAAATGGAATTTAATGTGGATGAGTGTGAGGTGTTTAACTTTGGAAGGAGCAACAGAAATGCAGAGTAATAATTAGTTGTTAGATTCTTGGCAGTGTGGAGGACCAGAGAGATCTCGATGTCCAGGTATGTACATTTCTGAAAGTTGCCACCTAGGTTGACGTGGTTGTTAAGAAAGACGACTGTGTGTACGTTTTTACTGATAGAGAGATTGCGTTTCGGAGCCACAAGATCATGGTGCAGCTGTACAAACTCTGGTGCGGCCACAATTTGAATATTGTGTACAGATCCGTTCACCATATGATAAGAAGGATGTGGCAACTTTAGAAAGGGTTCAGCGGAGACTGACTAGGATGTTGTCCGGCATGGATAGAAGTTCTTATGAGGAAGGACTGAGGGCCGTGAGGCTGTTTTTGTTCGAGAGAAGAAGGTTGAGACGTAACATAACTGGGACATATCAGGTATTCAGAGGATTGGATAGGGTGGACAACGAGATTTCTTTTTCCTCGGATGGTGATGGCTAGCACAAGTGGACATAGCTTTAAATTGAGAGATAATAGTCAAAGGACAATATATCAGAGATAGTTTCTTTACTCAGAGAGTAGTAGGGACATAGAAGGCAATGCTTGCTACAGTAGCAAACTCGTCAACTTCAGATTGCTTTCACAGTTCGGTGCAACATCAACGGCTGAAGGGCCTGCCCTGCGCTGCAATGATTAGATTACGTTCTGTGTGGAAACAGGTCCTTTGGACCAACAAGTCCACACTGGCCCTCTGAAGAGCAACCCATCCAGACCCATTCCACTGCATGCACCCCTTCACCTAACACTATGGGCAATTTAACACAGCCAATTCACCTAAACTGCACATTTTTTATTGGATTGTGAGAGGAAACTGGAGCACCCGGATGAAACCCACGCAGACAAGGGGAGAATGTGCAAACTCCGCAGTCAGTCTTCCGAGGCGGGAACCGAACCCACTTCTCTGACGCTGTAAGCCAGCAGTGCTAACTGCTGCGCTACCGTAATGTTCTATATTCTCTATTCTAAATGGGACTAGATTAATTTGGGATATCTCGTCGGCATAAACGAGTTGGACCAAATGATCTGTTTCCATGCTGTACATCTCTACGAATCTATGGCTCTATATTTGATGAACCATAATAATTTAATGTGCATGTAGTGCAAAGTTAGTTCATTATGAAATCTAATTATTGCTCCCAATGGCCAAAACAAACATTTGATTCTTTTTGCCACAAAGCTCAATGAAAAGGTTTGACTTTTCATTCAAATGAATGCATGCTTATCATTTTTATACTTATCACATTGTACAGTAAATATAATTTATTCTAAACATTGTATGCTTGCAAATTATTGTTCACTACAATTCAATATCGCAAAACATCCATTTCGGTTAATATTTAAAATTCCTCTCAATTATTATCACATTTAACTTGTTGGCAAATAGCTGAAACTCAAACATTTCATTGAGAAATTAAATGAACTAATTATATTTCAAATAATGAAATCTCTATTAGAATGCGCAATTGTTTGCTCACTGTGAATATGTAATCGTTCAGAGGCCAAACGCTTCCGAAACATCAGAGCGACAATGCATTCATTTTAATACAGATAATGAGTACGTAATTGTGATCAGCACAATCGTCACAAAGCATGTTCTTTGTTTGGTATAAAATAAAACACACTTCCTTTTTTTTTGTACCATAAAGTGTTGACATGATTTTATATTTTAGGTTCAGAGATATCGTAACAACATGATTGTTTTCAGAGATAAAACACTTAATGTTCTGTTGACTACTTGTAATTCACATCATACTATTGCTCACTTCATGAAACAAAGTAAGCGTTATTGGTCAGGTCAGGAAACCTTGCAATTAGTTGGGTGGGGGACGAACCTTATAGAGCTGTATAAGATCATGAGGAGTACGAATATGGCGAATGCGCTCAAGTTTTATACAAGGTTTAGAGAAGTGAGGACTTGGGGGAATCAGTTTAAGGTGAGAGGGGAATGAATAAACGGGAACCTGAGGGGCCAATTCTTTACACAGAGGATGGTACACGGATGCGCTACCAGCAGATGTGGTTGAAGGTAATACATTAACAACATTTCAAAAGAATTTGGATAAATATGTGGAGAGAAAAGGACTGGAAGTATATGGGCTAACTGTAAGGAAATGGGGTTAACGTGGAGGGATATTTACAACATGGAGTCAAACCCTTCTGTTAATTAAAACCAAACACCGAGAAAAGCTCCCCTCACCTCGTAATCTGTTAAATTATAAGTGACACAGATCTCCTACATTCCACTATTTAAACAAAAATAATAAGCTAGTTTCTTTACTTTAATGGTGAACATTAAACAACAACTATTCACAAATACAAACCCCTCTTAGCTACTTACGATCTGTCTCCAACCCTCTAAAACTATGCTGTTCCAACAACCCACTTATTAAATATTACAATATCAAGACCACAGTCTCTATCACTATGTGGAACAGCCTGACCTTTAGCTGGTATCTGTGGCTGTACTTTCTATTCAGCAAAACCCGTTCTGTCTTAAAGTGACAGAATATGCTTTCGGCTTCATAACAGCTCATCCCTTCAGAAAAAAAAAGAATCATCAGAATGAAAAGATGGTTTCATTACTTTTCCTCTAATTCTTAATCCCATTATTATGAAATACAAAAGTTCTAATCTCAGTTGTCGCATTCTTATTAATTCTGCACATATATATAACATTGGAATAAGTCAAATCTTATCTACACTGTTTCCTGTAAATGCATGATAACACACCTGCTGTCACATTTTAGGACCCATGACATGTGCATTTTGTAAGTTTACAGTCGGTAACATAAGACTCCAATGAAATAGTCTCATATTGTGGTCTTTAAATATTCCACCAAATACTAGAGGCTTGTCGTTGCTGTCCACACCCATCTCCGACAATTTGTTTGTCATGTAAACATTAAAATATTGTCAGGTTGTACGGAAATCAATCATTCCTTTTCAAAAAATGGACATTTTGTATTTTTTTCTGATGGTTATTGAGATTTTTTCGACAAGTAGCCAATTGGCCATTCAATTCCATCAGTTCTGTATCAATACATCTCCGACCCCTAGATCCCTAGCGTCTAACACAATTTTCAAAGGGTTTCAAAACATTTGGTGCAGCTAACACTGGTGCAGTGATTAATCCTGCTTTAAAATTCTCAAATGCCTGCTGGCATTGTTGTGTCCACCAAAACTTCGTGTTCTTCTTCAGTAAGTCCATCAGTGGTGCCAATACGCTGTTGACGTTTGCAACATACTTCTGATAGAATCCACTCAGTTCCAAAAATCAAAGCATCTCTTTCTTCGTGGGTGCCCGTGGAAATTCCTCAAAGCCCTTCGTCTTTGTGTTCCATGGGGTCAATTTTCCATGTCCAATATAATGTCCCAAGAACATCACCCCTGCCTTCGTGAATTCTGTTTTATTCAAGTTTATTACCAAGATTGCTTCTTGTAATCGTTCAACATGCTCTGCCAACTGTACCATGTGAGGTTTGAATCACTTGCTAAAGGTCACGTCATCGTACAGATAAACTATACAATTTGTTCATCTGGTCACAACTTTGTTCCTGAGTCTTAAATGTGGCTGGAACAGTATTCATTCACATGGCATACACGATAACGTTATTGTCATATACAGTATCTTTACCAGATAGTTTTACTGGCTCAACAGTTTTTAATTTGAATGGGGCCACTAAACCTGGCTTTGAAGGAACTTCCTACCACTGGTGGCAATGCTAACACGTCATACTCATGGAAAATGGTCAAAGTTTCAAAGTTTTTGTCTGCCACCTGCTTCGCTCTCTATGCTGTGCCCTCTTCAGGTGCTGTTTAGCTAACTCACCCACTCCAGCTAATCTCGCCTTCACCTCACATACATAATCGAAGTCTGAGATCTATGACTTCGATCTTGTCAATTAATATTTAATTAATTTCAGAGGACCTCTCACTTCATGCACGAGCATTAACTTAGACGAGGTAAACTGACTAGATTTATTTGGGGCATCTCCGATGGCAAGCAATTTAATGGGGCACCTTTACCCCAATCAAGCAGGCAATCCTGACAGGACTGCAAATGCTTGAAATCCGAGTTGAAAACTGTGGGGCTGGAAAAGCACAGCAGGTCAGACAGCATCCGAGGGGCAGGAGAGTTGACGTTTCAGGCAAAAATCCTTCATCAGGTAAGAGGGAGGGCAAGGGAGGGGGAAGGGGGCTGAGAAATAAATAGGAAAGTGGGGTTGAAGCTGGGTGGAAGATAGGTTGAAAGGCGATAGGTCGATACAGGTGGGGGTAATGGTGATAGGTCGGAGAGGGGGGTGAAGTGGATAGGTGGCAGCACAGCTGGAACCCTCAAACTATGCAGCATCAATTAGGAGAAGGGCAGCGATTGTGGAGGCTGCATGGTCAGAGGTTCCCGAAGAACGGCTTGTGTCCGAAACGTCGATTCTCCTGCTCCTTTGATGCTGCCTGACCTGCTGAGCTTTTCCAGCAACATATTTTGAGCTCTATAAACATCAATGTTGACTTCACCAAATTCCAAATCTCCCCTCACCAATCTGATCCCAGATCCAATCATTCAAATTAGCACTGCCCTCTTGAACTGTCCCAACGTTCCATCTTACTTCCCACCTATCTAGACCACCCTCCTCTCAGACATATCACTATCACTCCCACCTACATAATCTGATCACCTTCCCAGTGACCCTCTGGCCAGCCCAGCTCCTGCTGACCTATTCATTTATCCTTTAACACCCCACCCCCCACCACCACCACATTCCTGACTATGGGTTTATATGTCGATTGACCTATTCTTCGGATGCTCCCCGATCTGTTGTGCTTTTCTGGCACCTCACTTCTCAACTATTAGAAACTGAACAGATCCCGTATCTCACAGAATTATAATTTCTTGTCCACCCTGCGCCCCTCAACCTTTCTGTGTAAACTCTATCCAGAGAGGCGAATTCTTTATACATATCAGGCACTGACTCCATACCCAAACTTTGCCTAGGATGTACACTCTCCTGCAGCTCCTCGGCTCCACTTGGGGTCTCTTTAACCAGTTTCATTAATGTCACTGGCTTAACATCTTTTACCACATCTTTTTTCCAAAGTGACTTCCTTCAACGACCAGCACTGTGTGTCCCAGCTTACTACAGTGAAAGCAACTATTCCCAGTGCCCTTCTTAAACTATCGGTACTGTAATTTTATGTTTTCCACTCCGTTATAGTGAGAACACCTGAGACCTTTCACCAGCTTTCAACCCCTTGGGCTTATGTTTTCACCTGTGGTAAACTATTGCCACTGTGATTTGCTCTATATCTTGTAGCTTAGGATCTCCACGTCTCCCAATTTTTATGCTTCACAGGATGAAAATCCTCCCAGAAGCTAAATTTAATCTCATGCAACATTGCATATTTACCTGCCATTTCTGCCGTGCTTCTCACTTCTTGAACTTTCTGTTCATTCACATGAATTCTTAACATCTCTGGAAGTGAGTATTTAAACTTCTCAAGCAGAAAAATCTCCCTTCGAGCTCCATTTTTAAGGCCTACGCCCATCAATCAAAATGACTCTGCATCCTTCTTTCAAACTCAACATAACTCTGACCCCCTTGCGTCTCTATATTTCTGAATCACTGTCTACATGCTTCTTGTACGAATTCATAAACACTCAAAATGACCTGTTCACCATCTGCATAATCTCTTGACCCCTCATCTGATAGCGCTGCACATATCTCACGAGTTGTGCTCACCTGCGTAGTCTGAACTAGCATTACCCACAAGTTCACTGGACACACCATTTGCCGATCTAATATTACCAATGTTAAAAAAAAGGTTTTGACATTTTTTCACCGAAATATGGCAATGTATTAACATAGTTGCATACATACTTACGTCCTCCCTTCATCTTCATTCTGCTATTTTAACTTTCTTACCTTATTCCCAAGTTCCGAATTTCAAATTGTCTCTCTTTCATTTGCGTCTCTTTCTCTTATTCTTTTTATCTCTCACACGTTTTCTGTCTCTTTCTTTATCTTCTAACTCCAGTTGCCATATTTGGAATTTAAGTTTTTCTTAACTCGCCTGCAGGTGTCGGCTTGTCTGATACATCAAAGTGCTTGACCAATTCCATAACAGTTTCAGTTTTCTTTTTGTCCCTGATGAAACCCAATTCTAATCTATTTGTTAATTCTAAAAGTATGCTTTTTCACTGTCTTTCTAAACTTTCTTGGCAAACTTGGGAATCATCTTCACACGCCAGAACCTCTTTAGCAATGATAAAAGCCATTTCGTTTAATTTAACCAACCACAAGCGGGTTGTGAGTTCATGGAATGCCCTGCCAGTAGCAGTGGTGGACTCTCCCTCTTTATGGTTATTTAAGCGGGCATTGGATAAGCATATGGAGGTTATTGGGCTAGTGTAAGTTAGGTAGGCTTCAGTCGGCGCAACATTAAGGGCCGAAGGGCCTGTACTGCGCTGTATTTTTCTATGTTCTATGTTCTATAAAATTAAATGAATTTTCTCACCTGTTTTATTTAACTGCCAAGTTATGGAATCTGCTGGGATCTTTTGTTCCCCAAATCTGACCAAATTCCATACAACAATACCTCAAAATGTTACGATGTCGATGTCGAACCCCTCTGTTAATTAAAACCACACACCCAGAAAAGCTCATCTCGTCTCGTAATCTGTTAAAATATGAGTGACAGAGAAGCTCCAAATTCCACGATTAAAAGAAAAATAGCAATTTATATATATGTGAGTTAACACGCTGGGCTTGAAGGTTTCTTTTCAGATATTTCGTCACCATGACTAGGTAACATCATCAATGAGAGTCTCCGATGACACACTGGCGGTTTGTCCCGCCTGTCTGTTTATAGGTTTTGGTTTCTTAAGGTGGGTGATGCCATTTCAAGTTCTTTTTTTCAAAGGAAGGTAAATAGGATCTAAATTGCTGCGTTTATCAATGTACTTCTGGTTAGAATGCCATGCCTCTCAGAACTTTCGTGCCTGTCTTGGTTTTGCCTGTCCTAGGATGTGTGTGTAGTCCCAGTCAAAAAAGTGGTGTCCTTCTTTGTCTGTATATATGGAAACTAGTGATAGTGGGTCATGTCTTTTGATGCCCAGTTGGTGTTCAGGTATCTTGGTAGCTCGACAACAGGAGACTTTGAAATGGAGGAATAATGATTTTATATACACGGTTTAATCAAAGTGTGGTCAAATAAGGAAGATTGTTCATATGTGTACAACACAATCTGAATGAACATCGGAGACACAGTTAATGAAAAAAATGGTGCACATGATGCATAAAATTTATAAAGCATTAAAACATTATTTGCTCCTCATCTGAAGTTATATGTGCCCCTTCACTCAAAGTTCCCCCTTTTCTGGGATTCCGTACTCCTTTCTCTCATTCTTATCCGGATGAGTGTTGTAAATCTTGCTTATGTTGTATCAACTTATTTCAGCTAATCCTCTTTCTATCAGGAATTAAATATATTGACCTGTTGAGTTCTTTCCAAAGCTAGTGTCTGTCATGTTATTGGAGAGAAAAATTCTGGCATCAGACACAGCATTTGAACATATGACTCTGTTGTCCATGCACTCTACAAAGGACCACAGCACACATAAATTGCCAAAAAATTGATGGACATGCAACTACTTCTTTCGATAATCTAGTTTTCGCATTTCTCATATCTCCACATCTATATCCTCTCTCTCGTTCTCCCTTTGTATCTAGTTAAGAACTTTCCCAATTATTCTTCATGTCCCTCCTCTCAAAACTCCTTCTTTCGGTTTATATCTGTTGCTCTCTTCTGGATGTAATGTAACTACAAAGATATTCGGGAGGAACTGGGCAGAGTTAATTGGAAGGGGAGCCGAGCAGGAAAGACCATCCCTTTATCTGGGGAGAATTCAGAAGACAATAACATTCATCTCAAAGAAGATGAAACATACACATGGGAGGACAAGGTAGCCATGAGCGATAAGGCAAGTCAGGGACAGCATCAAACCATAAGAGAAAACATACAATATTATGACGATTATTGGGAATCCAGAGAATTCATGGACTCTGAAGCTACATCAGGCTGGTATCAGTGACACTGCAGAGCTCTTAATCATGATGAGAGAGAGAAACAGAGGGAAACACATTTACTTTAAACACAGAAGATAGCATTACCCAAGGAAAAAGATTTAGATGAATTAAACAATTGAATTAAAATCAGTTAATTGCTTTTGTGGAATGTATCAGATTGAAAGCATGATCCAGGAGAGACGCTCAGCAGAACGAAAATTTGAAATAAGGAAGTACTATCACATCAGAAAACAGAGTAGGTCATTGTGTAGAGGGCTGATGGGTGTAAGGGTATCAATGTGAACTAGGGTATAGACAGCAGAATTGCATTGCAGACATTGCAACGCAAAACTGGTATTCATGTAATGCTGCAGAGCACAGCAGCAGGAGAAGCACACCTGCATTCAACCACAACCTGCAACATTTTTGCCCAGGGATAATCCTTCAGTGTGCCATTACTATCAACACGATCTGTGGCTCAGTGACGACTGTGGGTGAACATGTCAGGGGCAGAAACACGTAAAAATAAACCTGATGCTAACACATTAAAGCTACCGCACTTGACCAACAGATCTGATCGTAGCTCTGCACTCCTTCTACATTCAGTCATGAATGGTGATGGACGATTAAACAAACGACACAGTAAAGCGCTCTACAAGCATCGCCACCCTAAATAAGCAAATAGTCCTGCAGCCTCAGTGTAAACGACAAGAATGCAGTATCTGCACCATCCTCAGTCAGACATGTTGAACTGATGATCCAACTCACCCTCGCCATGATGCCCACAGAATCATAGATGCCAGCCTTCAACCAAGTCGATTCGCTGCAATTGACATGAAGAAACAACTGAACATAGTAGATACAATATTTGTCTTTGTCGTAGCTACTGTGTTCAGTTCTTTCTTCATGTCAATTGCAGCGAATCGACTTGGTTGAAGGCTGGCAACTGTGACTCTGTGGGCATCCTGGCGAGGGTGAGTTGGATCATCGGCTCAACACTTCTGGCTGAGGATGGTGCAGGTACTACATCCTTGTCATTTAAACTGACACCATTCCTGCAAGAAAACTGAAGATTTGTGTTGCACAGCACGCTGTGTCCCTGGAGAAACTGTTTCATTCCAGCTCCAACTCTGACATCTACCTGGCAATGTGGAAAATTGCTCAGCTATATCCTGTCCCCTGAAAGGGGAATACTTACAATTTGAACAATTGCCACTCCCTCAATCCCATCACGATAGTCAAATTTGTGGGAGTTCTTTTTGACAGAGCTGTCAGGCAGCACAGCAAGAATCCGCTCAATGGTGTGAAATGTCCACACGTGGAGATGGTGCTGTTGTGGAAATGTCACTGGATTACAAATCCCGATCGTGTAAATGCTCTGGCAGCAGGTGAAAGTTAAAAACAAATAATAAATTATCCAGATCAGAAATCTAGTGTCAGCAATTGTTACCCTGAAGCCAATGTTGACGGTCAACAGCAGTTTGCTTCTCCAATGTACTTTCAGGAAATGAATCTCCTGTGCTTTCCTGGTCTGACCTAAAAGTGACTCCAGACGCACAGACATATGATAAACTCTTCAATGCTCTCTGGAATGGCTCCAAAATTATCCTCCCTGCTTCTAATCTGTCTCGCCCTGTCAGACTTTTATTTGTTTCACTTAGGCTTCCACTCATTTTGCTAAAACACTTGGAATACAGGCTCAGTCGCTCCAATCTCTGTTCCCACAACAAGCCTGTCATCCCAGAGATCAGTCTGGTCATCCTTCACTGCTCTCCCTCAATGTCAAGTTTGTGCTTTATCAGGTAAGGAGACCAAAACTGCACACATTACTGCATAATGTTCGAGATGGGGTCTCACCAAGGCCCTGTACAGCGGCAGTAAAACACCCTTACTCCTGAACTCAAATCCCCCTAACATGAACGTCAACACCCCATTCGTCTTCCTAACTGCTTTCGAATCCTGTAATATTGCTTTCAGTGACTGTTGTAAAGGTAGATCCGCATGCGTTTCAATGTTACAGCTACCCAACTGGTGGATCTATGTACACTCGTAACTGTCCCAATGCCATTCCCAGTATTTACTCCTTTCTTCAGATCTCACTGCCCTTGTACGGAAGGCGGAGGTCGGTGAAGAATGAAACAAAAAGAAGCTCAAGTCCCTTTATAGAGTAATATTTTCCAATCTTTTCAAATGCACTTTGGAAGAAGGAACCAGACAGGGGAGTATTCAACGAATGGCAGCACTCTAGGAAGCTCAGAGGGTTCTTCTTCACAGATCCCTGAATGTGACTGGACTGGGTAATACACAAGGTGAGAAAGCATAGGGGACCGTAAACTGTGGTCAGTATATTCTTTCTCAGGTTAGGGCATGAAAACTGTACACAATTCTTCAGATGCAGTCTCACCAACACGCTGTGAAACTACTTCAGCATTTCGTTGCATCGATTCCTTTAATTGAAGGTGAACCTAACTTTAACTTCCACTTACATACATTCTTCCCAATAGCCTTCAAAAAAATCCGAAGTTTTCAAGTATAATTTATCTTTCAAAAATGCATACTGATTCTCGCCAATGTTGCTGTTGATTTCTAAATATCCAATAACACACCATGTCTCGTAGATTCCAAAAGTCTCTCTACAGATGTCAACTTAATTGGTCTGCATTTCTTCACGCTATCACTTTTTCCCTTTCTAGATGATGGGATCCATTTCATTCATCTACCTACCATGCTTGGATCACGTTTATTACCTTCCATTTATCTACAATGGCTTTCCGCCCTGTGTGGAATATACAGGAAAATAAAACTCAGCCATTGGCAGTGTAATTAATACTTCAATGCTGACTTATTTGTGGCACTTTGAAATGAATTACATTTGTTACGTTAAACATGGCAATGCTTCATCCAGCTATATGTTCAAGTACTACCTTGTTACTGATATGAATTGACTTTGTGTCTTTAGTTCCAAAAGCCCTATACGATCACTTGGTAAGTCTGGATGATTTTCAGGGTCTTTTTCCATGATGACAGATGCAGAGTAACGTTTATTTTCTCGGCCATTTCCCTGTTTTCCACAATAGACTTTCATCTCTCGATTACAAATTTCCACATTTGACCTTATTTTTGTTTTGTTTCCTTTGAAAACAGATTGTAGATTTGTGCAGTCCTAGTGTTCTTGTGTTTGAGCATGCATGTTCGCTTCTTGTTTTCCTTATTGTTTTCATGGCCCTTCTTGTCTGTATTGTAAATTTCTGACATTTCTCAGGTTTCCACAATGTATGGAATTCTTCTGAATCACTTCTTATAATTAAAATAATCTTCAATTTGTTATGTTAAGCATCATTAAGTCACTTTATCACTCTTTGGTGTTTTTACCTTCAAGAAGTAGACTTTTGTTTCAAACTTTCCAGTATTTCCATAAAGCAGATATATCGAATAACATTGCAAGAAGACAGAGAAGAGATTTCAGGTGGCTGGCTGATTTTTTTTTACATCATCGCTGGCCACGGGTAATATCCTGGATGACTGGAGGACAGGGAAGGCTGTGCCCTTATTCAAGAAGGGCTACAAAGAAAAACTTGGGACCTATACACCGGTAAACCGGACATCTGTAGTAGGTAAGGTAGTTGAGAAGATTCTGAGAGATAAGTTATGCATACATATGGAAAGGCAGGGTGTGATTAGAAGCAGTTAGCACGGCTTTATCTGTGGGAGAGCATGGCTCACATATCTTTTGGAGTTCTTTGATGAAGTGAGCAGCAACGTTGACGAGAGCAGAGTGTTACATGAAGTCCAATTGACTTTAGTAAGGCCTTCAATAAGAGTTCACATGGTACACTGCTCTGGAAGGTTTGATTGCATAGAACGGAGTGGGAACATGGCGAATTAGATACAAAATTGTCTTGATGGTAGGAAGCAGAGAGAAATAGTGGAAGGATTCTTGTCGGACTGGAGGCCTGTCACGTGTAGTGCCTCAGTGTTCGGTGCTGGGATTGTTACTTTGTTTTATGTATAATAATTTACTTTAGAATGTATAAGGCATGATTAGTAAGATTGAAGATGGCAATAAATAATGTGGTCTCGTGGACAGTGAGGAAGGTTGTCAGACATTGCAGCAGGACCTTGATCTCTTGGGCCAAGAAATGGCAAATGGAGTTGAAAGTGGATAAATGTGAGTTCTTTCATTTTACAAAGTCAATTCAAGGTCGGAGTTTCACGGTGAATCGTTGGGTCTTAAGGATTGTAGTGGAACATACGCATCTTGGAATTCAGGTGCACGGTTCCCTGAAAGTTGATTCAGAGATAGACAGGGCAGTGAGGAAGGCTTTTGGCACACAGACCTTCATCAGTCTGGACACGGAATATCGAAGTTGGGGAGTTATGTTGCAGTTATATAGGATATTGGTGAGACCATACTTGTAAAGTTGTGTGCAGTTTTGTTCACTTTGCTCTAGGAAGGATGTTATTAAACTGGAAAGAGTGCACAAGAAATTTACATGTAAGTTGCCAAAGATTCGATGGTCTGGATGTTAAGGAGAGGTTGGACAAGCTAGGAATTGTTAACGTTAGAGTGTATGAGACTGATGGGGATCTGATGGAAGTGTATAAGATCATGGGAGGCATGGATAGAGTGAATGCACTCAGTCTTTCTTCCCCAGGGTTGGGCAATCACGGACTAGAGGACATCAATTTAAGGTCAGAGCAGGAAGAATAAAAGCGAACCTGAGGAACGATTTGTTTTACACGCAGGGTGGTACGAATATGGAATGAGCTGCCAGGGGAAGTGGTTGAGTTGGGTGCATTGACAACATTTAACCGACATTTGTAGAAATGCTTGGAAAGGAAGCTATTAGAAGGATACCGGGCAATAACAGGTAAATGAGACCAGTGTGAAGGGACATTTTGTTCGGAGTGGACCACTTTGGGCCAAAGTGAATATCTCCGTGTTGTCGGATTCTATGACTCGAACAACCATTGCTTGTCTCTCACTGAATGTTATATTGTACTTATCCAATGCACTGGAACTAATTTGACCCTCTAGCCTCCAGGCTTCCTCGATGTTTTATTATAATGTTCAAATTTTCAATATTGCGTGCAGACGGTTTGTGAAATGGTAATTAAATCCATTTTCCCAGCATTATCATACACGTGGGTTAACACAGATTAGATGTAGCTTGAAACTGTTCATTATTACTATGGTACCCACAAAGCTGGGTATTTAATTTCCTGTTTTATAACATACCCAACATTTGTATTGCAACTTTCACTTTGATATCTAACTGCTATCAATCTTTGTTTCTCCTTGCTGTTTCCATGCTTCACCTTACCATATTATGTGGATTCTGAGTGATGTAGCCTCTGGGGAGATTAATTGTAGATTCAGGTGAGGTATTTGGTGAAGACTATTTGGACGTTGAGTTAATTTCGTCACGTTATTCATTCTTCTCAAGTCTTATTATGACATTTTCACCAGATCCCTCCTTGTGCTGGTGGAGTAGAGAAGGACAATGATCTTCCAACAATGCTATGCATTCCTCCAGACAGCTGAGACTGCTCTAACCTGGGTGGGAACTTTACAGCAGGCTAGGAAAGTGTTGCCAATGCTGTACAGGATCTTAATCAGATCACATCTGGAGTAGTGTGTACAGGTGTAGTCGCCTCACTGAAGAAAGGCTATTGTTCCACTGGAAGCAGCTCAGAGTAGGTTCTCTGAACTGATTCCTGCAATGAAGCTGTTATCTTATAACTAAAGGATGATCAGGTTGATCCAATACGCATTAGAGTTTACAAAATGAAAGATTATCTCATTTTTACATCGAACACCGGAAAGAGTCAGCAACAGAAGTCAATTACACAGCCAAATCCACTTATCCAGCCTGTTCCACAGGAAGAGGAGAAGGATATTCAGGCCTTCGACCCTGTCACACCAGAACAGGACGAGGTCACTCCGCCCCTGCCGCCTGCTATACAGTTACAGGAGTAGGCCAATCAGCTCCTTGAATCTATGACACTGCAGGCAGAGTAGGCCATGAGGCACCAGTATCCTATTATGCAGCAAGAGGATCAGCCCATTCAGCCTCCAACAATCGCTAATACAGGAACTGAAAGAGACTGGCACACTAGAATAACAGGATGCCATTCAGCACGAGAATTAAAGAAGAAGATAAAACTATTTGAGAGTTGTTATGGAAAGGAGGAGGCAATTCACTCATGTATATGTTATATGGGAACAGGAGGAGACAAATCACTCCTTCAATCCCATTTCAGGGATGCAGGATGTGATTGTTCAGTATCTCGAGCCTGTTATGAAGGAATATGAAAAGAACGTTAGCCCTTCAAAATGTTTTACAGCAACAGGAAGATTCACAAACCCTCAGGCTGCTGACGTATTATCAGGATGAGGAGAAGCAGATTTTGTGTCTGTAATTCAGGGCAGTCCGACAATCAAAACTATAATGTAGGAACACATCGGGACATTCAGCCCATTGAGTGCGTCATCCAGGAACTGAGTGAATCCATTCAGACACGCATACCTATTGCATAGCGACTGGAGCAGATCTTTTAAAGTTTTGTGCCTGTTTCACAGAAACATGGGAAAGGAAATATATAGGTTACAAGAAAGGTTAGGAATTAGGATAATCATCTTCATTTGTCAATAAAAGGATGTGAGCAAACTGTTGGGAATTAAGGGAAAACGTGAGAATCCATTATTAATTAATTAACAACAGCGGATGTGCAAAGTCGAACCAGAATATATCAGAATCAGCATGAATTTTTAAGGATTAGTTTCTTGAGTTCTTTCAAGATGTGACAAGCAAAGTAGCCAATAGAGACCCTGGAGAAATAAAGTATCTCGACTTTGAAAAGGCATTTATTAAATGCTGCGCAAAATATTAAGCTTTAACATAAGAGGACATGGGTTTGGCAGAAAGTGATTCACACGGATAGAGGGCTGGCGAGCCAACAAAATGCAGAGAGGTGGAATAGTTGTTTCGTTAATGGTTGGCAACTCTTTTTGGTTCCATAGAGCTCAGACCACATTACCCGACAATTTACCATCCATTGTCTTACTTGGATGAGAGGAGAGAAAACACTACATCTACATTTTCAGCTGACACTAAAACAAGTGGAAAAGTAGGTTGATGTAATGAAGATTTAGAAAAATTACAAATGGACATGAACAGTTTCGATGAATGTGCCAAAATCTGGCAGCTAAATTTAACACGGATAATATGGAATTAACCACTTTGATCAGAGGAAACTAACATGTTATAGAAATGGAGAGCAACTTCAGAGTGCTTACTTGCAGAGGCATCTGGGTGCCCTTGTGCAGACCATGGAAAACTCACATTACGTACAGCACGGAAAGAGAAAAGCAGTGCAATTTCAGCATTTACTTATAAAGGAATAAAGTATAAATGGAGGGAAGAGTTACTGTAACTCTGCAAGGTATTAGTGAGACTGTAACTGACGTACTGTGTTCAGATTTGTTGCCCCGACTGCGGGAGGGATGTAGTTACAACTAAAGCAATTCAGAACAAGCTCATTTGATTGAGTCCAGAGATGAATTTGTCTCTTCAAGAGAGTTTGAGCAGTTTAGGCCGATGCACTCTGTGTTTAGACGAATGGGAGGAGACCTCATTGAGGTCTGGAGGATATTAATGTTGATTGACAATATCGGTGTGGAGTAGACATTTCCTCATGTGAGGCAGACTGGAACTAGAGATCGTAGTTTTAGGATTAGGCAGACCAGATTTAAAAGAGTGATGAGGAGAACCTACTTCCCTCAAAGCTTTGTGAATTTGTGTAATTCACTGCTGCAGTGTTCAGGGGATGCTGGGACATTGAGTAAATGGAGGGGTATGGAGAGCAGGCAAGGAAATGGAACTGAACCAGCGATGACAACAGCCATGATTGTATTCAGTGGTAGAACAGGCTTGAGGGTCTGGATTGTTCCTCTTTCTTATTCAGCCCTTCGACTGTACGCCACAGGAACGGGGGAGGACTGGTTAGCTATCAGGAAGCAGGCACTCAGGATAAATCAGTCTTAATCAGTTTGACAGAACGTAACCAGTGGAGTCACATAGTGACCAGTGCTGGGTCCAAAAACTATTAACAATCAATATCAATGATCAGGACGATAGTATAGATGTACTGCTACTAAGTTTGGTTATGAAACTAAAGTAAGCAAGACATTAAGTTACCAAGAGAACGTGGTGACTCTGCAAATTGATATGAAAGATAAAGTCAATGAATAATTCTTTGCTAAGTGGAATATAACGGAATGCATTACTTGCCAGCCTTTTGCAGGAAGAATGGAAGGCAGTATGTTGCTGAAATGGAGAGGGATTACAGGACATAGGGATACAGTGTATTCTGGAGGGTTCACTCTGACCCCTTTAGACATGAGAAGTGTCGCGCCATCTCCCTGATGGTCTGCTCACTGACATTCCCGGGGGCCCCATTGCTCTCAGTACGCACGAGATAGTTTGATGTGATTTGTAAGCGGTGGGGAGTGGTGAGGGGAGAGTGTTTTGAGCCGTGTATCAAGGCGACCGCCTTTAGCCGAGAGGCGAACCTTTCTTTCCGAATGGATACACAAAGACGATGGGGATGGCTGATTGCTTCTGAATGAAGAGTTTGTGGCTGATGCCAAGACAGTGGGTATTCACCAACATGATGTACTGTGCATGGACATACTGTAATATTAATGAGGTGAGAGTTCCTTCAGTTCCTCTAACTCTCACTACCAATATTTGGACCCCACAGAGCCTTGTATGTCATCGGGAATTCTGCTATACTGGGAAAACATGGGTACACCTGGCACCTCCTTGCTGAGGGAGAAAATATTCACCTTATCCAGCATATACGTCCTTTGTCACTTAATGGTGATAATGGTGCAGAGATACTGGGAGATGATGGATATGTCACCCACTCCTGTCCAGAAAGTTACAGAACATAGAAGCTGATTGAATCCCTCACCGTAACAGTCACTGGCAGTACCGTCCTTCTCCTGGTGTGAAGTTTCAGGATGTGTTGAAGGAGATGACACCGCTCTGAGACCAGCTCCTTGTTCAATCAGGGTCCCCTCACACTCTGCTCCTGAGTTAAGTGTAGCTTGTGAAGCTGTTCCTGGAAAACCAGCGGCAGATACAGCAGATCACTAACCCCACCCACACTCACTCCGTGATTTCAGAGCTTCCCCTCTCTGTAGACTCTGCTCCATTTGTTGTTCATGTTGCAGACCGAGATGCTGTAACTACAGTCCCCATGTTTCATACAGAGCCAGGTCTCCAAAGCCTCCGATCTCCATGAATGTCTGAAGCAACTCACAGAACAACCTCGAGCAAGCCATCACCAGCACCTCCACCATCTTAACAAGAACAAGAAACAATCAGAAGCCCCTCAGCTTAAAGTGTTACGGGCCAGGCCGGACCACCACAAAAAATTTTAAGAAGACAATCCCAACCCTAACGTTTCCTTATTTTAAATGTAGATGTGATTTGTGTGTTCCAGATGTGTTGCGACTGGTCAACCCGCTGAACGTTGAACAAGTTGGGATAGCTTCTCTATTGGAACAAACAATAGATAACTGCATTCTACTAATAAACTGTGCTAATAGAAGACCATCCCATAAACGTACCCCTTGGGCAAAAACGATAAATTCATACACAAAATCGTACTTGCAGTACTCCAATCCAGGAAGAAGCAACTTCAAGAGATTTTTCAAAGAAAATAGCTGCTGAGGATTATGTATTGAAACGTCCAACTCTACTGGGACACCGAGCTGCTTCTGAATGCTGCAGCTAAAAACAAAACGAGAAGACCTGGTCTGGGAGAGCTGGCTGCTGGCATTCCAATATTCCTAAATTTTAATAAAACATAAAGGCCTCCTCAATTGTTTATTTCACACATTTTCAGGAGGCATTTTGGCATCTCAGCCTTTAAGTTGTCTCTTCAAAAAAATTCACAAGAGAATATTTCATTTTTAAAATGATAGTATCGTCATTCACACCGACTTTAACAAAATGAACCATCAATACGCAACTTTTTTTTTCATTTTAAACACATTATTCTTACTATTTTAGTAGACTATAATACTTACATATGACATTGACACTAAGCATGCAAACATTCAGAACTCCATTCCATTTCAGCCAGTTTACTCCTGCCACAGAACGCCTCTGTTTTTATTCATCCAAGTTTTGACAACTTGTCAGCAAGTACAGCTTCTCGTCCACTTACCTTTATAACTTCCAAATTGAACAGACTAGACGTTTTCTCCCTAAATTTCTCCAAAACGTTTGGGCGTTACGATCAGTATATAAATTCGTCTCAGACACGTTCTTGGCAATTTAAATTCTGAATTGTTGTAGCACCAACACCGAGCTCAAGGTCTCCTTTCCAATGATGAAATATTTCTCTTGATGGATTCACCGGACACTCCAACCACACGTTACATAATGGAACACTTCTCATCTCTCCAACAGTCCGTCTTAATGACATGCCTCCTCATGTCTCAGTATAAAAGAATTACATGCTTCTATACCTCTTAATGCCTATGCCAGGAAACCTTACTCTCACAGGTAGATATTTTAAGAAGATCTCACACACTCTTCTCAATCCCTCATGAATTCCAAACTTTGATTTTTGGATAAACTCATAATCATCACCCATTTCAGCTTCTCCACTTGCCATTGTTACTCTTTGATCTGTGACACGATTTCTCACTGTTGCAGGAAGTGAATTTTTGAACTCCTTCGAAATAAGAATTTCTCTAAGAGTGTCATAGGTTTGCTCTGTTTTCAACATCCTTACCCACCGTTCAAAGTTACTTTGTTTAATTCGTTCAAACGCAATGCACGTTTAATCAGGGACCGTTCTTAGATTCCTGAAACACTGTCTGTAGGTTTCTGGCACAAGCTTATATGCAATTCAGATGGTTTTCTTCACCTTCTAATCCTCTTCATATACCTCCTTCGATAGGGATGCTAATAAACAACAGCCCGACATACATCCCACTGTCCATGGAGCACCATATGGGTCATTAGGAAGTGAGCAACAGCTCGACATATGCACCACTGACCATGGAGCATCAAATTGAACACATCAGGAAGTGAACAACAGCTTGACACACACCACTGACCATGATGCCCCACATGGAACACAATGGGAAGTGAAAAGCAGCCTGATACGCATCCCATTGTCCATGGGGCGCCACATGGGACACACGGGAAGTGAACAACAGCCTGATTCACACCATTAAATTGTTTCTGAGCTTCACAATGCCAGCAGTGATACACGAGGGAGCCAGAAACCAAGGCAACGGAGAGATACAGAGAGTCAGAGAGATTCAGATGAAAGACAGAAACAGATAGTTAAGTACCTGTGAACATGTTGTGCAAATATATTGAAAAAGACAGGACAGTGGGATTAACTGGAGGAGTGAATACTTAGAGAGCAAAATTACAAGACTGAGGACATTTAATAATGGTATTTTCAGATGAGCTGAAATGGTTTGTTCTATCAAATTCTGAATCTGCTTTACAAACCACTTCAAGCAACATAAGCTAGGACAAGATGACAAACCAACACAGAGAGCTGTGCAGACTATGCTAGTGCGTTGGTCATTAAACAGGACTATCTGCCCAGCATGGGGAGTATGGCAAGATTTTCCTATCATATGGGAACGATAACACATCAGACTACTGTCTATCAGAGGAGGACTTCTATCTCCATTGGACCAGTCTAAGGAAAGGTGTGCGTGTATGCGTGGGTGCATGTGTTTGTGTCTTTGTGTTTGTGTGTGCCTGCGTATGTGTGTATGTGTGTGGTGCATTTGGAGTGGTTGAATGCAACAATCATTGTGTGAGAGAAAATACACATGAAGGAAAGCAGGTTAAATATGAACAACTGACAGAGATTTGTAAAATCGACACAGAGAGACTCAGGGAGGTTTCATGAATATATGAGTTAAAGTGTTTGAGAATATTAAAGTAGAGGCATTTGCAGACACAATAGCGATATAGATCAGCATGCACAGGAATGTCAGATGGATGGGATTTTAGTCTGAGTTCTAATCAGATTTGTTTTTGCAGGTTTCAACCCGAGAGTGTCAGCAGCAGATTGTTGTCATCATTAAGTCTGTGTTTCACGGCTCAAGGTTCAAACAGCAGATGAGTCAAGCCACTGAAGTATGTTCTGGAGCAGTGAGTAGGTAAAGTTAATAATGTTCAGGGCATGGTGTCAGAAATCAGCTCATGGCCAAAGGGATCATCAAAGTTGTGATTCGTCTGTTTCAAGCATCTTCTGCAAATTCCCCTCCAAGCCACTCACTGCCCTGATTGGAAATATACCGCTGTGCTTTCACAGTTCTTGGGTCAAAATCCTGGACTTCCTTCTCGGCCGACATTATGCGTCAACCGACAGGAAGTGGACCGCAGCAATTCAAGAAGGCGTCTCAAGAGTAAATAGGGATGGGTTATTGATGTTGGCCAGCCAGCGTTGCCCAATTCGAAGAAATAAATGAAAATAAAGTATATTGGCTAGGGGTGGGATGGAATCCCAGGAAGGGAATGGAGTTTGTAAACATAATAGAGGATAATGAACTCCAAGCTCCCAATATTTAAATAACGAGGTTGAGAGACAATGGTTCACATTTGTAACAGAGTAGGTCAACGTAAAGACCCATGAGTAATACACAGATGCAAGGAGGGAGACAGGAATTGAACTGGATTCAAAGGATCGACAGGAGCACTATTGGTGGCAAGAGGTTTAGACTATATGAAGCAACAGAAATGCAGTCGGAACTGGTTAATAGAAAAAAATATCTGGACAGTGAGACTTACCAGGGACACCAACGATAGACAGGAGAGGATAATAAAAATATTGAATGATGCGAAGTGCATAATGGATCCACGATGATAATGATAACCAATCAGAATTGGCCGAAAGATACCAAACCAAATAGGATAAACTCTTGTCCATTGTATGAACATTCCAGTCTAATGTTCTCAGATTCTGATCCATTGTTGGAACATTCCAGTATAATGTTTTCAGATTCTGATCTCTCCTTGCTCTCCCTCTGGAGCCACTGATCCCTGTTCGTGTTGTTGGTGATGCTCCCACTCATACTGTGTGATAACACATTGAACGGAGCCCATTTATGATTAAAAGATGGAAACGCTCCAGTGGATAATTACAGTCCGTGGAGACTGACATTAATCATAGTCACTGAACAAACTTGTGTTAAACTCTTCCTTACATGACATTTCATATCACAATAAAAGGGAATATTTAGTCAGACTGGACGGAATGGATGAGAGTTACTGATGGGTGGACTATTAATCGTTCAATTTTTAAATATGTTTCCTTGAATGTGTGAGTATTGTAAGAGAACTGCAGGATTGTACATTTCTCACTCTGTTTATAAAAGGAGACAAGGATAAAATATCAGACTAACTGCGTAAGATGTCTGGTGGAGAAATATCTGGATACACAAATTCAAGGGGGAAAGTGAGGTTTGCAGATAGTGGAGATCTGAGTCGGGAATGTGATGCTGGGAAAGACAGCTGGTCAGTCAGCATCCGAGGGGCAGGAAAATCCACATTTCGGGTGTAAACCTTTCATTAGGAATGAGGCTTACGGCCGAAGGTGGCTGAGAGATTAATTAGAGGGTGATGGGGTTGGAGAAGGTAGCTGAGAATGTGATAGGTCGACGAAGTTACGGTTGGATTGATATGTCGGAGAGGAGGGTGGAATGGGTAGAAAATGGAAGGAAGATGGACAGGTGGAACACATCAACAGGGCAGTGCTGAGTTTGAAGGTTAGATTTGGGATAAGATGGGTGGATGGGAAATGCGAAAACTGGTGAAATCGACATTGATCCCATTGGTTGCAGCGTCCCAAGGTTGAAGATGAACCTTCTTCCTCCAGGCGTCTGGGGGTTAAGGAGTGGTTGTGCAGGAAGCCCAGGTCCTTGGCGGAGTGGGAGGGGGAGTTAAAGTGTTCAGCCATGGCGTGGTGTGATAGTGGTCTGCATATCTTTCCACGGATGCGTGTGGCCCATAAATGTTATCTGGAGTGTTCCACAGGTTGGCGTCCTGTCTTCCCAACGTGGAGGTGACAATATCGGAAGCAATGGCTACAGTAGGTGATATGTGTGGAATTGAAGGAAGGTTCCCGTGGGGTCTTGAACGGAGGAGAGTGGGGAAGTGAAGGTGCAGGTTTTACAACTCCTGCGTTGCCAGGGGAAGGTGCTTGGAGTGGAAGGTTAGTTGATCGGTGGCATGGACCTGACAAGGGAGTCGCGCCGGGAATGTTCTTTCTGGAGCACAGACCGGGGTGGGGAGGTAAATACATTTTTGGTGGCGGAGTCTGTTTATAGGTGGCACAGATGGGGGATGATAACGCATTGTATATGGAAGTTTTGTGATGTGGCAGATGGGGAACAGAGTGTTCTTTCCCTGTTGCGTTTGGAGGACTGGAGGTGTGAGAAGTGGATAAGATGAACTGGAGGGCAACAACCAAGTTGGAGGGGAAATTGCAGCTTATGAAGAAGGAGGCCATCTGGGATATACACTGGGATCAGAGTGTGGTACAGGAAATGTAGAGCAGGTCAGGCAGCATCCGAGATTGCTTTTGTCTGAAACATCGATTTTCCTGCTCCTCCGATACTGCCTGACCTGCTGTGCTTTTCCAGCAGCACATTATCGACATTAATCTTCAGTATGTGCAATAATCATTTTGGCCGACACACTAGATTCAGCAACTTCTGTAATACTGTCTTGAGTTCTGTTTTCCCTTCTATAGGAAACATGCTGTTAAAATTGAAAGAATGCAGAGATTTCCAAGTACGTTGCTGGTGTTAGGAGGTGGTGATGTTGAGTTATACGAAGAGCATTAAGAAGCTTGGGTTATAACTGAGTCTGAGGAGTGACCTTGCTTTTATCACGGTGTGTCCCGATGTTGCACGGTGAGCAATGCCAAAGGTAAGGGAAATAGAAAGAACATTTTTGCTCACATTAGAACTGGACAATTACTTATAGGACAACAAGTTACTGAACTATGGAGGTCGACTGAAGAATGGGATTGGCCGGAGGATTCAGAATTTGGAGGTTATCACAAGAATGAGAACAACAGTAAAGCCACTGCCATATCAATTGAAATCATTCGTTATATCACATTCTCAATCCACCTCAGAGAACCAGCCCAGACAACATAAACCCAGAGGAGATATCTATTCGGCATGGAGCACTACACAGACCGTGCTCGTGTATTGCTGAACACAACCCTCTAATCGGTCCAGAGTAGAACACTGTGCAGACCGCAGAAATGCATTGATCTATAAATCTAGATGAGATATGTGTTCATCAGGGAACACGATGCAGACTGGACTGGTGTACTGTACAATACAATCCCCAATCTACACAGAGTGGAAAGATATGCAGACAACAGCAGTGCATTGACATAAAAATACAGATGATATATGTGACCAGAGTAAGGAACTGTGCCCACCACCCCATTGCATTGCTCAGTAACAGTGTGCTAGATCCCTGCCCAGTTTTGGGAAACTTGCAACCCATGCCAAAAGTGACAGGATGTGCAGTTCCCATCTATTTACAGCTCCAAATATCTCTTGTGCCACGACAACTGGTGGAGTGGTTGTGAAAATCACTGCCAAAGAGAGGTGGCGCGGAAATCAGTTTAAATACCAACATATCGGAGAGGTTAGTGGGCGGCACGGTGGCACAGTGGTTAGCACTGCTGCCTCACAGCGCCTGAGACCCGGGTTCAATTCCCGACTCAGGCGACCGACTGTGTGGAGTTTGCACGTTCTCCCCGTGTCCGCGTGGGTTTCCTCCGGGTGCTCCGGTTTCCTCCTACAGTCCAAAGATGTGCAGGTCAGGTGAATTGGCCATGCTAAATTGCTCGTAGTGTTAGGTAAGGGGTAAATGTAGGGATATGGGTGGGTTTCGCTTTGGCGGGTCGGTGTGGACTTGTTGGGCCGAAGGGCCTGTTTCCACACTGTAACTAATCTAATCTAATTGTGTTTGTGGTACACAGAGAGGGAGAGATTGAAAGACAATGTAATGGAAGGATGTGATCACAAGTTCCAGAATGCTGAAATGTCGACACTTCGACAGAATTCTGTAACATGAGCCAGAGTTTCGAGGAATGATGGATGAACAGGATATTGGTGTGATTTCAGGAGAGTTTTGGATTAACATTTGTTCTGCAGCTTTGGAACAGGGGGTAGGGTAAGCACAGACTTCGACCCATTGACTGGATCTAACAATAATTTGTCTCAATGGCATTTTCGTTGAGTGTGACACAGGAATCGTCTACACGAGGCTGAACTAGTTTCCTGGTGCTACCTTATCGAACTCACTTCATTACCTACGCACCCCACCCCATGGTGTCCCTCTCATTCAATCTGAGCCCGATTCCCCCAACCAACATGGCTGGAGGTACTCACCATCATCTGGATGTCCCTGGCTATTCCGTGATTCCTGGCATTGGTGCCATCTTTAAAAGGCCAAGGTGCACACGGCTGACCTTTCTCAGTTCGGAGCTACCATGCACAGTTTACCCCGAGCATGGAATATAAGGGGCAATCGTAGACAGTGGCACGGAGGTTGTGGTGGATGGAATAGCACAGCGAAAACCTCTTCATTCCGGCCCCGGCGAACTATAACAGTATTATCAACAAGCACCACACTCTCTTACTCACTCCCTTTCTCACAATCCAGGAGAATCAGTCTGGAATAGGACAGGAAGGGATAACCCTGGTGGTGGAACGCCGGATATCCCTTCCCTTATACCTCCCCCTCCTCCTGCCATGTGGGGAGGACCCTGGTACGAGCCGGAGAGGACAGGGATGCCTCGTGTGGAGATTCTGAAACATCCACGTCCCACAGACCGAGTAAGGAGCAATGTTCAGTGAAGGGCAATTCTCACTTTAAACCCACTGGCAGCGCTGCTCCATTTCCCCCAACATAACTTAGAAGCATGGTCCTGATGCCATCTCCCGTTTCCATCAAGGTCTTATAAATGGAATCCCCACGGTTTCGTTGGGCAGGAGGGTGGGCTCACAACACATGGTCACCATCACCTCCCAGGAAAGGAGCACGGATGCTCCCTCCTACACTCCTCCTGTAAATAGCTCAGTTACTGAAACAAATCTGTGATATTTACTGCTATCACCACTTGTCCTGACTTTATCAATAATCTGTGCTCAAATACACCCATTTCCGTCTGCTCCTGCAGCCCCTTTATAACGGTACAGACTGTTTTGCTGCCAGATTGCATCACCTCACACTGTCCTGCATTGATCGTCGTTTGAAATATACTTGCTATCTACACCAAGCTACCGTTGCCCTGTGATTGTTGTACTCCGTCCTCCACACAATTTATAATTCTTCCAGGTTTGGTGACATCAACAAGTATCGAAATTGTCATAGTGTCACACTCCAGTCAAAATAACTGAAAGAGAATGTGGTGCTGGAAAAGTACAGCAGGTCAGAAAGTAATGACTGCAGATGTTGAACATCAAAGCCGAGATTGTGGCGCTGGAAAAGCACAGCAGGCCAGGTTAGAATTCGGTTTACAGACAGGGCTGATGAAGTTCTGATGCCTACAATGCCAATTATCCAAGTCTTCGGATGCTGCTGACCTGATGTGTTTTTTTCTAGCATCACACTCTCAGCTTTGATCCCCAACATCTGCAGTCCTTACTTTCTCCTGCAGGACAATTGAAATACTGCCAGAATCACTGGTCTGATCAAGACATACACTGATACCAAAAGAGCGTCAGAAATAACAACACACATCTCAAAGACCCAGAGAAAAATATTGCAGCAAACAGAGAAATAGATACAATGTTGCCCAGCTTGCAGATTGGGTGAAATAGTAAGAATTTGCCACAGAAAAAGAGAAGTACTGATTGACTGCCATCTTTGTCTCGTATCAGTGTATGTGTGTGGGTGTGGGTGTGTGTGTGTGTGTGTGTGTGTGTGTGTGTGCGCGCGCGCGCGCGCGCGCGCTCACATACCCATGTATTCGTATGTCTGCATCTGCGTGTATGTATTTGGGTGTGTAACTGTGTGTATTAGCGTTTGTGTGTATCTCTGTGTGGGAATGGTCTGATGGTCCCTGCGTTGCTTAATGTGATGGAATTCTACATTCTGTTCGTCTTTCCACTCCATTGCACAGACAGTGATGGAGGGTGAAAACCGTTTGGAATTCAGTCATAGATGGAGGGCAGCAGGTCACAGCATCATGCAAACTGACAGCAACATCAGTAGGAATACACACAGACACACACACGCACAGGCTCAAACATACGTACAGTTTCTCTTTAGAGGTGTGCGGAGAGGTTTGCAGTTGTACTGGGTCTGATATGGAGATACGTTTGGGCTCCCTCAGCAATGTAGAATTAATTTGTTTTTGAGAGGTATTAATGACAAACAGTGTACATATTAAGGAGTGTTTTCACAGCAGTTGTCTTCAGTGAAACATTGATAGAAGGAGACGTGATAATTTGATTGCACATTTTGCAACATTCTATTTGCTCTACACTCTGAAAATTATAAGTGCGAAAACATTCTCAATGACCCAATGATGCCAGCAGGTCAATGTTAGACATGTCCACCTCCTTTTCTAATATCTCAGGGAGAGCATTGCAAGGGATCAGGCAAACACCTCTCTGTTGCTTCTATGAAGCATCGTAAGGCCGCACAATGTGGGCGATTCACAGTCATTAATGCATTCTCAAACAAGCGATGGGTTCTCCACTTTCCACTGATAGTCTAAAGATGTGCAGGTTAATAGACTGAACATGCTCAATTACCCATAATGCCCAGGGATGTGCAGCTTCGATGGATTAGCCATGTGAAACACAGGGTTACCGGAATGGAAATGATTGTGCGACATTCTATGGCAGGTCAGTGTGAACTAGATGGACTGAGTTCCATACTGATCGGATTCTTAGAAATTTGCTGCTTGCGCAGTGGGGTTGGTGAACC
Source organism: Hemiscyllium ocellatum (assembly GCF_020745735.1). Taxonomy (NCBI): domain Eukaryota; kingdom Metazoa; phylum Chordata; class Chondrichthyes; order Orectolobiformes; family Hemiscylliidae; genus Hemiscyllium; species Hemiscyllium ocellatum. The sequence continues at coordinate 15,481,161 of NC_083408.1, forward strand.
AGCAGAGGGAGATATTGCATCATTTTTAAACACACGAGGAAACAAGATATTATCCCCCATTTCGATTAATCAACTATCCCCAAAATAAGAGTGATCCCATTACAAAGCGTTATAGATGAGATCAAGAGATTAAGAAGATAGCTAGGCCCCTAACGTTTTCTTATTTCAAAGGTAAATGTAAGATGCAGTGTTCCAGATCCAATTCAATTGATCAAACTAATTGATATTACGCAAAACACAATTTATTCGAATACTACAGTAAAAGTACAATCAAAGAAAGATGAACTTGGAATAGCAACTCTATTGGAAAACTTAGAAAAATTTAAAGAATTATTTTACTACAAAACTGTTGAATATAACATAAGACCTAAGAGCAGGACTAGGACTCCCAGCCCTTCGACCCTGCTCCATCATTCAATAAGATCATGGCTGACCTTTTTGTGGACTCAACTCCATTTACTCAATCTCTCACTGTATCCGTTATTTTCTTCCAATGTTCGAAAAAATATATACCTTACTTTAAAACAGTTTCCTGAATAGTGTCAATTACTTCACTGGGCAAGGCATTCCACAGACTAAAAAACCTCTGGGTGATGACATTCTTTCTCATTTCAGTCCTAAATCTGCTTCCTCTAGTCTTGCAGCTGTGCCCTCTTATCCTAGCTACACATGTCTGTGAAAACATCCTCTCTATCTGATGTATTAGCCTCATTATTTTACATGTTTCTGTAAGAGCCTCCTTCCCGGTTCTGAATTCCAACTCATCTAATCCCAATCTACTCAGTCTATTCTCATAAATCAACCTCCTTCAAAACCGGAATTAACGTCCTCTGCACCTCTTCCAGTGACGGTACATCCGTTCTCAAGTACGGAGACAAAGTTTGCACACAGCAGTGCAGATGTGATCTTACTAGCACCTTGTACAGCTGCAACATTACTTCTCTGCTTTTAAACTCAACTCCTTTAGCAATGCCTTCCTAGCCACTTCTTGTACCTGCAGACCAAAAGTCTGTAATTCATGCCTGATTCTTCTCAAACCTCCGAGGGGTTTTCCCATGTGCATTCAAGTATGATCAGCTGACGATGACTAACATTGAGTTTCAATGGATTGATAGAGAATACTTGTGAAAGTAATGAGTCAAAGTTGCTGATATCCCTGTCTGATGTGTAACGCTTTCGGAAGTGAATGCCAATACAAGCAATGACATCGAACCACCAGCTGTACAGGGTCTCAAATAATCGTCAAGGAGGGAAACAGAGAGAAACACTTTAATTTTAAGCACAATTCCGGAAGGGAAAACAAATTTGAGGGATCTATGAGAAATGACTTGAGGAATGATACGAATTGGAAACGTGATGCCAGAGAGAGAAACTGATAAGAATGAGAACTTTAAAATGAGATATTACCACACCAGAAGCCACTGTAGGTCAACGATTATAGGGATGATAAATGAATTAGACTCCGTGTGAGTTGATGGACAAGCAGCAGAGTTGAGGATAATCTGAGGTTCATGGAGAGTATAAAGTGAGACGCCAATGAGACGGTTATTAGAATAGTTGAGACTGGTGCAGACCGAGACAGGGATGAAGTTTTCAGAAGCAGAGTGCCTTCGGCAAGGATGCATATCGAGGCTGCAATAGAGCTGGGAAATGAAGTAAGTTTTGGGACAGATACGAAACTTAGGAAGAATCTCAATTCACTTTAAAATAGAATGCTGAGATTGTACACAAATTTGTTCAGGCCCAGGTAAAAGCTGGGAGAGGAATAAAGTCGGTACATGTGGGAGATCACAGCAGAGTTTGATGATACGGGCTCCTGTGTTATAACAGAACAGTCAGTATTGATTAATGCAGGCATTATCCATGGAGCAGAAGGCATAAATATAAATTAATTTATAAAAAAAGAGCATGTCACTAATTCTATAATTGATATGATACTTAGTATAAGTACTTCACAAATTAACATTTTCACAGCTTCTAAAAGATTGATCACCAAAACAAAAGCATGGCCTTTGTAAGATACAGAGCACAGCTCCCTCATTGTCTGTGTGCAGAGATCTGGGTGGGGGGACTGATATTCAACATTTCACTAAAGATGCTGGACTACAGTTATGCAGAAATTCGTGAGTTTATATCTTGAATCCTATTTGCAGATTTGGTCAGTGGTTTTTGTAAGTATGCAAATATCTTATGTGCTGCCAGAAGAAGTTTACTCAATTGAAGCTTCAGATATTCTGGCTATCTTTTGAGAAAAGGTGATAAGCTGCCCTTGTTTACATGAGTGTGCTTAGGAGAGAGTAATACATTTATAAAGTACTGTATAATAATCACAATGTGATTATGAAAATGATGATGTAAATTATTGATGGCTCTACCTACAGGTTTAGCATTGCTATTTATCTTTTGATATCATAGATTAGTTGTGTACGAGTTTTTAAACATCATGTCAAAGAATGTACAAACGGAGGCAGCCGAACTGGGAGCATGCCATTCAGTTCCTTGTGCATCCCTGATTGAATAAGGTCATGCTGAGCTGATTATAGCATTAAACCAGCATTCCCAACAAATCTACAAATGGCTCAGACCCTTCCTGACCACGAACGTATCTGCCCCTGCCTTAACAAGGTGTTTAGGTTCTCTGCTTCCACTAAATTTTCAGGTTAAAAAATCCAAAATTAAATCACCTGCAGAAAGGAAAGTTAATTGCTGCTTTGAGTGGATGATTCCTCATGTTTAACAAATGATCTATAAGTTTGCATTTTATACGTAAGTCGGCATTCTATCCATAGCTAATCTGTCAGGATCCGATAGAATGCTTATCAGACTTTGAGCTAACATAGTCAATTCAATAAATCAAGTCTGCTCCACAATTCAGTACCATTATGGTTGATTGATGATCCTCAAATCCGCCTTCTTGCCTTATCCCCATGGCTCTTGATTCCCTTGCTGCTTCGAGATCTGTCCACCATCTGATTTGATTAGACTTAGCGACAGGGTTTCAACAGGCCTATTATTCAGTAACCCTCTGAGAGAGAAGGCACTCCTCACCTCCTTATAAAGATATGCTCTCTTTGATTGAGGCTATACCCTCTGGTCTAAGACTCTCCCACAAACTGAGACAACCTTCTTGGCAATGAGCCTGTCAAGCCTAATGAAAATCTGGTTTTGTTTTCATTAAGATCTCCTCTCATTCTTCCAAACTCCAATGAGTTTTTCACTAAACTAATCAATCTCACTCCATAAGAAAAAAACCTCAATTCTCAGGATTAATTCGGTGGAGAATCTCCTATCTGCTACTAATACGTCTGTTATATCCTCTATTTCCTTAGAAAATTAGACCAGAACCGTTCACATTTTTGCATGTTCAGTCTGCATAGAAACGTGTACATGTTTAGAATGATATTTATGCACCACCACATTTCAAATAATTGCAAATAGTGCATTCGAATTTCCTATAATTGCTGAATTGCATGCCAACTTTTTAACTGTCAGCCGAGGGCCTGAAATTCCAGAGTATTTTCTGTTGTAAATTAGATTCACTCTTCTATTTTGCCTGACAAAGTTAATCAGAAAAGTTTTCAAAGGCTATATGTCAGATGCCAACATTTTGTGTACTCACCTTATTTTTTTTCTCTATCTCATGATAAACTCCTTGCATCATCCTCACCATTTACCTTTTCACTTCTGTTTGTGTTACTCACACATATGGAGGTAGCACCTTCATTTCTATCACCCAAGCCATTGTGTGATTAATAATTCTGACCCCAGCACTGATCCCTGTGGCACTGCACTGGTTAAAGCTCATTATCTCAAAAATAGTTCCTTGACGCTTCTCTTTCAGCGGATCCTCTCTGCAGACATGTTATACTCAATTAAGCTGTCAAGCGAGAGCAGGAATTAAATCCATGCAATTACTATCGTTCTGTTTGATAAACTAGCTATCTTGGCAACTGGACTTGCCAATACCCAGTGCCTGATACAACTGAAACATTAACATCTACATTTATATTCAATGTTGCTCTCAATAATTGATACAATTCTGTGACGTTACCTCATTACTTATTGTACCTGCATGAAACGTTTTGCAAATAAAGCAGAAGTGCACGCAGATTGCATTGAATTCTATAACTCTGCCATCTCTCGTATTATTTTTCTTCGAATGGACGCATTTGCAATTCCTCATCTCACACATTTGCTTCATCTTGTTCATCTGATCCCTCATTAAGTTTTTCAAACCATAAAAACGTAATGGAGATGCATTATTTGCATATCTTTAAGGACGGGGGTGCATGTATTCATATACCTGTTAAGAAGGGGATCAAGCATTTTTGAAGGTAGAGGAGAATGTTGGATACAAATCAGAAAGGAGTCAATCACGACCTTGTTGAATGTAGAACTCGAGGGGCCAAATAGCCCACATCAACTTCTAGTTTCTATGCATATTCCTGTAAAATTTCAGGATGACCTCCTTTTAATCAATATTATCTAGAATATTGCAGTACAGTATAGGCCCTTCGGACCTCAATAATGTGCTGACCCATGAAGCCAACTTCAAAAAACCATCTAATCTACACAGATTAAAAATGGCTTCTGGGATAATTCAGGAAGCACACATGAAATTCAGGCCTAGCATCTGCCAGTAGTCCCTGAAATAAACATCCTAAATTTGGCCCGATATCAATGCTCATCAATTTGTGATTGAATAGTATCCTTGACAGCTTTCGTCAACCATGGATGGTTCATCTCCTTATCGAGTCCTTCTTTTTTGTGCAGAAGCAAATAATTGTTGAGCTTTATGGGATATCTTCTTGAATGTCTGCCCATATATGCGCACTGACCATTCTCTGGGTTTCTCTTCACATCACGCTTCTGACCAGATGTGAGTCAGAACTCCTCCTTTTAATGTCTGATTCTTTTCAATCATTCAGAGGGAACTTCAGCATGTGGCTGAAAACATGATCAGCGGAGGGTGACTCCTTTCTCCCAGTTTCTACGTCTCTGACGATTCTGCTTGATGATGCCACGTTCCAGTGAGCTGCCTCTGACGTGAGCGCTTTTCCTTCGAACCAGGAATCCCTTAACTACGGTGGGCAGGGCCTTATGCTCTGACTGACCTATCTCCCGCGCTGCCGCCTCCACTGCACCCTCATTCATTTTTCTGTTTCAAAACAGTTTCTAAACAGTTGTAGGCTGGCATGGTGTCTCAGTGGTTAGCACTGCGGCCTCACAGCACCAGGGACCCGGGTGAATTTACAGCCTCGAGCGACTGTGTGGAGTCTGCATGTTATCCCTGTGTCTGCGTGGGTTTCCTCCAGGTGATCCGTCTTCCTCGCACAGTCCAATGATGTGCACAGCAGGAGAATTGGCCATGCTAAATTGCCCATAGCGTTAGATCCATTAGAGCGAAATGGGTCTGGGTGGGTTAATCTTCAAAGAATTGGTGCGGACTTGTTGGGCTGAATCCAATCTCAACTAAAAAAAAATCCTGTCATTGCTGCTCACAAAGCAGTATCCTTCACACTGGGGAGACAAAAAAAAAACTGCTTGGAGGAACACTCCCACTCTGACTGTCGGAATAACCCTGACCCTCACATTGCATCCCATTTCAATAACCTACCTTGCTCTCATGTGAACATTTCGGTCCCGGACTGCTGCAATGTTCCAGTAAAGCACAACCCAAGCTCGGGTAACACCGTACATTACACTTTGGTGCGTTAAAGACTGTAGCAGTTAATATTCAATTTAATAACTTGACAGGTGCCCCCATTATGACTGTTCTCCATTTTCAGACATTGTCTCTCCGAGTCTGGCTATGACCTTGTGTGGTTGTATCTTCTTTATCTTGCACTCAGGAGAGAGACCCCCTTTCCTCCAATTCGCATCTTTCACATCATCTTCTCGTTCACCACTGTTAAAAGTCCATTTATCTTTTGCCACACTCACTTTCACGCATCACCCACTCCCCTACCTCTGTCAAGGAATTACAAATCGCTTTTTCCAATCCTTTTCCGTTCTGAAGAAGTGCCACACTGGACTTTAAAGGCTAACTCGTTTTCTCTGTCGCTGCAGATTCTGCCAGACCTGCTGAGTTTCTCCAGGTTGAACAGGCACAGCACAAATTTTCAAATAAACAAATACTTATGGATACTGGAAAAAAACCAGAAATATTTCTGGAGAAACTGGACCTGAAAGATGAACTCTGCTTTCATTCCTCAAGATTTTGCCAGACCTGTTTAGTTTCTTCAGCTATGTCTATTTTTGAACTAGTTCCACAGATGCTCAAAAGCTCTGTCCGATACGGAGCGCTGTGTACCAGGGAAGTGAACAATAACATCAGGTGCACAGATTCATTGGTTCTGAAGGTGCAAAAGGCTGCATCACGGGCACTGAAGAGCTCTTAATCATGGTCAGGGAGTGAAACAGAGGGAAACACATTCATTTGAAATACAGATGATGTCATTAAAGTAATGGAAATGATTCACATGAATATGTTAAAGAATGTAAGTAATGTTACAAAATGGAGGCGAACCACCATGAAGCGATCCTAACAGAATGAGAATATGAAAATGGAAATGCCACCACATCAGAAACCGGATTAGATCACTGAGTACAGTGCTGATGGGTGAATGGGTCTCCGTGTGAGTTGGGGGACAGTCAGTAGAATGAATTACCGATATTGCAGCTGAAACTGGGCATTCATGTGATGATGTAGATCACAGCAGCAGCATAATTTGTTCAATCGCAATCTGTAATTTTTTTCCCTGGGATAATCTTTCAAACCACCATTACCATCAAACTGATCCATGGTTTAGTAAGGAGCCTGGGGGATCATACCAGAGTCAGAACCATTTGTACCTAAACCTGATGACACACCATGAAACCTATGGTACTTGACCGGTTACATTCCAAATAGCAGGATTAACCTCTGATAGAGAGGACAAAATTATCTCAAGACGAACAGATCATATCTAAGCTTTGCAGTCCTACCACGTCCAATTATAAATGTCAATGGACTATTAAACAACGCACTGGAGGAGAGAACTCCACGAGTATCTCTATCCTAAATAATGTAACAGCTCTATGCATCAGTGTAAAAGATAAGGATATAGTGTCTGCACCATCCTCAGCCAGGGGTGTTGAATGGATGATCAATGGCAATGGGCCCTGACATCTTTCCTGCAATAGGACTGAAGACTTGTGCTGCACAAGAAGTCATCTCCCTGGGGAAACTGTTTCATTCCAGCTCCAACTCTCACATCTCCCTGGCAATGTGGAAAATTACTCAACTATATCCAGTCCTCTAAGAGGGAATAACTACAATCTGTCCAATTACCACTCTCTCAGTCCGATCACGATAATCACATTAGTGGGAGTACGTTTTGACAGAGTTGTCAAGCAGCACAGAAATAACCAGCTCAGTGTGGTTTCTGATAGGTCCCCATGTGGAGATGTTGCTGTTGTGGAAATGTCACTGGATTACTAATCCAGACCAGGCTAATACTCTGGTAGCTGGTTGAAGTTAGAAACAATTAATAAAATATCGAGATCTAAAATCTGGTGTCAAGAATACTGACCTTGAAGCCAATGTCAATTGCAAATACCATTTTCCTTCCCCAATGTACGTTCAGGAGGTGAGTCTCCCGTGCTTTCCTGTCTGCCTAAAAGTGACTCCAGACACACAGACATCTCTTCAATGGTCTCTTAAACTTCCAAGCAAGACACTCTATTGTATCAAACTACGCATTGTTCTTAAAGGATAAACCATGACAGAACACCCGGTCCCAGCCTTGTTGTTGGAATTGGGAGTGGGAAACGCAGTCCTGATGTCCCTGTAGATACATCCTTCCAAACGTCTGATAGATTGTGACAAAATTTGCAGAGCTATCCCACAGATTGCACAGAAACATCAGGAAAGGAGAAGGTCATTCAACACATTGAGCATCCCCCATTCTAGATCGTGGAGAAAATCTCCTCAGTGCGATTTGCCCCATACAGTGTTCATATCACTTAATATGTTTAAACATTGGGATATATAAAATGGGAACTGCTGTAGTTGCTTTGGTCTATCAATTTTGATCTCCATTCAATATACAGACAGTTCTCAGATATCGCGTGTTTATTAAACACAACTCGTCTGAAACACAATTCGTGAATTGTGAATCCTCTTTATAAAGCAAGCTCCCATTCACTGTAACGCAATTCCACCCCTGGCACCAGCTGAACAGTAAAATCCAGCCCCAGTATCCTCTGTCTGCAAAATGCAACCCCAGTGTGTTCACTAAAACAAGAATGCAATCTGCTGTGCAAGCCCTGAAACTGAGACTGAAACTAGGAATTGTTGTCTATATTTAGAATTAAATTATTTCAAACCGTAATTCCATGTCAGCATCATGTAGTCAGTCGGCTCACAGGCTTTCTGGCGAAGAGCTTGATGAAAGGTCCAGTGCTGTAGTCGTTGTAGTCGTTGTAGTCGTTGTTTCAGCATTGTTTCGTTTCAATATATGATTGAAAGATTTTCTTAGGCTATGCTCGTGTGTGGTAGATTAACTTAAATCTTTGGTTGTTGCTGATTTTTTTTTGGGGGGTGTGGTTGCTCCTTCCCCACTTTTTTCTCATAGGCCGCATTTATTAATATTGCATGATTTTCTACAACACCGTGTTCCACAGGAATACAACTACCGTGTTATTGGAGAAAAATCTGGAATTATATCTGATTATGTATCTTCTCATGATGCACCTGCTCTCTGTCTATCCCTTTAATTTCCACAAATCCTCATTCATATTCAGTGCCTTGGCTTCCGTAGCCTTATGTGCCAGAACATTCAGCAGGTTCAGCAGTCTCTAACTGAAGATATTCATTCTCATCTCAATGCAGAGCAGCCTGTCTGTACCTAACGTTGTGGCCCCCTGTTTTTTGACGTCCCAGTCAGGGGAAAAATCATCCCTGCTTCCAATCTGTCTCACCCTGTCAGAATTTTAGATATTTCATTGAAATCACCATTCATTTTCCTAATCCCCATGGAATACAGGCCCAGTCTCCCCAACCTCTATTCACACAACAAGCCTGTCATCCCAGAGATCAGTCTAATCATTCTTCACTGCTCTCCCTCATTGTCAGCTTTGTCCTGTATTGGTACGGAGAGCAAAACCGCACAAAATGCTGTACAATGTTCGAGATGGGGTCTCACCAAGGGCCCGTACAGCTACAGTAAGACATCCTTCCACCTGTATTCAAATCCTCCTGAAATGAAGGTCAACGCACCATTTATCTTCCAAACTGCTGTCTGATCCTGCAATATTGTCTTCAGTGACTGGTGTACAAGGAGATCCAAATCCTTTTCAATGTTACAGCTACCCACTTGGTGGGTCTGTGTACACTGGTCAGTGTGTCAGTGCCATTCCCAGTATTGACTTCTGGTTTAAGAACTCACAGCCCTGCATGGCCATCACAGTTCTGCGCAGAAGGAAACAAAAAATACAGCTAAAGTTCCTTTATAGATCAGCATTTTGCAATAAATCCATTTTCAATTGATAGACTGTAATTCTATTGTTCCCAACAAAGTGCACAACGTCACATCTCCCCCTATTGCTCTCCATCTGCCACGTAGTTGTCCAATCACCCCAGTTGGCTCAATCACCTTGGAGCTTTTTTAACATCCTGCTCGCCCACTCACAATCCAACATCTTTCAATGCTATCAGCAGACTTGGGAACATTGCATTTGAGCCTCTCAACCAAAGATACGATGTGTATTGGGAATAACTGAGTCTTAAACCCCCATCCTTGCTATATCCTCCAAGCTTTCCATTCTAAAAAGTTTTATTCTTACTCACTGTTTCCTGCCAGCTCTCCCATTCTAAAACCATGACCATATATTAGCCCGAGTCCAATAGAATTCAAATTTGCACAATAGGCTTGGGGCTTTATCAAAAATCATTCTGAAAATCCAATCGTATTGCATTAATAACGTCTCCATAATTTTGCTAAAATTCACTTTCTCAAATATGATTCCCATTTCATAAATCTATGTTGACTATGTCTATGCCCATTATGTTCTGTTCCAACACTTTCTCTAGAACTGTTTAGTTGATAATTTTATTCTATTCTCTTTTTCCCACCAGACTAATGTTTCATGGTGTTGCTGGAAAGTTTTATTTTTGCTTTGTTATCTTCTGTGAAGACAGAATGAAGTAGTGCTTCATAGTTCTGCCATTTCTCTGTCATCCATTCTCCATTCTCTGATTTCAAACTGTAATAAGCTGCAATTGCTTTATCTTACCTTTCACACTGGCATATCTTTAGAAGCTATTACAGTTCACTCATATAATGCTTATTGATATACTCTTCAGAAAAGCATCAACTTCTGTCTTAAACAGTTTAATGATAAGCATTCCACAATCATACAGTCACAGAAACACAGACTCTGTATCGTCCGAAATACAGCACGATCGACATTAGTCCCACTTTCTGTCATGAGGCCCAGAACCAGGCATGTTATGACACTGCAAAACTCGTCCAAGTACTTTGTAATTGTAGTGGAGTTACCTGTAACAACCATTCTCTCTCTTCCGGACACCAACACCCTCTGGATGACAGAATATCTTTAAATTCTCTCTAAACCTCAAGCACTTCACTTGTTCCCTTGTTCTTGACTAAATGGAACAGCTGCTGTCTATCCACTCTGTCCATGACCCTCGTAATCTTATCCATCTGAATCACATCCCTTCAGCCTACTCTGCTCCAAAGTATACAACCCGAGCTTATCCCTCCTCTCTCCACTGCTGATACGCTCCATCCCAGGGAACATCCTTGTGAATATCCACCAAACCCCATCCCCCTCAGTGTAATGACATTCGTCCATAATGTGGTATCCAGGACTGCACATTGCATACCATCTTGCCCTAAACAAATTCCTGTAAAACTCTTATAATCTATGTCTACAACTCCTAAGCCTTTAAAGCCCGACTATTAACTTGTCAAGCCACATTCAGGGATGTGTGGAAAAGCATCCTCTGTGCTTCCTAGTCTGCTGTCATTCATTGAGTCCCCTGCCGAGTTCCTTCTTCCATAGTACATCAACTCATATTTATCAGCGTTACATTTCATCTGCCATCGATCTGCACTTCTGGCCATTCCGTCTGTATCTTCCTGCAACATAAGGCCTTTTCCTCACTACCAACCACCCGGTAAATCTTTGTGTCCAACTCAAACTGATTTATCACACTACCCCCCACTCTACCCTCCACATTCTCATCTCCATTATTTATGATAACCATAAATGATAAGGTTAAAAATCACGCAAAACCAGCTTACAGTCCAAAAGGTTTATTCACTAGTACTAACTTCCGAAGCGCTGATCCTTCATCAGGTGGTTTTGCACATAGTAAGCTCGTGCCTCAAATTAAACCTGTTGCACTATAAACTAGTGTTGTGTGATTTTTAATGTTGTCGACCCCAATCCAACACCATTTCCTCCGAATCACAAATATTTGCCTGGATCCCTTCCGTTCATCTAAAATGCTTGGAACACATTTACTACCTTCCATTAGTCTACAATGGCTTCCAGTCTCTGCAGAATGTACAGGAAAATTAAACACAGTCATCGACTGTGCAATTAATACTTCCATTGGTGCCCTATTTCTGACATTTTGATACGAGTTAAATTTGTTTTGTCAGTTTTAGCAATGCTCAATGGAGTTATATTTTCATAAATTGCTTTTATGTCTTTAGTTCCATAAGCTTCATCTGATCACTTGGTTTTCTGGGTGATTTTCTGAATCTTCCTCCATGAAGACAGATACAAAGTAACTGGTTATTTTCTTGGCCATTTCCTTTTTCTCCACAATAAACTCTCCTTTCCCGATTACAATCTTCCACATTTAACCTTGCTTTTAATTTGTTTCCTTTGAAATATAATTAGTAGATTGATGCAGTCTTTGTGTTCCTGTTGTTAGCATGCATGTTCGCTTTTTGATTTCCTTATCAGCTTCATGGCCCTTCTTTTCTGGATCATCAATTTGTGGGAATTTTCAGGTTTCCACAATTTCTGGAATTCTTCTGAAGTCACTTCCTATGAATAATACAATATTTAATTTGTTACGTTAATCATCATTAAGTCAGTTGCTCACTCTGTGGTGTTTTTAAGTTCAAGAAAGTGACATATTTTTCTCACTTTGCAGTACTTCTGTAAATCTCTTGATCCTGACAAGAACTATTCAGGAAGTCTGCAGGTGGATACAGAAGATATTCCGGGAGCCCAGGTTGGTATTTTCCCAACTTTGCTGGCCAACGGTTGAGTTCCCGCAGGACTGGAGGATAGTGAATGCTGTGGCCTTATTCAAGGAGGGCTACAAAGATAAACTTGGGAGCTATAGACCAGTAGAACTAACATCTATAGTTGATAGTTACTTGAGAAGATTTTGAGAGATAAGATATACAGAGGAACCTCAATTATCAGATTGAGATGGACGGACCACTAATTTAATTAATCTACACTGGGGCTCGGAGTTTTCAGTAAAGTCTGTTCCCCATTTAGGAGACAAGTCAAAAGCATACTGCGTGTGAGACCCCATGCCAGGTCTGATCTGTTCCCGCCTTGTCCGGTCCCACCCTGCCTCATCTATGCTCCGCCCACCCCGAACTCTGTCCATTCCCACCTCGACCCCCGCCCGCCCACAACCCCGTCCACTCCCACCCCACGTCCCTGCCTTCTCCCACGAACCCCCAAACCGTCTGCTCCCACGCCCCCGGCCTCACGCCCACATCCTCATCCACTCCCACCCCGTGTCACTGCCTGCCCACGACCGCCCCATCCCTACATCTCCCACTCCAACCTCGTCCCCATCACCCCACAACCCTATCCAACGCTACACGCGTCTGCCCCGCCCGTTCCGACCACTGCAACAACAACATTAGTCCCCTCACCTGGCACATCCATCCTAGCCCACCCATCATCCAAACACGATCCACACCCCCACACGCCTCTAACACTGTGCCCCGCACCCTCAAACCCTACACCCCACACCACAACCATCCCTGCCCGTCTTCGGACTCCCGTCCGTGCCCCCAACCGCCCCTAGCCCTGCACCCCCAAAACTGTATCCCCAACCACCTCCCTTGGGGCAGCCAGACTGCACACCAACAGGACTGCTGCTGCTGTCTGTGTGGGGTAAGTGTTCAAATACCACACACACACACACACACACACACACACACACGTTTTGACGAGTTCCACCTTTGCTGTGTACAGGACAATGTTGGCGCAGTTATGTGGGGAAGGGGGGTTTAGGGTAAACCCCTGTGTAGAACTCCAGGGAAAGTGTGGGGTGAGAGAAAGAGAGAAGGTGGGTGCTCAGTCTTTTAGAGCCCGTGCCTGGACTGTTCTTGGCAGCATTTTAGTAAGACAGATTTTTTTAAAATCATTTTACCTACAAACAAAAGACGCAATCAGGGTTGAAAAGCATAATGTTTCTATTGGGAACTTTAGGTCCCCTTCGGATGATCCAAATTTCGGATAATAGAAATGTAGACAATCGTGGTTCCTTTGTACATGCACTTGAAAGACAGGGTTTGATTAGCAGCAGTCAGCATGTTTTGTGCAAGAGAGATCATGGCTCTCAACCTTGTTACAGTGCTTTGATGAAGTGACGAGGAACAGTGATGAGGGCAGAATGGTATACATCGACTATATGGATTTCAGTAAGTCCTTTGATGAGGTTACAGAAGATCAGCTCCTCTGGGATGTTTGATCGCCTGGAATCCGGCGGGAATTGGTAAATTAGATACACAATTAGCTTGGTGTTAGGAAGCAGAGGGTCATATTGGAAGGATGCTTGTCAGACCGGAAACCTGCGAATAGTGAAATACCTCAGGGGTCGGTGCTGGGAACATTGTTTGTTTCTATATCTGTGTGTGTGTGTGTGTGTATATATATATATATAATCGACATCGTAGTTGCATGAAATATGTTACACGACACTAAAATAGGCAGCATCATGGAGAGTGAGGAAAGTTATCAGGAATTTCAGAAATTTCAGCAATACCTTGATCAGCTGGAGAAGTGCAATGAGAAATGGAAAATTTAGTTCAATACACATTGGTGTAAGTTCTTGTATTTTAGAAAGTCGACACAATGTTGGAATTTCATGCTGAATGGTTGGGCCTTAAGGAGTTTAGTGGAGCAGAGGGACCTTGGGGCTCAGGTGCACGGTGCTCAGAAAGTTGATTCATAAGGAGGTATGGTAGTGCAGAAGGCTTTTGGCACACTGGCCTTCATTATTCAGAGCACTGAGTACCGAAGTTGATGAGTTACGTCGCAGTTAGACAGAACGCTGGTGAGGCATTATTTGAAGCGTCATGGTCAGTTTTGTTCACTTTGCTATAGGAAGGATGTTATTAAACTGGAAAGAGTGCAGAAGAAATTTACAAGGACGTTGCAAAGGTCTTACTGGTCTGAGTTTTAGGGAGAGGTTGGACAAGCTAGGACTTTTTTACTTTAGAGTATATGAGACTGAGAGGGATCTTATAGACGCTTAAAAGTTCCCAGGAGGCATGAATAGAGTGAATGCACTCAGTCTTTTCTTAATGGGGTTGGCCAGCAATCACAGAGTATAGGGCATCAGTTTAAGGTCAAGGGGTAAGATAAAAGACAAACTGACGAGCAATGATCTTTACACACATCTTGGTATACACATGGAATGAGCTGCCATGGGAAGTGGTTGAGGTGGATACATTAATAACATTTAAAAGACATTTGGATAAATTCATGGATAGGAAAGGATTAGAAGGATACAGGGCAATGGCAAGGAAATGGTTTGGTGTGAGTGGACATTTTGTTCAGAATTACCACTTTGAGCTGAAGGACCTGTGTCCGCGCTCGAGAACTCTATGAGTTGAACAACCATTGCTTGTCTCCCACTGAATGTTATATTGTACTTTCCCAATTTACTGGAGCGAACTTGACCCTCTATCCTCCAGGCGTCCATGATGCTTGGCCACAATGTTCACACATTTGATATTGTATGCGGACGCCATGTAAAATGCACTTTATTAACGCCACTATTCATCAAAGGCTGATTCAGAGTAAGGTGAACATTTAGCCTTTCTTACTGCACAACAACTCCGAAATAAACTGCTCTCTAGCTTGGTTCTCAACAAAAACTTCAACCCATCTCATATACATTTACGGAGTTTATTTTTCACAGCACGAGTAATCACTCAGTTAACGCAGTTTAGATACAACCTGAGACCATCCAATAAGACTGCAGTATGCATGTGTAATTTCCAGAGCACATGATGTTCAGATTTTCTCCAGCCGTTTTGGTTTAGATATATAAAACACCAATGTTTGCTTCTCTTTACTATTTGTAGGCTGTACCTAAACTAATTCTGTGATGGCTGAGGGACATGGTCTGTGTCGTTATTAATGATAGACATGGACAAGACACTGGGATTATCTGAATAAATGTCCAACATGAATAATCTTCCCCCCTCTACCAGGATAAATGTCACTATATTCTGTCTCCTCCCTCACACTCACTCTTACCTGTTATAGCACCTACCCCCGAACAAAGCTCAAGCTCTACCTCCAAATAAGGCTTAGGCACGAACACTCTCACTACTGAATTCAGCACTTCCCTTCCCTCACTTTCTCTGTCACTTATGCAATAGCCTACAAACTAATAACACGAATGAATACAACACTGTGGGCTGACTCATTCAGGACACCTCACCAGGTCACCCCACCTGGACCAGCACTAATAGGAGGGCCACCCACTCCCATCCTTCCACCCTCCTCCACTTTCTCCCATTCCAGGAGAAACAGCCTGGAATAGGACAAAACGGGCCAACTCAGGTGTGGGGTGTCTGATATCTGTTCCCTCTCCCCTCCCCACCCCATAGGGGAGGACCTTGATTTGGGCCAAAGAGGACCGGGACGACTTGTGTGGAGATTCTGAAATATCCACGTCCCACCAACCGAGTAAGGAGCAATGATCAGCGAAGGGCAATTCTCATTTTAAACACACTGGCAGTTCCAACGTCACCTCTCTTACTCTCCAAAAACAAAGAGACCACACTGCACAGAAATGCAGACATAGAATTACATAGAAATATTGGTAAATACCCCAATATACTAACATGTACAATATGTACAAGAAGACAAGCATACACACACAAAGAAGCACACATCGACACATACAGTCACGCACAATAGAAACAAACACAGAGCGAAATACACAGGCTGATAGACAGACGTAGGCAAACAGATACTCATATAACAAGCATATGAACACACACACAGAGACACTCGTCTCATTAAGACACAAATAGATCAGTTTATGATTTATAAGTGGGTCAAGGATTCTAGGCAAAAGGCAGAAGACTGAGGTTAAGGAACATATAAGAAATTATTGACGACATATCAGGCACGATGGGGTCAAATAGCCCAATTCTACTCCTTTTCTAATTCTCTTCTGGCGTTATGATATCAGGTATTCTCTTCCTGAGAAAGCAGCAGAGGCTGGATTTGATAAGTATTTGATCGGAAAGACACAGTGGGAATATGGGACAAGTTTGGAGTGCGGAATGGCGTCTGGCAATTCCTAATTACTGTATCTTTTTATCTGAAATGAAGTGGTGATTTGATGTTGGGTTAACAAAGTTTAAAATAACGGGTCTCACAATGAAATAGTATTGTGCTGTCTGTGGTGTCCTCCTTCAGGCTATCAGTATAGATTGTAAATAACTGATGCCATCTGACTCATACCTGTGGTACACCAGCTGATACACTTTTAACATAATGATCCATGAATCGTGACTCTGGGATTTCTATGTGTTAACCAAACGTCATCCCATGCTAATACATTATCCGCCAGACTATGAGCTTCTGTCTTGTGTAATAACCTTTATTTTGTGATACCTTGTGGAAAATCTCTAGAAGGCCTTGTGTCTCCCAGACCCCCTTTATCAAGTCCGCTTGTCACGTTCTCATGGATCTCCAGAAACATTTTGCATGAACTTAAACGGCAAAATATAATTTCCCTTTCACAAACACGCACTGACTCTGTGTGAAGCTTTTCTAAATGTCCATGCTTGCCAGGTTTTCCCAATTAAGCTCGTCCCATCTGCATTCATTTGGTCCATATGCCCTACATGTTTCCCATTCATATGTTTGTCCAAATGTCTTTTCAATGTTACAGCTGTACATGGATTTACGACTCTTCCTCTCGCCGTTCATTCCATAACCACACCACCCTCTGTGTAAAAACGTTGCTCCTTCATCCCTTTTAAATATTCCCCCATTAACCTTAAGGCTATGCCGGCTATTTTTGAATTCCCCCATCCTGTGGAAAAGACATTGGCTATTCACCCTATCCATGCCTCCCATGATTTTCGAATTTCTATCTTGTCACACATCAATCTCTTACATTCCATCTGACTTTAACTTCAAGATCAAGTATTTAAAAATAAACATCCCAAATTTGAAGCAATACTAAAAGTGGCTAGGAAACAACACACAGTCCAAATTTAATATTTTGATTTGCTTTTCTCCATGTAACAATACTGAGGCAGCATGAAAATATCAGTAGAGAAAATAAGTAGTCAAACACATGAATTCATTTTTTCAAAGTGGGTGATGATTTTTGCAGTGAAAAGTTACTTCTGGCCAGATCTACATAATACCACATCCTTAACATTCACCCTCTTGGCCTCCCTGTTACCTTGACTGGATGTGTCTTCTTTATCTTGCACTCAAGAGAAGGAAACCCTTCCCCCTATTCACATCGTAGTTTAAACCCGTTTTACGTCATCTTCTCGTTCACTGCTGAGAAAAATCCATTTACCTGTTTCACACCTTCTTTTACCTGTCATCCATCCCCACCTCTGGCAAGGGATCAAAAGCCCATTTTCCAATCATTTCCAATTCTAAAGAAGCATCACATTGGACTTGAAACGCTAACAATATTTCTCTGTCTCTGCAGATGCTACCAGACCTGCATAATTTCTTCAGAAATGAATAGGAACTGCACAAATGTTCAAGTCAGCAAATAATTATGGATACTGGACATGAAAATGCAAAAAAATGCTGGACAGATTGGGAGCTTTATAGAAGGGTCACTGAAGAATTAAATCGCAGTTATTACAGATAAAATGGGTTAACATGTGATGCTGAAAAACCACAGCAGCAGCCGCAGCAGAAGCAGAATACTTTTCAGAATAGTCTGTAACTTTTTCGCCAGGGTAATCCATCAGTCTACTATTACCATGAAGCCAATCCATAGTTAAGTGACGAGTGTGTGTGAACATGCCAGATTCAGAACCATGTGTATCTAAACTTGATGATAACTCGTTAAAGCTATCGCACTGGATTGGTTACACTCCAAACAGCAGAACTAACATCTGATGGAGAGGGAGAACAGATCCTAATTCAAACAGATCAAATATAAGCTCTGCAGTACTGCCACATCCAGGGACAACGGTCAATGGAACATTAAACACCTTACTGGCGGGGAGGTCTCCTGAAATATCCCCATCCAAAATTATGAAACAGCCGTGTATATCTGTGTAAAAGTCAAGTATGTAGTATCTACACCGTCCTCAGCCAAAAGCGTGGTGTTCATGATCCACCTCATCCTCGCCATGATGCCCACAGAATCACAGTTGCCAGTCTTCAATCAATTTGATTCATTGCACGTGACATGAAGAAGCCGCTGAACACAATAGATACGGCAAAGGCAATGGGCCCTGACACCATTCCTGCAATAGGTCTGAAGACATGTGCTGCACAACAAGACGTGTCCCTCGGGAAGCTGTTTAATTCCAGCTCCAACTCTGACATCTCCCTGGCAATGTGGAAAATTATTCAACTATGTCCAGACCCCTCAGAGGACAATAATTACAATCTGAACTATTACCACACCCTCTGTCCCATTACTATATTCAAAACAAAGGGAGTCAGTTCCGACAGATCTGTCAAGTAGCACAGAAATACCCTGCTCAACGTGGTTTCTGACAGTTACCATGTGGAGATGGTGCTGCTGTGTAAATGTCACTAGATTACAAATCCAGACCAGGCTAATGTTCTGGCAGCTGGTGGTAGTTAAAAACAATTAATAAAACATTGAGTTGTAAAATCTGGTCAGTAGTCGTGATCTTGAAGCCAATTTGTAATCACCACTTTCCTTCCCCAATGTACTTTGAGATAGTGAATTACCTGTGCTTTCCTAGTCAGGCCTAAAACCGACTCCGACCACACAGGTATGTGATACTCTCGTCAATGGTCTCTAAATTGGCCAAGGAAGAAACTCAATAGCATCAAACTGCTCTGAGGTATTAAAGGATAACCCCGGACAGAACACACGGCTCCAGCATCATTATCGGAAAAGGGATTGGGAAACACAGTCCTGTTGGCCCTGCAGAGACCTGCTTCTCAACATCTGAGAGCTCCTGACAACATTGACAGAGCTTTTCCAGACTGTCCAGAAACATCGGCAAATGAATAGGTCAATCAACACACTGAGCCTTCCCCCATTTCTGCTCAATGCAGTTTTCTCAAACAATACACATATCCTGCAACGTGATTAACCACCGGAAAAATATAAAATTGGAACTACAGTAGTACAGTGTTCTACCTCATTCAATGCAATGACAGCTACTCCTTTATCTCCACACCATAAGCCTGTTATCGCCACCCATTTACTGTCTAGAAATCCTTGTGTATAATCGGTGCCTTGGTTTCCACAGCCTGATCTGGGAGAGAATTCCCTAGGTTCACCAGTCTCTGAGTGCAGACATGTAGTTTCATCTCAATGTAGTGTGGCCAGTCTGCACCTAATACTATGGCCCGTGGTGGTTGACGTCTCAGGTAGGGGAATTATAATCCGTGCATTCAGCAAGTCTCACCCTGTCAGAGCTTTGTATGTCTCACTGTGATCACCACTCATTGTCCTAAACACCATGGAATACAGGCCCAGTTTCATCAAACCCTGCTCCAACAACAAGCCTGTCAGCCCAGAGATCAGTCTGGTTATCCTTCACTGCTCTCCCTCAATGTCACCGTTGTCCTTTATTAGACAAGGAGACCAAAACTGCACACAATACCATACAATGTTCGAGATGGAGTCTCACCAAGGCCCTGTACAGCTGCAGTAAGACAAACTTACTCCTGGACTCAAATACCCCCGAAATGAAAGACAACACGTTATTTATCTTACTAACTGTTTTCTGTTCTCGTAATATTGCTTTCAGTGACTGGTGTACAGGGAGATCCAGATCATTTTCAATATTACAGCTCCCCACTTGCTGGGCCTTTGTACACTGGTCAGCGTGCCAATGCCATTCCCAGTATTCAATTCTGGATTCAGAACTCACTGCCCTACATGGACCACGACGGCTGCGCAGACGGAAACAAATAAAGGAGCATAAGTCCCTTTATAGATCAACATTTTAGAGCCAATTCATTTTCAAATTTTCGACTGCTGTTCTATTTATCCAACGAATTGCACAACATCACATCTACCCATGCTGCTCTACATCTGCCAAATATTCACTCCACTTATCTCAATCACTTTAGAGCTTTTCTACATTCTCCTCACCCACTGAAAATCCAACATGGTCTAGTGCTGTCAGCAGGATGGGAAAAATTACATTTGGTTCCCTCAACCAAATATTGGATGTGTGTTAGGAACAGCTGGGTCCCAATCCCCCATCCCTGTGATGCGCCATGAGACTTCGTTTCGAATAAAAGGGTCCTTTTATTCCGTGTTTCTGTCTGATGGACTCCTTTGCGGGAGCTAGTACTCTCTGACCTGTTTTTTCCCCTTATTTTCTCCCCCTCCCATTTCTCTCTGTGACTTACTGACCTTATAGCTTGGACAGCATCAGCAGCAACGAGAGCCCAAACATGCTGACTTTGAATGGACTCAGGGCATGGCACTTAAGAGGTCTCAAGTGGAGCACAGTATATGAACCTTGAGCTGGGCCCAGTGCAGATGAGAGTTTGTCCCTGCTTATTCATCCGGAGCAAGCACAGCGCCTGGAATTGTAGACTGGTACATCAGCAGAAGTAACGTGTGTGAGGTAGGCCCAGTAGCACAAGGTGATGCAAGAGGATCGAGGACTTCGTTGTTGGTTGGGTGGTGCGTTGGTGCTGATGAAGTAGACGATGGAAGGGCATCATGGCAACATCGATGAGGTGGGCATAACTGTAAGAGACATGTCTCTAACATTGCAGGGTCTGGCACTGGGGAGGATGAGGCGGTGATGCAAGAGTATTGGCCCAGCAGCAAAGATGGCACCTGAGGAACAGCAACTTCTATGTTGGTGGCCTCTGGTGTTGATGGGGGATGCAGGTGTCACCGATAGTAAGGAGCTGACCTAGGACCAATGGACTTTCTTCCAGCTATACCTTTCATTGTTTTTTTTAAATATTCAAGATTCAAATTATTTAAAGCAGTGCCAGTTTGATGCTAAATGATTTGTATTTATCCTGTAAAATACACCTGAGAGTAAACGCAAAATCGATTTCAAAATATCCCACTCATTGTTTCCTGCCACCTATGCCGTGTGAAGGCCATGTCCATACGTTAGGCCCAGTTCCGTAAGATGGGATGCTGCACACTAGTTTTGGGACTTCACCGCAAAACTTTCCAAAAAGTCAAATACATTACATCCATTGCTTCACCATAATTAACTAACCAGCCAGTATCTCAAATATGATTCCCATTCCATAAATTTATGCTGACGTTGTCTATGTTAATTACTTTCAGTCCCAATATTTTCGATAAAACCTGTATTTACTAATTTCATTCTATTCTTTTTTTCACTTGACTTGGGTTTCCAAGTCGCGCTGGGAATGTTTTTCTGTTTTGTTGATGTTTTCTTCTGTGAAGACAGAATCGAACTACTTGCTTCACAGTTCGCCATTTCCCTGTTTTCCATTCTCCATTCCCTGGTTTCAGATTGCAATAAACTGCTTTTTTCCTTTACTTTCACAATAGCATACTTTGGGAAGATATTGCAGTTGAGTTGTATCACCTTTATTAATACGTGTTTTCAGAAACCAACAATTTCTGCCTTAGGCTGCTCAATGACTCCCCTTCCACAATCATACAATCAGAGAAGGAGATATTCTGCAACATCAGAAATACAGCACGATATGTATAATTCCCACATTCCTACATGCAGCCTGTAGCCGGGAATGTTATGAGAATCTGATGCTGGTCCATGTACTTCTTAACGGTTGTTAGGTGACCCACGACAACACCCCTCTCAGGGAGTGGATTCCATAACACTCTCTGTGTGAAAAACAATTGTCACATTCTCTCTAAACCTCAAAGCCGTCACTTTAAATGTCTTATTCCTTCTTCTTGGCCTTTTGACTAAAAGGAACAGCTGCTGTCTGTCCACCTTGTTCATGTCCGTTGAAATCGTAACCTTCTGAATCACATCCCCTTCAGTCTTATCTGCTCCAAAGTAAACAACCCAAGCTTATTCAATCTCTCTTCATCCCTGATAAGGTCATTCCCAGGGAACATCCTGGTGAATCTCCTCTGTACACCCTCCAGTGCAATCACATTCTGGCTGTGATGTAGCTCCCACAACTGCACACAGCACTCGATCTATGGCCTAACCAATGACGTGTTTAGATCATATTATGTACGCCGCGATGAATAAGCAAAACGTCTACAGTCCCATGTACTTTCTTAACCAGCTTATTACCCTGTCCAATCACATTCAAAGATGTGTGGAGATGGTCCCTCTGAGCTTCCTAGTGTGCTGCCATTCATTAAGTATTCCCCTGTCTGACTCCTTCTTCCAAAGTGCATCACCTCATATTTATCAGGGTTCCATTCCATCCGCTATTGATCTGCCCATCTGACCATTCCAACTGTATCTTCCTGTAAAATAAAGCCTTCCTCCTAATTGTCAACCACGTGGCTAATCTTTGCGTCAAACACAAACTTACCTCAATTCTCCCCTCACACGACCCCTCCACATTCTCATCGACACCACTTATGAATACCACAAAAATGAAATACACTGCACTGCTCCCTGTGGTACAACAAAAGACACTGGTCTATCTCCACCACATTTTCTGTAATGTGGGACCACATTAGCTGCTCTCCAGTCCTCTGGAACCTCCCTTGTTGTCGGATTTGACTTAAACATTTCGTCAGATCATTTTCTCTCTTGTCTGAAACATTATTCTGTGATACAACTCATGTGGATTTACATCAGTCCAATTTGCATCTCAGTGGAGAGCTCTGAAAGCATTTTCTCGAATTCTGTACCTGCATCCTCCGTCTACCAGAAAAAAACACAGATACGAAGCACTCATGTAATAATCTATCAATGTTCTCCAGCTTCACATACGGATTGCCCCCTTGGTTTCTAATTGGCTCTAAGTGTTCCCTGGCTATTCTGTTCTACTTGATGTTTTTTGTAGAGTACATTGGGATTCTCTCTAACCTTGCCTGCTGCACTTCTTCAAGCACCTATATTAGTAAGTCTCCTGGGTGTGAATTTTCTAAGTTTCCCTGCGATACCTCTCATTCTTTGAAACAGTACCGAACACAGGTGTAATCTCATTCGCACACTATGCAGCCAGTGCAGAAATCCTTTACTTCTATGTTCCCGTTCCCTTTAAATGAAGGCCAACTTGACTTTTAACTTTCCATTTCCAAATGTCCCTCCTGAACCGCTTTGTTTTAATGTTATTTACTTTTCACTGTCTGAGCTCTTAAAAACCTGAATATCTAACTATGTCACATTTACTGGTTTTCCATGTTTTTGTCTACAAGACACAGCTTCAAACCATTTTTAAAAAAAAGTCATTAAAGGTGATTTCTTTTCGGGTGAGATCCAAGATATTGGTGAACCATTAGGGTTGTCCTGCTCAACTCTACAGCAGAACCCAGACAAAGTGATGCATTTACCTTCTCTTTCTTACCCATAGTGAATAAAATGCTGATCCCCCATGTTGCTGCATGTCAGTTGAAGTGAGTATGGAAAATGACTGAGGGCAAAGGGCCACGTGGATCGCAACGAGCACGCACTGCCTTGCAGCCACGGATACCCCCGCGGCCGTGGCGTCGACCTCTGCAAACCCGCCAAAGGACTTACCATTAGAGCAGAGCTTGGTCATGGCGTACGTAAAACTCCAAGAGAAGATTGATTCAGAGATGGAGTAGAGCCGGACCAGGCTGGAACTGATCTCGGCCATGCTGCAGAAGTATGACTAGGGGATCCAGCCTCTCAGACAAATGTCATGGAGGATGAGCAGCGGACTGTGTCCTCCGAAACTGCAGTGGAATTCTCAGCACGTCGGGTCCAGGCCGTGGGAATGCAGGTACCGGGCGTGGAGGAACAGGTCGACTTTGAAAATCGAGGCCATCATAAGAATATCTGCCTGATCGGGCTGGTGGGATGGGAAGAAGAAGGCCAGCCCACCAGTTTTTGAAGCAATGGCTTCGGTAGTTTTTTGAAGCTGGAATTCGAGACGGGCCGGGTGCAGGTCGAGCAGGCCCACCAGATCCAAATTGACAAGCCCGGGTCAGACCAGCATCCCCGCCCAGTCCTTGTGCAACTCCTGCACTATGGAGAGAAAGAACTGGTTATCCAACACTGGGGAAGGATCCACAGGCTCTTATATCCAAAGGATCACGAATTATATTTGTCTAGGACATTTCTACGGCCATGATCCACAAGAGGCATGCTTTTGATAGGATCAAAAGGAGGCTGAGGGATTGGAATGTTCAGTATACTGTAAGATACCCAACAATATTACGTTTCAACCACGGAGTGTCCATGTTTAATTTTGACTCACTAGAAAATGCAAAGGACTTCCTGGACACCTTGAGATTGATTGGCTGGCTCAAATAGTATGGACAATCATGTTCTCTTTGTTTCCTCTGTAGTTTGCATCGTTTACATGTTTTTTTTAATATGTGGGGGTCCCATTCATTTATCTTTCTCTTTTTTCTCCTTTCTTCCTCCCCTCCCATCAATCTCATTATCTATAATGTACTTTTCGTTTCTCTCTCTTAGTAAAGAATGAGGGCAGTGTTCGGGGGAGGGGGGGTGTAGGGTTATTTTTTTTTCACCAGGGCTGCCTTGGCTATGGATGTGACGGGTTGAGTACCCACGTTTAATTTTCTTGTTGTCAGACGCATGTAACATTTTTAAGATTGTTTTGTCTGGTTTTGGCGAGCAGCTTCAGCTAGTAGGAACCAAGTGGAATTAATGGGAAGTGTGAGCGCTCCCTGTGGGGAAGGAGGGAGAATCACCTCTTATTTGTGTTATATGTTGATTCATTGTACAAGGAGTTGTTAGGAGTTTTGCGTTGGTAGTTTTTGCAGTTCTATTTTCAAGTTTATACGAACAGTTTACTACTTTCTCGCAGTGCACAATAAAAGGGGCCCTTCCTCACGGGGGATTACGGGCTGTTTTGGATGGCTATGGCTAATCACTTGACTAAATGGTGCACCTGAAACATTAAACGGGAGCCATTCCCCAATTGATGCTTTCAGATCTTAGAAAGGAAAGGGTCAATGTAGCCTTGGTGCCTGATAAAAGAAGCCATCTAACTGATAAGGAACATTTAAAGTTACAGAAGAGAGTGTTTGGCTGGATGGTATTTTGATCCTTTAATTCAAAATGGAGAGAAGTAGCTTTTCGCATTCAGAAGAATCTTCTATATCAGTTGTTTGTCCAAATTAAGGACGAATGTCATTTGTTTCTGATCCATAGAAATTTAATACATAGAGAGGAACATGGGAGACAGTCATAGAGTCAAAGAGATGTACAGCATGGAAACAGGCCGTTTCGTTCAGCCCAGCCATGCCGACCAGATATCCCAACCCTATCTAGTCCCATCTGTCCGCACCCAGCCCATATCCCTGTTAACCCTTCCTATTCATATAACCATCCAAATGTCTCTTAAATGTTGCAATTGTACAAACCTTCACCACTTCCTCTGCTAGCTCATTCCATGCACGTACCACCCTTGAAATGTTGCCTCTCGGGTCTCTTTTATATCTTTCCCTTCTCACCCTAAACCTATGCCCTCTACTTCTGGACTCCCCAACCCCAGGGAAAAGACTTTGCCTTTTTACCCTATTCATGACCCTCATAATTTTGTGCAACTCTATAAGGTCTCCCCTCAGCCTCCGACGCTCCCAAGAAAACAGCCCTCGGCTGTTCAGCCTCTCCATATAGCTGAAAAACTTCCACACTGTCAATATCCTTGAAAATCTGTTCTGAATCCTTTCAGGTTTCACAACATCTTTCCGATAGGAAGGAGACCAGAATTACACACAATATTCCAACAATGGTCGAAACAATGTCCTGTACAGCTGCAACATGACCTCCCAACTCCAGTACTCAATACTCTGAGCAATAAAAGAAAGCATACCAAATGCCTTATTAACTATCTTATCTACCTGCGACTCCACTTTCAAGGACCAATGAACCTGCACTCTTTGTTCAGCAACACTCCCTAGGATCTTGCCATTAAGTGTATACGTTCTGCTAAGATTTGCTTGCCCAAAATGCAGCACCTCGCATTTATCTGAATTAAACTGCATCTGCCACTTGTCAGCCCATTGGCCCAATTGGTCCAGGTCCTGTTGTACTCTGAGTTAACCGTCTTCGCTGTCCACTACACCTCCAATTTCGGTGTCAACTGCAAACTTACTAACTGTACCTCTTATGCTCGCATCCAAATCATTTATTTAAATGACAAAAAGTAGTGGACCCAACACCTATCCTTGTGGCACTCCACTGGTCACAGGCCTCCAGTCTGAAAAACAACACTCCACCACCACCCTCTCTCTTCTACATTTGAATCAGTTCTGTATCCAAATGGCTAGTCCCCCCTGTATTCCATGAGATCTAACCTTGCTCATCAGTCTCCCATCGGGAACCTTGTCGAACCCCTCACTGATCACATCCACTGCTCTGCCTCATCAGTCCTCTTTGTTACCTCTTTAAACAACTCAAACAAGTTTGTGAGACATGATTTCCCACGCACAAAGCCATGGTGGCTAGTCCTAATCAGTCCCTGTCTTACCAAATGCATGTCCATCCTGTCCCTCAGGATTCCCTCCAACAACGTGCCCACCACCGAGGTCAGGCTCACCGGTCTATAATTCTCAGGTTTGTCTTTACCACCCTTCTTAAACAGGGCCACCAGGTTTGCCAACCTCCATCTTCTGGCACCTCACGTGCGACTATCGATGATACAAATACCTCTGCAAGGGGCCCAGCAATCTCTTCTCTAGCTTCCCACAGAGTTCTCGTGTACACCTGATCAGGACCTGGGGATTTATCCACCTTTACCCATTTCAAGATATCCAGCACTTCCTCCACTATAATCTGGACATTTTGCAAGATGTCAACATCTATTTCCCTACATTCTATATCTTCCATATCCTTTACCACAGTAAATACTGATGCAAAATATTCATTTAATATCACCCCCCTTTTCTGCGGCTCCACACAAATGCCACCTTTCTGTTTTTTGAAGGGCCATATTCTCTCCCTAATTACCCTTTTGTCCTCAATATATTTGTAAAAACCCTTTGCATTCTCCTTAATTATATTTGCAAAAGCTATCTCATGTCCTCTTTTTGCACTTCTGACTTCCCTCTTAAGTATGCTCCTACTTCCCTTGTACTCTTCTAAGGATTCCTCGATCTATCCTGTCTATACCTGGCATATGGTTCCTTCTTGTTCTTAATCAAACTCTCAATTTCTTTAGACATCCAGCATTCCCTATACCTACCAGCCTTTCCTTTCACCCTGACAGGAATATACTCTGGATTCTTCATATCTCATTTCTGAAGGCTTCCCCTTTTCCAGCTATCTCTTTACCTGCGAAAATCTTCCTGCAATCAGCTTTTGAAACTTCTTGACTAATATCGTCAAAATTGGCCTTTCTCCAATTTAGAACTTCAAGTTTTAGATCTGGTCAATCCTTTTCTATCACTATTTTAAAACGAATAGAATTAACTTTCTCCCCCAATGACGCCTCAGTCACCTGTTCTGCCTTATTTCCCAAGAGTCGGTCAAGTATTGCACCTTCTCTCGTAGGTACATCCACATATTGAATCCGAAAATTGTCTTGTACGCACTTAAGAAATTCCTCTCCATCTAAACCTTTAACACATTGGAATTCCCAGTCTATGTTTGGAAAGTTAAAAATCCCCTACCATACCTACCACATTATTCTTACAGATAGCTGAGATATCGTTGCAAGTTTGTTTTTCAATTTCCCTCTGACTATTGGGGGGTCGATAATACAATTTCAAAAACGTGATCATCTCTTTCTTATTTCTTAGTTCCACTCAAATAACGTCCCTGGATGTATTCCGGGAATATCCTCCCTCAGCACAGCTGTAATGCTATCCCTTATCAAAAATGCCACTCCCCCTCCTCTCTTGCGTCTCTTTCTATCTTTCTTGGAACAGTAAGCTGCCAGTCCTGCCCGAACCTGAGCCATGTTTCTGTAATTGCTATGATATCGCAGTCCCATGTTCTTAACCATGCCCTGAGTTCATCTGCCTTCCGTGTTAGGCCCCTTGCATTGAATACATGCATTTTAATTTATCAGTCCTACATTGTCCCTGTTTGCCCTGACTTCTGTTCTCAACTGTACCAGTTTCAGATTGATCTCTTTCCTCACTATCTCCGTGGGTACCCCACCCCCCAACCGTACTGGTTTAAGTCCTCCCGAGCAGTTCTAGCAAATTTCCCTGTCACTATATTACTCCCCTTCCAATTTAGGTGCAATCTTTCCTCCTTGTAGAGGTCACTTCTACCCCAAAAGAGATTCCAATGATCCAAAAATGTGAATCCTTCTACCATGCACCACCTCCTCAGCCATGCATTCGTCTGCTCTATTCTTCTATTCGTATCCTCACGAGCTCGTAGCGCTGGGAGTAATCAAGATATTACTACCCTTGAGGACTTCTTTTTAAATTTATGCCTAATTCTCTGTAATCTCCCTTCAGAATCTCAACCTTCTCCCTTCCTACAGTGTTGGTTCCAATGTGGACAATGACCTCTTGCAGAACCCTCTTCCCCCCGTCAGAACATTCTGCGCCGTCTCTGAGACATTTTGGATTCTGGCACCAGGGAAACAACACTCCATTCTGGTTTTCCTCTTCTGGACACAGAAACGTCTGTCTATACCTCGGACGACAGAATCCCCTAACACAATTGATCTCTTGGAAGCCAATGTACCACTCGTTGTATTAGAGCTAGTCTCAATGCCAGAAACCTGGCTGTTCGTGCTACGTTCCACTGAGAATCCATCACCCCCTACATTTTCCAAAATGGCATACCTGTTTGAAATGAGGACATCCACAAAGGACTCCTGTCCTAGGTGCCTACTTATCTTACCCTTCTTGGAGTTAATCCATCAATGTGACTGTATTTGAGACTTGCCCCCTTCCTATCCATCATATACTGTTGCTGCTGCAAATTCCTCATCACTTCTAAATGTCTATCCGACCGATCCATTTGATCTGATAAGACTCGCATCCAACAGCATATGTGGCAGATATAATCCGCAGTAACCCTTAGCACTCTTTAAATTCCCGCATCTGACAAGAAATACATATGACTGCAAAGCATATTTTTGCTCCATCGCAATCGATAAACCCAGAAAATAACACCTCTACAAAACACTGCACCAGGTTAAATTAATAGCTATGGCTTATATTTTAATTTTAATCAAGAGACTTATCTCCAAAATCATATAATCAGGAAAGAACCCACTATACTCACTACTGCAGCCTTTCTATTGTACAGAGTTAAATCAACGATTAACTTATCTGATTATGTGTTGTGAACTTCGCCCAAACAGGTTTCTCCAAGATTAGATGTGAAATTCACTGTTTGTTTATTTTCCCAGACGCACTCCGATGTCCAGCGATACATTATTTCAAACAATGCAAAGGCAGGAATTGCGCAGGTTCTCTCTCTCTCTCTCTCTGTATCTCTGTCTCTGTCTCTGTCTCTGTCTCTGTCTCTGTCTCTCTCTCTCTCTCTCTCTCTCTCTCTCTCCCCTGCACTGTCCTCACCATGTGATTCTTTTGCCTTGCCTTCTCCCTTTTGAAACTGCTGTTGTTTTGACAATTTTTCCCCCCATATGCAACAGCATATGAAAAATAATTGCTGCTCCTGGAATTCGAGGAAATCACCTCAGCACCGAACGTACCTCACAAAAAGGAGCAGCTCTTGCAGCCAGAAAATTTTGCCGCCTCCATCTTGCCCCTAGTACACACGTCAACGTAACAGATGCGGTCTGCAGGTTGATGGTCCTTGGTGGGCATCATACAATTATAGGTGGGGGGGGGGTGACTTTAACCCCGAGAGATATGATTCAAAGGGGAATAGGGTGTTTGGGTTCTTGCGGATATTTGCCTGTAATCTAGGCA
Source organism: Hemiscyllium ocellatum (assembly GCF_020745735.1). NCBI lineage: Eukaryota > Metazoa > Chordata > Chondrichthyes > Orectolobiformes > Hemiscylliidae > Hemiscyllium > Hemiscyllium ocellatum. The sequence goes on from NC_083408.1 coordinate 15,511,603, forward strand.
GCTGATGGATCTAAACAGGGAGCTGGGCTTGGTGAATGTGTGGAGATATCTTCACCCTTAGGATAGGGACTTCATCTTTTTATCTAACCCACATATGTGCCAAACTAGGATTGTCATGTTTTTGCCCCATTGGCCTTTCTGAATTCAGTGCTGTTCTGTCGAATTGGGAACATAGCCAGTTCTGATCATGAGGTAGTGTACATGGAGGTTAAGGATGGTGGCGATGGGACAGGCTCGCAGCACTGGTGCATGGATACTTTCCTCCCAAAGGAAAGCTAGTCATAGAGTCAGAGAGATGTACAGCACGGAAACAGATCCTTCTGTCCAACCCGTAAATGCCCACCAGATATCCCAAACAAATCTAGTCTCACCTGCCAGCACCCGGCATTTACCCCTCCAAACCCTTCATATTCATATACCCATCCAAATGCCTCTTAAATGTTGCAATTGTACCAGCAGCCACCACATCCTCTGGTCGCTAATTCCATATGTGTACTACCTCTGCGTGAAACAGTTAACCCTTAGGTCTCTTTTATATCTTTCCCCTTTCACCCTAAACCTATGCCCTCTAGTTCTGGATTTACCGACCCCAGGGAATATACTTTGTCTATTTATCCTATCCGTGCCCCTCATAATTTTGTAAACCTCTATAAGTTCACCCCTTAGCCTATGATGCTCCAGGGAAAACTGCCCCAATCTGTTCAGCCTCTCCCTATCGCTAAAATCCTCCAACCCGGGCAACATTCTTATAAATCTTTTCTGAACCCTTTCAAGTTTCACAACATCTTTCCGATAGGAAGGAGATGAGAATTACATGCAATATTCCAACAGTGGCCTAACCAATTCCTGTACTACCGCAACATGACCTCCCAACTCCTGTACTCAGTCCTCTGTCCAATAACGGAAAGCATACCGAACGCCTTCTTCACTATCCTATCTACCTGCGACTCCACTTTCAAGGAGCTATGAACCTGCACTCCAAGGTCTCTTTGTTCAGCAACACTCCCTCGGACCTTACACCTTTAGTGTAAATGTCCTGATAAGATTTGCTTTCTTGTTGAATATTTTTCATGGGATAAAAATTGGTCGGCCAGTAATCCGATGGTGCTCTGGGCGACTGCCTAGGATTATTCAAGGGGTTTGATTATTTCTTACTCGGCGACTCAAAGCAGCAGCGAACAGAGCAGATTACAATGCTCCAGGCCGCTCTGAACGTTGCACTCACCCAGAGAGCAAAGAGAGCGATTTCATTTCTGAAACAGAGGATATTGGAGTATGGTGATAATCCGGGTAGATGGCTGGCATACTTGGCCAGAAAGAAGAGTGCCCCCAATCTATCACATCCATTAGCCCATGTGCGGTTAAAATCACCTGCGATCCCAGAAAGATTAATGCCACATTCATGACGTTCTTTTCTAGGCTGTAAGGACAGATTTACGACAATGAAGCCCTTTTTTTAGCACCCTGGACCTCCCGGGTGTAAGTTTAGAGCAGGCGGTCTCTTTCAATCTTACAATCCAAAAAACACAGGAGGCGGTGAGGCAGCTCCAGAGTGGTAAAGCACCGGGCCCAGATTCATTTTTAGCGTGAGATTTAAAAGAATTTTATTGTCATGCTGGCTGGGCCACTGTTGGATATGTACAATTATTCTTACAGTCTGGCATACCTCCCATCCCCTCCGAGAGAAGGAAATATTTATCTTATTCTCCCATAAAGGCCTATATCCTTATTAAACGAGGACTTTAATATTTTTGGTGAAAATGCTGGCGTTGAAGCTGGAGAATGTCTTGCCCTTCATTGTGAAATAGGACTAGACAGGTTTTATTAGGGGTCACAGGTCATCTAATAATAATATGAGACTGATAATATAGTTCAGGTGTGCCAGCAAGGGTCGATTCCGGGCTGGGTAGTGAATGCAGGCAAAGCATTTGACCGGGTGGAGTGGTCGTACCTCTTTTATGTCCTGGAAAGCTTTGGCCTTGGAAGGGCCTTTTTACAGGTGGATGACAGTATTATCTAGTTATAAAGCAGCGGATTTCAGTCATGGCATAAAGTCTGACAATTTTAGCAATGGCTGAGGCAGCCGTTAATGATGTCCTCTTTCGCTGTTACTATTTACATTGTTGATTGATCCGTTGGCTGAGCCCATCCGGAGGGATCACAATATAACTGCTCTGAAGGTAGGATCAGCATGGCACTTTATGCAGATGACGCTCTTCTCTTTCTATCTAACTCGATGATATCTGTGCCCCAAGTGATTAATGTATTTGGGTCTTTCTTGGTGCATAAAATCAATTTTATGAAATCGGACACCATGCCTTTCGTGGGTCTTATTATAGTACCCGATCTTGGAAGTGGAATCCGATTTCCTGTCAGATGGTCAGAGGGAGGTTTCCTGCATGTAGGTATTTTTATCACCCGGCCTTCAATCAATTAAATAAACCTAGCTTCCTGCAGTTGTTCGAGAACATAAGGTAGGACCTTCAGCGCTGGGAGGATCTTCTGATATCCTGGTTGGGTAGAATAGCTCCGGTCAAAATGAATGTACATCCTCATGTATTATATCCCATGCAAATGCATATTTTCATGCTGTCCAGGCAGCCTATACGAAGCTTTACAGTCGGCTTGGATCTTTTATTTGGCATCACGAGCGGCCTCTCATGGAGCTCACCCAATTGCAGTTGGATGTGGATTTTACACACTTTACAAAATACAAGTTGAGTTTCCTCCTAGACTATGTGGCTGATTTGTCTTGTGAAGACCCGCGGTCAATGTGGTTGGACATCGATGCCTCCCAGGCGAAATATCCCCTCATTAATCTGTTGTTCATGGACAAGATGCGGACTATTACGGACCATTGCAGAAATCCTATTGTCCTTACCACAGTTAAAGCATGGAGAATGATGCAACAAGATGAGGGTAATTTACAAAAAATAACACTTCCCCTTTTACTCCCATTGTAGGATTGATGGATTGTGGAATTTGACTCTGGAAGTTCAGAGGAGTTTCCTGTTTGGGAAAGTTATTTGACGGGGAGGGAATGATGTCTTTCGAGCAGCTGAGCCAGAAATAGGTGGGACCTCTTTCGTTACTGAGAGATTAGAAATTTTATACAGAAAATGGTTAATCCCTGTAAGTTGAATATGGAGATGAGAGTGCTTTAGTCCACAGGCACTCTCTTGGTCAGCACCCTCCCGCATTTAATAGGAGGTAGTGTCTCATAGGACATCGAGCAGTTGTGTGGAATTTGTGTTCAGCATTTGGGAGTAGACATCTTCACCAGAGGAGTGGGCAGATATTTGGGAGAATGCCTGAAAGATTTTGATATACAATAGGATGCAAGCTATGCCGCTGAAGGGGCTCCACATGTTTTATTTGGCATCGGATTGGCTTGCCAAACCTAACACAGGAGCGTCCCCAATGTGCCCAAATGTAAAACAGATGTTGTTACTCTTAATCATTGGTTGTGGTCATGCCACAAAGTTTGTAGGTACTGGGGCGCTATAGTGAGTCTTTTGGGAGGGGTCTTGGGGACTGAGGTCAGGGTAGATCTGGTGTCCCTCCTCTTGGGTGTGCCGAATCACCCATCTTTGGGAAAAAAATGTTTAGTATTTTCCATTTTGTGCGAGGAAGAACGTTCTGGTGAAGTGGATGTCGGGAAATCCCCCAGAATTCTCGGGGTGGTGTAGTTTAGTTATGGAGCACATACGCCTGACCATCCATACAATCATGGTGCACCAGACAGTGGAATTTTTTAATAGGACGTGGTGGCCCTTTTTGAACCATGGAGTCACGGGCTTATTGGCTATTTTGTATAACCATAAGCATTGTGTCTGATGTCCCACATGCCCAATGGGAGAAAGAATTCAGAACAAATACGGCTACATAATGCCAGCTCTTGATACACTAAGGAACCAATTGGGACCCACAGCCGAATATACAGGAGAGCTCAAGCCATCCATCTTGCACATTGTGTCTGAGTTTGATAGTGACTTCCCTGGAAATCCAGGGATATAAGCATCAACTGCTAGGTTAAGGTACAAAAGGTCGGATATTCGCGTTTTAATTGGTTGATTACTTGACTGACAAAGTGAATAAACGTGGCTCTTCTCAGAGAAATGGGACTAGGTGGAGGAATCAGACTTTGAGGGTGGGGTCCAATAGCAAGAATATGAACATAAAACAAATAAGCTGAGAGATTAGCTCAAATGGTCATTTATATCCGATGCCCAATCCATCTCATAGAATCAGACACCGTAATCCAGATGAGATATCTGTTTAGCATAGAGCACAGTGCAGACCAGGTTAGTGTACTGCTCAATACAATCCAGTACTCTGTACAGACAGTGCAGACCACAACAGTCCATGGGGAATGTGCAATTATTAACAGTGAATTGTTCTGTTAAGCTGGAGCAGGTAGTGCTGTATCCACCACCCCAGTACATTGTTCAGTAAACACTGTGTTCAATCACTGACCATGCTGGAAGTGATAGGATATGCAGCTCCCATCCATTTACAGCTTCATATTTCCATTGTGCCAAGGAATGTAGGTCATCTAGTCAAAAGGTAGGAGGAAGTTTACATAAGGTTGAGGAGACAAGGATCAAGCAGGGCTCTAGAGGGTTACAAATTTTCCAGGAAGTAACTGAAAAATGAAACCATGAGAGGTAGAAGCGGGCATGAAAAAGCCTTGGTGGGTATGATTAAGGTAAAATCTAAGACATTCTACACTTATGGCTGGAACAAGAGGACGGCCAGAGTGAGTGTAGGGCTCATCACAGATTATGGCGTGAATGTGCGTCATGAGTGGGAGGATGTAAAGGAAGTCATTAACGAATGGTTGTCTTCAGTCCTCACCACTGAGAGGGTCATTGAAGTTTATGGGAACAGTGTGAAACAGGCCGATATGCTAGAACAGGAGGATGCGATGAAAAAAATTCAGAAACGCAACGATAGATAAATCTCCTTGGCCAGCCGGAATACAAGTAAGGATGCTACAAGAAGCGAGGCCCCTGATCGCTGCACGTTTGGCAATGATCTTTGCATCCTCACTGTCCACTGGAGTCATGCCAGATGAAAGGAGGTTGGCAAAAGTTATTCACTCGTTCAAGCATTGGAATAGGGATAAGCCTGGGAGGTATAGACCGAACAGTCTTACGACAATGGTGGGCAAAGTATTGGAGAGGATTCTGCGAGACATGATTTATGATTAATTGTAAAAAACATAATGTGATTCAGATAGTCAGGATGCCTTTGTGAGGGGCAGGTCATGCCTCACGAATCGTATTGAATCATTTGAGGATGTGACAAAACACACTTATGAAGGTAGATCAATGGATCTGTTGTACATGGATTTCAGCAAGGCGTTTGATAAATTTATCCACGGTAGGCTCATTCTGACAGTAAGGAGGCATGGGATACAGGGATATCTGGCTGCCTGGATGCAGAATTTCGGGAATATAGAAAACAGAGGATGGTAGTAGATGGAATGCATTCAATCTGGAGCTCTGTGATCAGTAGTGACCCAAGGGATCAGTTTAAGATCTCTGCTCCTTGCGATTTTTATAAATGGCTTGGATGAGGAAGTGGAAGGGTGGGTTAGTACGTTTGCCGATGACACAGATGTTGATCGAGTTCTGGATAGCGTTGAAGTATTTTGTAGGTTGCAATGCAACATTCGCAGGATTCTGAAGTGAGCTGATGAGTAGCAGATCGAGTTAAACCTGGAAAAATAAGAAATCATTCACTTTGGAAGGACGAATTTGAATGTAAAATATTGGGTTAAAGAAAGTATTCTTGACAGTGCGGAGCAACAGAGGGATCTTGGGGTCCATGTACAGAGATCTCTCAAAGTTGCCACTCAGGTTGATGTCAAATTGGGAACAGCGAGGACTGCAGATACTGGAGATCAGACTCAAATTTAGAGCGGTGCTGGAAAAGCACAGTAGTTCAGGTAGCATCTAAGGAGTAGATGATGAAGGATTCCTGTCTGAAACTTCGATTTTCCTTCTCCTCAAATGATGCCTGACCTGCTATGCTTTTCCAACACCATCCTAATCTTGACGCAGGTTGATGTGGTTGCTAAGAAAGTATATATTGTGTTGGCTTTCACAAGCTGGGGAACTGAGTTTCAGGGTAGTGAGGTTACGCTACAGCTCTATAAAGCCCGTATTAAATCATTGTTATGAATGTGAAGGTGTGTATAGTACCTTTTAAGCGAGAGTGAATGTTGTTTTGCACTAAGAACTTGCAAACTCCTGTCATATGGCGAGCCAGCAATCTCAGAGTAGGCTGGAACGTATAAAGCATGCATGCTGTAAAACAGATACCTTGAATTTTGGTTGCTGTTTTGACAACAATTCGAATTTAACCAATCAGTCTAAATTATGCCCCAGTAAACGAAAATCAATCAATTTTGAATTTATTGCTTTGCCAACATCCAACCAATGAGATGATCCAATGTTGAGGGGGATTAAAATGGCAGGCAGTTCGAGAGTTGGACTGAAGTAACTGCCATCTAGAGAGAGAGTGCCATGCAACACTCTCTCTTTCAAAGACACCGTTTTTGTATGAAACATCCCTGCACTAAAATTCAGAAGACAAACCAAGGAGATCTTCAGCTGAAAGAACGAGGACATTGGAGATGACAGATGCTGTGTGGTTTTGAAATTAAGTTGATGTAATTTTAATACGGGTTTTTCTTATTGGAACAGTATGTTGTTATAAAGTTGGAGGCAGATAAAAATCAGTTCAGAGAAAAATGGGTTTAGAGTTGTGAATATGTGTTTTTCTATGTTCACTTTTAGAGTTGAGGGATAAATTGATGTTATTTATCCTTATAAAGTGGAATTTGGGATTTGCCACTCATACTTTAACAGCTTACGTGACGAGTTGAGTTTTCTGGCTGTTTGGTTTAATTAGTGAAAGGGTTCATTGCCACACGTGGAACATTGTGTTCACTTCTGGTCGCCTTGTCATGAAAAAGATGTGGAAGCTATAGAGAGGGTGCAGATGATTTCCTGCAGTGAAACATAAATATTGACATATACCACACAGAGCAAGTGAAATATTGAGAAAGTCACCAAGTCACAAAGTAAATATTGGCAGATTCTCCATGTCTGCGTGAACATGAGTGTGTCACTGTGTGTATAGTATGTCTGTATTGATGACTGTATACCTGTGTGTTCATGCACATCAGTGTATCGGTATGTGGCTCTGTGTGCCTGTATTAGTATCAGTGTGACTGCATCCGTTTCTGTGTGTGTGTGTGTATCTGTATTCATTTCTGTGTGAATTGGCGTGTCGGTATTCGTCTCTGTCTGTATCTGTGTGTCTCTGTGTGTATCCGTGTGCACAGCGGATCTGTCAGCCTCTGTTGTGTTGAAAGTTAAACAATGCCCCCTCTGCTGCCCTTCACACTCTACTACACCGATGGTATTCCTGATGAAGTATTCCGGCCCAAAACGTTGATTTTCCTACTCCTCGAAAGCTGCCTGACCTACTGTGCTTTTCCAGCACTACAGTCTGAATTCTGATCTCCAGCATCTGCAGACTTCACGTTCTCACATCAGAGTTTCAGTCTGGGAGGGAAGCAGCTCACAACACCATCCAAACTGACAGCAGCATCACCAAACGCACCCGAACACATACATATAGGCAGGTATAGGGAGGATCGTAATTGTCCTGAGGACCCTAAGAGTAGAGAATGCTCATGTAGAGTAATGTCTGTGCTCCTTCTACAACGTGCAAGTGATGTATCTTTGAAAATTATTCGTGACACACAGTGTACACAATAAAGAGTATTTCTGTTGCAATTGCATCCAATGAAGGTCGACGGAAAAATTTGTAAGGTGATATTATGCGTTTATTGCACGTTCCTTAACTTGAAATCTTTTGTAATGCAATCTTACAAATTATAAGTGAGAAAGGATTGAAAAGTCCTGATATGAACCCAATGAGTGTGGTAATAGCTTAGGAAAAACATTGTTAGGTATCAGATGAAACTGATTTGTGCTTCAAAAGGCGATATTTGAAAACCCAAACAACTATACAGTATGAGATATTCACAGAAGTTGATGTCCTCTGAGAGAGAAGAAAAATTCTGACACTTGTGCAGTGGCATCGGGGGCCAGCAGAGGGAGACATCGTATGACTCCACACTTAACGTTGGCAGCCAATAGAGAAGGCGGAAGGGGGGAGGGTGTTGATCTCAATTTCAGTGGATTTACCACAAAAATCACAAAGGCCACATTTCACAAAGATGACGACGGAGATACCAACAAACATACACAGACACATGAAATGCACAACACATATAGATACAAATATGAACACTTACACACTAACACATGCACATTCCCGCACACAGAAAAAAAAGTTTCTTTAAGCTAGAGATAATAAGTTTTTCATTAATAAAGGGAATCAATTCATCAGTTCTTGAATGCAAAAGAAAGCGGCTGAGAAACATTTCACCCGCGATCAAACAGCGCAGCAGATCCGATTGGCTAAATGGCTTCATTCTGCTCCAATTTCCTATTTTCTGAAGTGATTCCATTTGGAAGGTCAAGTTTAAATACAGATTATAGGGTCAAAGGTAGCATTCTTGGCATTGTGGAGGAACAGACGAATCTCAGGGCCCACGTCCGTAGTTATCACCAAGTTGCCACTCAAGTTGGTAGTGGTGTTCAGATGAGTATGGTGAGTTGGTTTTCATTTCGGGAGCTTGAATTTAAAAGCTACAAGATTGTGCTATAACTCTATGAAGCCCTGTTTATACCACACATGAAGTATTGTGTGGAGTTCTGGTCGCCACATTACGGGAAGAAATTGGAAGCTTTCGAGAGGGTGCAGAAAGGATTTACCAGGATGTTGCCTGCGCTCGAGGGCATGTCTTATGAAGAATTTCTGAGTCAGCTAGGCTTTTCCCATTGGAGTGAAGAATGGTGAAAGCTAACTGCATATAGCTGTGCAAGATGATGCAGCATAGATGGAGTGAACAACCAGATACTTTTCCCCAGGGTGGAAATGGCTATCACGCAGGGAGCATAATTTTAAAGTGATTGGAGGAAGGCATCGGGAAGATGTCAGATGCAGGTTGCTTACACAGGTAGTGATAGGTGCGTGGAATGCACTGCCAGCAATGGTAGTAGAATCAGATATATTAGGGATATTCAAGCAACTCTTGGATAGACAAATCAATGATAATAAACGGAAGGGTATGAAGTTTACTTGAATCTTAGACTGGGATAAAAAGTTTGGCACAACAATAAAGGCTGAAGGGCTGTACTGTGCTGTACTGCTCAATGTTCTAATTTCCTACACTCTTGTAAGCTTATGGTATCTGGAATTAATCTAACTTCGATTGATGCTAAATTTGTTATGTATTTGATTGTCAAGTGTTACAGGAATTGTGGACAGGTTTGAGCGGTTGAATGGTCTATATCAGTTTCTTATTGTAGAATCCTTGTGTTAAAAGTGTGGTGATTGGCTTGATGGGGCACATTTTAAGAATAAGGGCATTCTCACTTCTGACTGAGACAGGGATGCTCCTTTCTCTATATGGTTGTGTGATCTGTAGTGTTCCCATAACCAAGGAGCAGTGAAAATTGGGTTAATGAAAACATTCAAGATTGAGTTCCATAGTTAAGTTTTGAACAAAAGAATCCATGTTTTTTGGAAACAGACAGAAAAGGGACGTTTAGTTACAATCACATCAACAATGAGCATTCTGAATGGAGCAGCAGACGCGAGGGGCTGAAAGGCAACCTGTTGCTCCTAACCTTGTTCTCTCGCTCAAACCCTCATTGCCTTGACTGAAGGAGAGGAAGATCCCATTCAGCCCGTCAGCAATGAGGCACGAGGAGAACTTTCTGCTCTCTAAGGATTTACAAAGGCAGATGATAAAGTCATTCCGCCATTTGAGCACATTACACAGCACATGAGGAGCCATCCAACCTTTCTAGCTGCGACACAGGAACATGGAACCCTGGGTAACTCTCAGGAAATAGACAGTAGGGATTGATGTTTATTTTCAGTTTGGTAAACTTTAACTTGGTGTAGTGCCTTAGAGATCAGTGCAAGATCAACAACTATTTCGAACCTGTCAATGATTTGGATGTGGTGACTGACTGGATTGGAGCTCAGCCAGCAAGATAGTCATTCAATAAGGTGTTAAGTGGAGGTAGAGAGTTTGTAATGAGGTAGAGACAGGGGACGTTAACGCATAAAGCTTCAACAGAAACATTATAACCTGGGATAATGAAATAGGGTTTTACCCTGAGAAAAAAGATTAAAACAACAATAACCTACTTAAAAGGAGAGATCACAACACTCTGTGGTACAACTGGATTTGTGCATCCTAGTACATAAATCACACATGGTTAGTATGCTGATGCAGAAAGTGATAAGGAAAGCATATGGAATTATTCTAATACATGCAAAGGCTATCAAGACATTTTACTGAAACTGTACATGAGTTGTATTTGATGTACTGTGTAGTGCTGATTCCCAAAACTGAGAAGCAAATATACTCAATTGATTTTGAAGCTCTGTTAGATGTTTCTCTGTTCTTGTTCCTGGAAAGAAGGCCTTATTTTGTCATACAGCAAAGAAACAGATCTTTCGATTCACCTTGTCCATGACAATCAGATGTTCTCTATTAATCACGTCCCATTTGCCAGCACTTACCCCATATCCCTCTTAACCCTTTCTATTCACGTACTCATCCAAATGGCTTTCAAATGCTCTAATTTTCCCAGCTTCCAACACTTCCTTTGGCAGTTCATTCCATACACTCCGAGAGAAGGTTACCACTTTTATCTCTTTTAATGCTTTCCCCGTCATCTCCAATCTGTGTGCTCTAGTTTTGAACTTCCCCAACCTCAGAAAATTTCCTTGGTTATTCACCATTTCCATGTCCCTCATGATTCTATAATCCTCTACCAGAGCACTTCAAGGTAGAGAATGAGAGATTTTCATATTGAACCACATAAGATCATGAGGAGAGTGTATCAGAGGCGTGGCTGATAGACATTTCCTCTGGTATGGGAAACTAGAAGTAAGGATTCAAATTTAAGAGAACAGTGCATTTATTTTAACACAGATAGTACAAAGACATGAATTTATTGGACAAAATTATGAGGACACATACAAACGATATTCAAATTACAGCTTCTAAGTTGTTCCTAAATGGAGCAGGGAACAGGGACGGATTCGTACAGTCCCGAGCATGTTCAACGAGACTTCACATGGTCTAATTAGGTGGGTAAATAATATTATTGTATATTTCAGCTCAATGTTGAAGAAGATACAACCGGCTAGAAAAATCACAGTTTTTGCTTCCTGTCTTACCTTGTTCCTTCTCACAGCACGTATAAGAGGTGAAAACTCATCAGTAATCTTTAGCACTCGTGAAGGATTCCAGTTGAGGATACATTAGAATCTCCAAACTGCCTGAAGCAAATGCAATTCAGCCAAATCCAACTGTTCCAGGAAGGAATTCGATTGCCAGCAACTTGTGTGAGCAGAATGACCTCAGAGACAGAATACAATTTAATATTTCCTTTTGTCTTGAATTTAACGTTTGCTGCGAAAAGCTCTTTCAAGCTGATATTCTGAAGAGTTTTATTCTGTTTGTCCTCATGCATGTGTATTTGCGCGTCTATGTGCACTGTGACTGTCTCAGTGTATGTGTCTGTGAATGTGCATGTTTCTGTGTGTACAAATTGCCTCTCAGTATAGAATCAAATAAAAATATTAATGTACATGTTTTCACACACTACTTGCCATGTACCTTTCCATCATATCTTGAATAAGTTTGCTTTGGTAAATTACTTTGACAAATTAAAGATATCTACCTGACTTGTGCCTCGCAAAGAACCTAACCTAGTCTGAGAACTATATCATTGGCCATATCACCAAACTCATTACATTTAAAATGTGTCATGACCAATGGAGAAGCTAGAGTAGAAAATGAAACAGAGACCTATCCAAATCCAGTCTGAACAGGGATGAGAAGAAATTCATGAAGGGCTGTTTGAATGGGAATGGTCTTTCCCAGAAGTTTGTGCTGCCTGTGTATTTGCATTTATTGAAAACCATGCTACTTAGACATTGGATGGTAAATAACAATGAACAACACACAGGAAAGTGAGGCTGAGACCACAACCTGATTAGCCACAATCTTAGCGCCAGGTGGAGAAGGTACAAAGTGTCTACTGACCAATCCTTCTCCTCAGTCCCATGTTCCACTGAACCTCTCAAACCTGATGGACAGGAACAGTCGGAGGCCATTTAACCCAGTAACCTGGTGCACAGAAACAGCGGAGACCATTCAGTGGATTAAGACCTTCACACACAGTTTGACATGGCATTGGAAAATATTCTTGATAAAAGAACGGGTAGGTGATGGTGTGAAACATCTCACTCCTCTGTCTTTACAGAACTGTCTTTATTTCTTGGTCATGTCACCGATTCAGATTCACTGTAAATACAGCGTCCATACCTCACGCAGAGATAGCCCGCAAAATCCTCGGGGCTGCCTGATTTCAACGTCAAATAACAGAATTTCCAGGAAAATAACTTCCCAATAACAGAATGAGATAACGCCAGATATGCGAATACATTATTCATCACTTCAGACCTATCTTTCCCTTTATTACGATCATAGTTGATCTGCAAAAGCCTCAACTCCTCTCTTATGCTCAATCCCTGCAGCCCACAACACTCTGATGCCTCATATATTCAATGTGCTTCCTTCCACATATCTTAGTGATCTACCTCCCCTACATCTCTGGAAAACAGAAGTCTCCACAGTCACTGCTCGCTGTGAGAAGGAAACACTCCTTACAGACACACTGTGACCTATTCACATGAGTAAAAGATATGAATATGCGGTATGAGTGACTGGCCCTGATATCAAGGCAGGTTTGATTGTATGAATTGTAAACTCCACACTGGTTGGAGGCATTCAGAGGACAAGGGAAGATATTTGTGGTTGGTGTGGATCAATCATTTCAGTTACAGAACATCTCTGCCTGTATCCTCAAGTTTGCTTTCCTCAGCTGTTTCAACATCTTTTCCACATCTTACGGTCAGAGGTGGAGATGTTCTCTGAAGATCACACAATATTAAGAATAATTTGTCATCTGTCCACTGCTAAAGCATTCCGTGCCCATGTGCAGCAAGACCTGGATAGCATCCAAACTGTGTTGTTCAAGTGAAGGTAGCATTTCTGTAACAGACTTACGAGAAATGACTCTTTTTAGTGTTCCACAGTTAAATAAGAGGAGCTCATTAGCACCTCAAGCTGGTTTCAACGGAATATATTCAACCCACTGAAACTATTGAATACGAACGGGGATAGCCTATTCAGTCCCTCCTGCCTATTACACGAGGAGGAAAGGAGTGTAGTCAGCACATCGAGGCGTTAAACAGCAACCAGGAGTTGCCAAGCCAGGTCTTCCATGAGACCAGAAAGAGGCCATTCAGCCTGTCATGTCAATTGGAAGATGTCATTGATGACCCAACATGACAAACAGTGAGACAGTGACTACACAGATAAACAGCTCTCTGTTCTTACTCCTGGATCCATTGCCAGTTCTTCACGTGTTACTTTCACTTGGTTTACTGAGTTGAGAAGGGAAAGTGGCGGTTTGTGCCAAGTCTCAAGGAAAAAAAAACTTCTGTCTCCGGGAGACAGACTGGTGTTTCGATGGAGGTTACAGTCTGGTGGGAATGGCTAACTCTTTTAGAAATAATGTGTTGTGGCTGCTGACAGATTTGTTAACAGTGCAGGTTCACACCCCAACTGCATATTGAGACAGTGAGAGTTCATTCAGAGCCTGGAGCTGCCTCTCAACCAACATGGGGGCTCCGCGCAGGTATGTGAACTGTTGGAAATCAAATATCATGGAAAAAATGAAATGTTTCACGTGATCACTGTCTTTTTCTTGACAAAATGAGTGTTAGTACCTAATCTTCAAGTTTAAATGTAAAAGCCTGTTATTTTCTCTCAGCGCCACAGATTAAACACTCATTTTCGTCACACTTTCCTCACGGTACCATCATCCCAGGAATAAGTCTGGTGAAAGTATTTTGCACTATCTGAGTCGCGATGAAATCATTCCTCATGAAGGAGAGAGAATCTGTAATGATTGGCCGAAATACTGTCCAAGCAACACTCTACAACTGCAGGAAGGTGAATTTACTCCAACACTTGAGAATCATTTTATAATGAAGGACAACGTACCATTTACTGTGTAGATTACTTGCTGGCTCATGTGAATTGTGTAAGGGATAACTGTACTCCCCAATCACTAATCTTCTAATAAATACAAAACTAAAAGAACTGTATTTGTTGCTCACATTCAAATCATTTCTTTGCCTTGTGCGTAGTTGTGCTCGAAGCACTGATACATGGGGTATCCGATGAGCAATGAACTTTACTCCACTGCAGAATATTACTCTCTGGATTCTCCCCATTATCCAATTCTCAATCCATGTAGTATATTCACCCCTTACACAAGGATTCTAAAGTTCTTCACTCACCTGTCAAAAGCCTGCTGAAAATCCAAATACACTGTTCCCATTGGTTCTCGTTTGTCGATGTCACAATCAACATCCTCCACAAACTCCAAGCGGTTTATCAAAAACGATTTCCCTTTCTAAAATCTAGGCTGACTTCGCAAATCATTTCATCATTCTCCAAAGATCGAGCTGTTGTGAATTACTTAAAAATTCTAAACTTTTCCCACACAGCTGACATTGATTTGTTCATCAGTTGGTATGCTGTTTTCCATCTCATAACATAAAATAAATAGCATTGACATACTTTGCCCTTCCTCATAGAGTTAAGGAATCGACAGTACAGATTTAGGCCATTGGCCCATCGTGTCTGTACCTGCTCCCTAAAGAGCTACCCGGCAAGCATAACTCTCCAACCCTAACTCTGTAGCCCTCTGAATTCATAAAACATTTAGCCCAGTAACATACGAACATACAATACAATGAGCTTTGTTTTTATTTCCCAGTGCTTCCTCTTTAATCATTATAACTTCTTGAAGTGCCACATTTTCGCCAGTCACCATATTCCCTAACATTTCGGGAAGATATTTCTGTCCCTCTCTCTGTGGAGACCGAACCAACATATTCACCTCACCAGATGGAGATGGCCTCTGTCACCTTGTGAGTACATGAGAGGATGGCACTCTGGCAAATGGATACTTCATTCATTCCTGCCTGGAAAGTTCCAGAATCAAAACAGTTGATGATCATTTTGAGTATTGTCCTGATGGAGATTTCACATCACTCTGACGTCATTGTTCACATTAACTGGCTTCACACTTTGCACATGGAAAAGGTACAACATTGAGAAATAGATGTGCAAATCTCAGAAAGGATAGTGCAGTGTCCTGCTCCTTCCTATGCAGTCTCTGCAGACCCAGATTCTCTCCAAAATGCAGTGTCCAAACCTTGCCCAGGGTGGGGACAACAGACCCTCAGGTTTCCCTAAATCATTGCAGTAGCTGATAATACAAATCCATGAAAACCATTCAGGGAACCGCCTCTGACTTTCCAGTGATGGGATCAAGTCAAATCTCTTTATATATGTGACACACACTAAGAGTTAACAAATGGCTTTCTCACCTCATTTTCTATTCCTGGCTGAAAAACTATTGCAGCTCTGCACAGCCCCTGTGACCTGAAATATTACTGGTCCTGTTCTCCATGGAAGTAGTTGACAATATAGCTGCAAACGTTTCGGTACCTCAGGCACAATAAAAGCAACGGTACCATTCCCAGTGTAGATGCTGGGGATGCGGTGGTCGAGTGCTATTATCTCCAGACTATCAATCTCGGGAGTCCCAGCTAATGAATCTAACCTGTACTTGAATCCCCCCTCATCAGATGATGGAATTTGAATTCAATTGAGCATTTGGGTTAACAATCTAATGAAAGATTGCCAATTGTTAAATAAAAACAAACACTTGGCCCACTTGTATCCTTCGTGGCTGGAAATCTGTTATCTTCACGTTGTCAGGCCTACATGTGACACCAGACCCAAAGCAATGTGTTTGACTCTCAACTGCCCTTTGAAATGAACAAACCGGCATTCAGTTATAACACTACAAGGTCTCAAAGAATTGAAGCCAAACAGATCTAAGCACTGGCAGCCTACAGCACGCGGACTGCTATTGTTCAAGAAGGTGGCTCACCAAGACCTTCTCATGGGCAACCCAGAAAGCGAAATATATACTGGCCCTGCCAGTTACACCCATGTCGCATTAATGAATTAAAGAAGATGATCACATTCATGGAAGAGAGACAGAGGGGACATAGCTCGTTTTAAAAAGTGACTTGGATAGATATCTACATGGGCATGATACTCAGGACTATGGGAAAAATGAAAAAAAAACGAGATTAATATCACATTTTACTTCCATCCTAGCTGATTATCGACAATTGCATTCTGTGAATCTTTTTTCTCTATCTCTCTATTCCTCCATATATTCAACTCACTCGACCAACACAAATTGCACTATTTCCAAGCTGCTTTCAGATCTGATGCATGGTGAGTGGGCTCAAAACGTTAACTCTGTTTTTCTCTCAACAGAAGCTGCCAAAGCTATTCCGTTTCCCCAGCACTTTGTTTCTTTTTATTTCAGATATTCAGTAGCTTTCTCTGTTTGATGTAATGTTTCTTTTTGGTATTTCGTGGGACGTCAGTATCACTGTGAAGGGCAGCATTTGATGACCATCACTAATTGCCCTTAATTGTGACCACTCCACAAGGCAGTACCGAGCCAAACTCATTCCAGACCCGGTAATGATGTTAGATTTCTTTACCAAAGGACATCAGGAAAACAGATAGATGTTGAGACAAAATGCTCCTCGTTTTATGATTACAGTTTGTGCATTTGTTTTTATTTCGATTCTTATCATTTGAATGTAAGTTCTGGAATCAGCTGTGGTAGGATTTGAGACAGTATCTTTAGTATTCTAACCTGTGTCCCTGAATTACCCATCCAGTGATATTTCTAATCGGACACGGTGTTCCTATCATGAACTTAATTTAGAGACATTAGAAGTTTGTGATCGATTTATTCGTAACTGGAGCAGTGGCCAGAAGACAACTGCAACTATAAATTATGACCTTAAGCAAGGCATAGGTAATGGTTTATTCAGCAACAGCACTGACACAGTTGTGGAGACCCAGGCTATTATGAAGCTGGCAATGGGCACGTTTGGTGATGGAGTCAATACTAAGACATACATCAGTTAAACGCAAAAAGAGTCCTCACAGTTTTGTTTCGGATGTTTATGAGGGAGGAGTCTAAAATGTGTGGATAATGAATGGAATTTACGATGGAACTAAATGCAAGAGTTTCTATCTTTACCAAAAAAAAGCAATGAAGTTAAACATGGTTTATGTAATTAATAAATAGATAGAGATCGAAAAACTTACCAAGAACACCAACAATAGCGAGGATGGGATAATAACCTGCCTGAATAATCATCAGTACACCGAACATTTGCAATGATAATGTTGACCCAGACGAGGAAAACCAGAAAATACCATCGGATAAACTCCTTTCCATTGTTGTAACATTCCAGTCTAATATTCTCAGTTTATGATCCATTACTGGAACATTCCAGTCTGTTGTTCTCAGATTCTGATATCTCCTCTCTTTGTCTCTGTTGCTACTGACTCCGTTAGTGTTAGTGATGATGTATCTTCTGCTACCATGGCATAAAGCACCAAAACCTGTCCCTTACTAATAGGAGAGAGAAAGCCTCTGTTGACACACTCATAGTCCATGGAGACTGACATCAATCACAGTTACTGAACAAACAGTCCACTTAAGCCCTTTCACTACAGCACTTTCAGCTCACATTAACAACTAGACTGGATAGGATGCCAACATCACGAGGTATTGGTCTCATCTCCAATCACTCGTGATGTCAGTGCCGAGGTGGAGATTGGCGGGGTGGGGGGTGGTGGACTGACTGATGTTTTCTTTTCGCAGTTAGATGATTCTGCTGTGTTGTTCATGTACAATGTTATTATGGCTTGCAGCCCCAAATATCACACAATCAAGTTGTTGTTATTGTGCTGTTCTCTCCTCCGCTGGAACAACTGCCAACCAAAATATTGTTCCTAGCAGAGTTGCCCTGGCCTTACAGCGGAAGTCTGGATAGTTATAGGCAAGACTCTGACTGCTGTCTGAAGACGATGCTGGAATGTCAACACACAAGTTGGACTTCAGGTTTTTTTTAAAATTGGCAAGAATATTATTGCTGTTTTATTCGCTTTAAAACAGTGAGATTTACATTTTTTTACCTCAGTCCAAAGACAAAAGAAATGTCATTACAAATACCTTACTTATTAAAGCCCATAGATTAATGAACATGGACAGAATGAAAATAACATGAGTTAGGAGACAGAAAGGAATGGGAGCAGTGGTTGTGGAGATTTGAGAGGAATACAACGATAATCCCCCAGTCACCATCACGCTTTTAGATTAGATTACTTACAGTGTGGAAACAGGCCCTTCGGCCCAACAAGTCCACACCGACCCCTTACCTAACACTACGGGCAATTTAGCATGGCCAATACATCTTTGGACTGTGGGAGGAAACCGGAGCACCCGGAGGAAACCCACGCAGACACGGGGAGAACGTGCAAACTCCACACAGTCAGTCGCCTGAGTTGGGAATTGAACCCGGGTCTCAGGCGCTGTGAGGCAGCAGTGCTAACCACCGTGCCACCGTGCCGCCTTTCTGGCAGACAGAATGAAATGCAAAACACAGCATCGAAACTGAGATAGAATGCTGATTGCTGATGTGGCTCTGTGGGTCAGGGGTTATCGCTACACTTTCACAGTGCTCGGGGTCTGGTTCGATGGAACCTCAGGCGATTCTCTGTGTGGAGTTTGCATATTCTACCCAGGTCTGCGCGTATTTCATCCCACAGTTCAAAAATGTGCAGATTAGGTGAATTGGCTAAGCTAATCTTCTCATTGTGTTCACCAATGTGTAGGTTAGGCACATTAGTGAGGGGTCAATATCGGATGTAGAAGAATGGGTCTGTGTATGTTACTCTTCCAAGGACCTGTTTCCACACTATATGCATTCGATGAATGTGAACAGGACAATCTCAAACGGAAAGAATAGTATGCTGCAAAAGTATTTATTCAATGGATATACAGTTCGACAGGTTTGTGCACATATAGAACATAGTACATTACAGCTCAGTACTGACCCTTCTGCCCTCAATGTTGCGCCAACTTCCGAAACCAATCTGAAGCCCATCTAACCTATACTACTCCATTTTTCATCCATATGCCGATCCAATAACCACTTACATGTCCTTAAAGTTGTCGAGTCAACTTCTGTTGCAGTTAGTGCGTTCCACATCCCGCAACTCCTTGAGTAAAAAAAACACCTCTGACATCTGTCCTGTATCCATTACATCTCAATTTAAAGCTACGTATCCTCGTGCTCGCTGTTACCATCCAAGAGAAAAAAAAGGCCCTCGCTATCCACTCTATCTAATCTCTAATTATATTATATGTCTGAATTAAGTCACCTCTCAACCATTCTCTCAAATGAAAACATGAATGACGTGACCAGAATTGTACTCAATACTCCAAGTGCGGTTACACCTGGGTTTTGAACAGCTGCCACATGACCCAATAATTCCGAAACTTAATCCCTCTACTAATAAAAGCAAACACACCATATACCTTCCGAACAACCCTATCAAACTGGGTAGCAACTTTCAGGGATCTATGTAAACGGACACTGAGGAATCTCTACTCATCGACACTACCAAGAACACAATAGTCTGCATTGCTGTTGCTCCATCCAAAGTGAAACATCTGACATCGATTCACTTTGCATTCCATTTGCCACCTCACAGCCCAGCCTCCAAATTATCTGTGTCCTGTTGTAACCCACAACATCGTTTGGCACTATCCACAAATCGAACGACCTGAGTGTCATCTTCAAATTTACGAACCCATCCTTCTACGCCATCATTAAGATCGTTTATAAAAATGACAAACAGCAGTGGGCCCAAAACAGATCCTTGCGGTACATCACTTCTATCTGCACTCCAGGATGAACATTTTTCATCAGCTACCACCCTCTGCCTTCTTTCAGCTAACCAATTCCTGATACAAACGGCTAAATTACACTCAATCCCATGTCTCCATTTTTTTTTTGCAGTAGCCTATCGTGGGGAACCTTGCCCAAAAGCTTCACTGAATGTTATATACACTACATCAACAGATTTACGCGCATCCACCTGTTTGGTCACCTTCTCAAAAAAATCAATAAGGTTTGCAAGCCAATACCTACCCTTCACCAAACCATGTTTGTTATAGCTAATCAAATTATTCCTTTCTAGATGAGTACAAACTCTATCTCTTCAGCAATTTCAACACTTTACCCACAACCAAAGTTACGCTCACTGGTCTATAATTAGGCTCGACTCCCCTTCTTGAACAAGGTAACAATATTTGCTATCCTCCAGCCTTCTGCACTATTCCTACGGACAATAACATAAAGATCAAAACTAAAAACTCTGCAATCTCCTCCCTGTCTTCCCAGAGAATCCTAGGGTAAATCCCATTCGGCACAGAGGAGTTATCTATTTTTGCACATTCCAGAATTGCTAAAACCTCTTCCTTGTGAACCTTCATCCTATATAATCTACCGTATCTCAGGCTTCTCTTCGACAACATTGGCTATTTTATAGTGAGAATACTGATGAAAAAAATCACTTAGCTCTTTCCCTATCTCCTCCGACTCCAAGCACAACTTCACACTCCTACACTTGATAGGCCTAATCTTACTCTAGTCATCTTTTTATTCCTGATATAGTTATCAAAAGCCTTCGGGTTTTACTTGACCCAATCTACCAACAACTTTTCATGTCCACTCTTCGATGCACAGAATATTCAGAATTAAAAACCACGACATGAATCACATAATGTGCAGGGCCATGGAAAGAATATGGAACAACATCATTAGAAATTTAGCTCATTACGTGCTGATAGAGAGATGTTGGCCCCAGTAACCACCGCCTTTGTTACAATAATAATATACAATTTTAAAGTTTTAAAATAAAACATTCGGCCCATCGATCTGACACTGATCCTCTGAAGAACGTTGTACCTAATCCACCTCCTACGCGATTCATCTATCTCCCATAGTTAAAGCAAGTAGTTGCAGATGAACAAGTTTTCATGGTCAATTGGGACGAATCAGAAACACCTGGGCAAAACACATGCAGATACGGGAAGAATATGAAAGCTCAATACAGACGGTGGCATTGAGCGCAGCTTCCCAGGTGCTTCGAGACAGTCGTGCTAACCACTGAGCCACTGTGCCACCCATCCAAATATGTCACTGTGCTAGCGTATACGAAGCAACTCGGAAATCTCAAATACAAGTGGAAAATGTGGTTGAAACACAGCTGATGAGTCAGTATCTTGAGAGTGAAAAAGAGTTAACATATTGAGATGAGCATGACTCTGTTCTGAAAAAGTCATATTGGTCTCAGAACGTTAATTTTTTTTTGTTCAGATGCTGCTGGACTTGCGGAAGTATTAGGAGTGTGCTTGTTTTTTCTGTTATTAAAGGGAACAGTGAAGCTGCCATTTCAGTTAACTCTCATGTAGTTGGTTATGGTCATCGAAAGAAAAATTAAAAGCTTTTTATTGACAGTGCCCTAAATATTAATAACTTTTTCCGTGTCATAAATCACCATGAGGATGTTGAATTCAGTGGCCATGAATCACATGATCAATCGTCTATAAGTAACCAATTGAATTAATGATCCCAATCATTATCTCAATATCACGTCATGCTCCTGGTGTCACTAGGGTCATACTCATTCAGCCAGGACTTACATTTCTGAAACTTTAGATGAAACTGTGGAAACATAAGATACGTTGGTGCAAGGCATAGTCATCCATGAGTTTTGGAAGGAACTATCATGGGCAGATTTTACGTGTCAAATACAGTCACTTTGGAAAAGGCGACGTAGAGCATTCTATTTTAATCTCTTCTGTCCAAGTGATGTACATACACACACAGCTGCTTGCAGGCACATTACAAGATATTTTAACAACTGACAGTGAAGGAAAGTCAAATTAGTTCCTTGTCAGGATGGCATGTAACTTGGAAGGTAACTTGGAGAGATTGTTTTCCCTTGATTCCACGCTCAGTCAACTCCTTCTTCGATTTAAAGGGAAGTCTCTCTGATCTCACCTCAAATTATATTGGAAGATCGGTTGAAATAACAAGGACCAAAAGACAAAAGTACTGTTTGACTGAAGAATATACTCACAATATACAAAAGAAAATTGGTACATGGAATTCCAATTCTGTCCCAAGATGTTTGTCCTGTTGCGATGAGGCCGTTTGGTTGTGCTGTGATAGAGGGACAGGAAGAAACTCCACTCTGTACCAATAGTTAACAAAGCCATCCTGTTCACGGTGCATCAGACAGTGGCAAACATATTGTCTTCTGTTGCTGTTGGATAGTGAATATTGCAAACGCACCATTCACTGATGACATGTAATAGCACAGAAGTCAGCAATTTCCAGCATTTAGAGTGAGAGCAAAAAGAGAAAGGGAGAGTCAGGGAAAGTGGGAGTGATAGGGAAGTGGAGCGATTCACATGCGAGAAGTGTGAATGGAGATGGTCGGTGGAATGGTATGTCATAACAGAAGGGGCAATGCAAGGGAAGTAGGTGGGTAAGGAAAGACTAGGAAGGGGAGGAGGTAGTCTATCAGAAGGACCATCTGTGACAGGCAATACCATGCAGTTGGAAAACTGAGATTGATGGACAATCAAACATCACTGTTAAGAAAAATTGGGATCTGGTTTCATTTGAATATTAGGAAATTTTTTCTCATACTTCTTTTATTAACCTGATTCTTGTTCATATTGTACATTCACTCTACATTTCTGAATCTCCATCAAGTGCAGACATTTTCTTTTCTCTCCAATTCATTATCTCAACATGATGTCATTTTATGTCACTAAACAATATCCAGAACTTTTCTATGAATTTGCGTCCAATTGAATGTAGAAATGAGAATGTAATTTGATCTTCTACAGCATGCTTACAGTGCAGAATTTAATTGAATCTTTATCCTCATCTCCTTAGTTCTTTCAAACAACCTACATAAATGAGCCTGCGTCCATCCTGCAGATTAAAAAACGTTCTCTGTGCTCTGACGCGATTGCAGCAAAGGTTATAAATAATGAGCTGCAGGCCCACATAAAATGGAAATTTTGCAGTGCACAGTGCCAAACGCGAGTCCAAGTGTAATGATGTACCACCCTTATGAAGAATACATGCAGAGGGGCGGAGTATAAAAGCAGAATTCAGTTCCATGCCCAAAATACTATTTGTGGCTCCCTAGCAAAGGCCCTCTCCTGCATCATTCTGCAAATTCACCAAAACAGGAAAAACTATAGACTGGAATTATCAGTTCTTCCTCTGCAACAATGACTGTAAAACAGGTAGAAAATCAAGTTTTGTTTCTGATATTCATACATGTTGATGATAAGAATTTGGGAGATGGGGATAGGGGTTGGAGCATGATAAACAATGTTGTGGATGACACAATTATTTTTCCGGTGGTTCCCAGTGAAGACGAAAGTGTTAGGTTACAGGAGGGTACAACCGGATTGTTCTGATGGCCAGATCAATGATCGAAAAACTTAACACTCAATATGTGAGATGCTGCACTATGAAAGAATAACAATACAAGAAAGTACTCAAACCATTAAGATAGGCTAGATTTATTTTTTGCTTTACTGTGGATCAGAGTAGGGTATGAACCTGATCGAGGTGTATAACAGCATGCGAGGTATAGCCAGGGTGAAAAATCAGCAGCTGTTCCCCTTCATAAGATGGTTAAATACAGGGGGATATACGCTTAAAGTGAAAGACAAGAGATTGAGTGAGGATTTTTGAAGCCTGTTTTAAACCCAGAGTGTGATAAGCTTCTCCAATGCATTGCCTGTGAGGGTGGTTGAGGAAGGAAACCATGCAACCTTGGCAAAACACTTGAATCAGCATTTGATGGTGCCAGATTTGATAGGCAACTACTTTATTATACGATTCCATGATATATTGTGAAGCACCAACCAATGGTAATTGTTGGTTTGTTCCATCGAAATGTGCTCAGTAAGTGGGGAGATTACAAATCAGTATCATCCCATGGAGCATCATCAGTTACTAAACTGATGACAGCCCATCTATCTCTGAAAATATCCAAGCTAATTCACATGCTCAGTGTAAGTTTCGTTCAATAAGCCCACTAACATTATTCCAGCTGTTTGACAACATTAGTTTAAGGACATCAATAACATACAAACATACTTTCCTTCATTGTCATAGAGACTTCTAATTGCAAAGTTGTTATTTTTCTGCAGAATAGTAAATTCTTGCCACATATTCGCTTTGACAAAGAGTCAGTTTTCCTGCATTTTTTCTGCCAGGTGTTTATCACAGTAAAGCGGTTTGTTTATCACTACGTCCACCACCAGTGATTCTTACTCCCACTAAACTGGCACATAAGATGCACAGCTGGTACTCCCTTCCAAAAGCCACTTGGATGGGCCAACACCAACTGGACTGGAATTTCTCAACGGTAATTAATATTGGACTAGCTCCATTAAAATCCCAAATGATTTTTTGAAAAATCCAACTTCCGAATAATAATTGAACAATGTAAACATGTTTATTGATCTGATAAGCTTGTTGTGGACTTTGCAGTAGTGTGACAAATTTGCAGAAACCATTTCCTGAATACATTGAAATAAAAGTCCAACTGACTGCCCAGGCCACGAAAAACACAAGTTAATGCAGCATTTAATCAGCAGATGAATGAACACAAAATGCCAGAGCAGAGTCTGCCATGCGCCTTGAGGTAACTTTCATGAATGTAGTTTGGTGTTTTCTGATTGGTGTAGACATGTTGCGCTGAATGGCCTGTTTGTGTGCCATAAGACCCTATGACTTTAATTCTTGAAAACAGAAAATAATCTCAACATTTCCATAGCTTGTGAGCATCAATTGGTGAAGAGTATAGTCTCCAATGTCACTTTGCATCCTGACATGAATCGAAACCATTGTTCCTTCACTGTCATATATTCAGATTCCTATAACTCTCCGTGAAACAAAAATGTTAGTGGTCCTGCACCACGAGGGTCACTGGGGTTCACTAACACATTATGAGTGTAAGTTAGACATAGACAACAGATCAGTCACTTTCCTAACGAAACACACTTCACAACAACAACTGAAAGGAAGCTGCATTGTTAACACATCTATTCGATATTATCTAATTTTTAAAGCAGTCTCAAAAGAGATTTTCACTTGTTTAAAAACACATTTGGAAAGTTGTCTCCATCAATCTGAAAGGAAAACTCTTCATGTTCATGGGAATGGTCTCGTAATTTTTCGGTAGCTGAAGACAACAATAAAGTAGAAACTACCATCAGGAGTAAGTGTTCCTTCTTTGCCCTGACAACGTTACTATGTCATTCTTATACAGAATCCGCCTGCCTCTGTCTTAGGAATATTCAATGGCCTCACCTTCATCCGTTCTCTGGGAAGAGAGTTTCACAAATACACAACACTTTGAGAGGGCTCAAACAACCCACATCTTATGAAATGAGATATTCTTTAGTCTTACTTTCCATCCACTTATTGTAATCTCTCATATAAAATTAAATATCATTTCAGAATTCAACTTAGAAAGACTATTCGGAATATTATGAGGTTAACCAAGATCACATATTGCCCAGATAAACTCTAGGAGATCCAGGGTCAGTCTGGTCAATATTTCCTCCTGAAATACAATTCTTCATAGGAGTCAGTTGAATGAATTTTCTCTGGACTGCTTTTCTTGTCATTATGGCCAGAGTTCTTTCGATATGGTCTCACCAGTACCCTGTAAAACTGGAGAAAATTCTTCCTACTTCTGAATGAATTCTGTTTCAAAAAAGTTTCAACTGTTGTCTGGTCTCACTAAAACCTTGATGAACACGACCTTTTTTGTGTGATCCAGGTGCCTGATTCCTCTGTGCCTCAATCACATCTCTCCACGCAAATAAATCGTACGTTTCTATTAAACTTCCAACATATTTGAAACCAGCCACATTTTCCATTTTATTCTCCATACACCAATATTTATTGTTCATTTGACAAATTTATATATCCTAATTAACTCGTGTCTTCTTCCTATACAAATAAAAAACAAATAAAGTAAAAATATTACATTGTCAATTCCATTGGAATGTGGTGACAGCCTATGTCTTTGACCAAATATTCTGTCTGTATTATGGAAGAATACAAACATTTGAAATTATCTGTGCCCTCTCAAGCAGGTTCACATGTTTATATTGTTTCATAATGCAAACAGAATATTTCTTCAAAGGCATAGGTTGTGGCCACAATTCAGTGGAATCGACAATGTCATATTTTCAGTCATTATCCAAGCTATCAATTAGCGCCATTGCAAAAGTGTTTTGCAGTCCTATCACTCAGTTCGCAACACTGAAATATGGACAGATGGTGTTGAATCTGTGTGGGTGTAATTGAGAAACAACAAAGTTTAAAAGGGCAGAAAACAGCGAGTGAGAATAAAAATGATCATGTCAGTATGGTCGCCAGTGACATGTGATATTCCACAAGGCTCAGTGTTGTGACAACGATATTTTAATTTGTAAATTGGTGATCTAGATGAATGTTCTAAGGGTATTCTGGTTAACTTTTCAGATGATATAATGACAGGTGGAGGGACAGGAAACGTTGCGGATGTGGAGAGGCTGCAGAAGGGATAAGACACGTTAGGAGAGTAGGAAAAGAAATGGCAGATGGAGTACAATGGGGGTAAGTGTGAGGTCTTACACTTTGGTGAGAAGAAAGCAGGAATGGACTATTTTCTAAATGCGGGAAAAATTTTCAGACTGAAGTGCAGAGACTTGGGAGTTCTCGACTAAGATTGTCTCAAGGTAGACTTGCAGGTGAACCAATTGTTATGGAACTTCTATATCACGACGCAGTGTGTTTTAAAATTTCATATTCATCAAAAGAACTGTGAGTCGACTCATAAACTGTTTACTGAACACCATTACTATCAGAACAATAAATTTTACTATCATGTAACGAAACACACTACAAGCTTCCATGCTTTAACTTACCTTTGTACGATCGTATACCACCTCAACTGAACGTTGCCGGGCTCCACGTGCTGATTCCTCCAACTTATGATGGACTTGGAGGTATCTTCCGCTTTGGTGGTTATTCTTGATTTACTGCACTAAGTGGGTTTTTGCAGTGATTTTCATTCTTCAGATTCTTTACCTCATTTTGCGAGGGTATGGAGAATCTTTCAACAGAATGACCATGTTGGATAACTCCGATCACTTAGAACCATCAAAGGATGGCACATTGATGACCTAAGGAAAGCATCCCGTTGTCCAATTCAAATTCAACTACAGGTTTGTACTGCAGGGTCTGTAGCTGTCAAATGTGTTTATCTGCAGCCTGTCTAGATTCTGCAGCATGTGCTTTAGCAAAGATAGTTTACTCAAGACTGGGATCCATTTCCCAGCATGTTTTAATCTTTGTTCATTTTTGATACTCCATGGTAATTTGTTATTGACCATCATAATTTCATTATTTCAGGTGCAAGGAGGGTGACAAAGGCAAACACAATGATGACATTTATTTTGAGAGGGTTTCAATATAAAACCATGGATGTAATTCTGACACTCTATAAGGCTGTAATAAGACCACGTTTGGATAATGATGTGATGTTTTGGGCCCCATATCCCGGGGTGTGTTCAGAGGCTGTTCACAGGAATGGCCTCAGGAATGAAAAGCCTAACATATGAGGTATCTGGGATTAAACTTGCTGAAGTTGAGAAGGATGAGGGGATCGAATTGAGTCATGCAAAATGCTAAATGCCTGGCCAGAGCAACTGGTCAGAAAGTTGCTTCCATTCTTAGGAGGGAAAGAACCCAAATGTATAGTATCATAGTTAAGGGAAGACCTTTTATATTGGAGATAAGGAGAAACGTCTTCAGCCAGAGAGTGATGAATCTATGGTAAGGATGGAAGTGTCCTTCCTTAAAGGACATTAGTGAACCAGATGGGTTTTCCCTTACAATCGATTCATGGTCACCATCAGTCTCTTAATTCCACATTTGAATTCAAGCTGCACCATCTACCATGGCAGAATTTAAATCCAGGTCATCAGAACATTAGCTGGGTCTCTCGCTCAACAGTTCAGCGATAACACCACCAACCCACTGCCTTTCCCAGTGCTCCAGAGTCTGACTAACTTGTGTAATATGATTTGACTGAGGCTTTTCCCTCAAGCTGTTATGAATTTCCGTGTCAAATCACGAATGATTTTTCTCCATTACGCAATTCCTCTTCCTCTCACCAATATACTTTAATTGAGAGGTTATTTAGTATCTCGTTGTGTCTTCACCTTTTTATCTGTCCTGCCCTTGATAGATTTGTTTTTTTTTCCAGGCTATTCCACCCAAGCCAACCCCTTCCTTAGCCCAATATAATTATCATTGCTCAACACTAAAACCGTCATATGTGACTTTGTCCTTATACATTTAATCTGAATTCGAAACTATAGCATGTTGCAGTCACTGATTACAAGAGGATCCTTAACTGCAAGATAATTTATTAATCCTTCGTTGTTACATAATATCAAATCTAAACTAACCTGTTCTCTGTTTGAATCCATGACATGTTGCTTTCAAAAACAATCCCTCATGCAGTCTACGAATTGTTCTTCCTGGCTACCTTTGCCAAGTTGATTCGTTGAGTCAATATGCATGTTAATCCCACTGTTGTGCCCTTGTCACCAACCGTCATTATTTCCGAATTCAGAAATGCATCTGGTGAACAGTGGCTGAACTTTACTCTTCCCAAGAGATTTCTTGTCTTGCTTTTTGTTTATGTCTGGACTGATTTACATGTCATTCCCTCGTGCCAATATCATTTCCTAATGCAGCCTTGATATCATACTTAACCAATACATCAATTCCACCTCTTGCTTCTCCTTGTCTAAGCTTCCGGAGTAGTGAGTGCCCTTGGACGTGTCACTGCCCAGTCTTGATCTCCCTGTAATCATGTTTCAGTAATCTACCCCATATCATACCCATTTGACTCTGTAACTATTGTCTGCTCATTAATTTGTTTTTGCAAACACTTTATGTTTTTAGGTACAAACATTTTAAATACTTTTTTTGGTTTATCTTTCGCTTTTATACTTTTTGTACACTAGCTTCCTGATCTCACATACTTCATTCCATCACATTCCTCACATTGCCCAACCTTATTTGTGAAACTCTGATAATTATGCGCCTCATCTCTGTTATTTATTCTAATCTCCAATTCACATTTGGAATTGACATGGTACATCCTTCATCATGGTCATGATCCTGGCCATGCCTGCTGTCCTATTCACATCTACCTTCTGCTCAGTTTCAGACCTGCTGCTTTGATTCCCAGCCTCCTGGTTTATTAGTTTCAATCCACCCAATTTCCACGTGCAAACCGCCCCACAAGGATGTTGATGTTCCTCCAGTTAAGATGCACCCTGCCCATTTTTGAAAGCTCTCACTTGCCTGGGAGAGACCCTAATGATCCAAACGTTAAAACCCTCACCCCTGTACTACTACTTTAACCACATGTTAAACTATACCACCTTCATAATCATTACGTCCTTTCCACGTGGCACTGGGAGTAATTCAGACATTCCAGTGGATTGTTTTTTTTTGTCTCTCTCACACACACACACACACAAGCACGCACGCG
Source organism: Hemiscyllium ocellatum (assembly GCF_020745735.1). Classification (NCBI taxonomy): domain Eukaryota; kingdom Metazoa; phylum Chordata; class Chondrichthyes; order Orectolobiformes; family Hemiscylliidae; genus Hemiscyllium; species Hemiscyllium ocellatum. Next base: position 15,541,484 of record NC_083408.1, read on the forward strand.
CACACACACATATACACATGCACACAGAAAAACACACACCACATTAGTCTGTAGAAAAATACAAGTAACCTTATAAATAATCAGAATGACAACTGGAATGAACGAATTGGTTAAAGGTAGGATGCGAACGGAAGGTTACGTTTCATTAAGCCGAACAAACAAAGTTTTGAACTTATTGCAGTGCTCAAAGTTAAGGAAAAAATGACAGGTTAAAATACGAATACCCTGTTTCTGTTCGTTGGCATTACAGCGTGTAGGAGTCCTGGTTTCAAGATTGTCAGCACAAGATCTAAGAGTGAGATAAGGAAAAACTTCTTTATTGAGGGATTTATTAGAATTTAGAACGCTCTGCCTGGTAGAGTTGTGAATGAAGATTCAAAAGGGAACTGGATATATATTTGTAAGTTACGAATTTAAAGGACTACAGAGACCGAGTGGCAAATGGGAGGAGTTTAGGAGACATTTCCGGAGCTGATGCATACACAGTAGCCCAATAACCTCCGTCTGTCCATTACATTTCTGAACTCTATCATGTCCAGATGCAAGTCAATGTCAGTATCTGATCATTTCCTGTACTAAATGCTGGCAAATATCTGATCATATTTGGTGCAGCAAAACCATTTAAAATGCAAGTATTGCAATGTCAGCTTGATGACGAAGTACAATTTTTACGCAACACATGAATATTTTAAATTTTTTATCCCAGTTACTAAAACAAATATTTATTTGCTTTAGCACAAAACACTTTGTAAATGTTTGACTTTTCTCTCATACGGAAAAATGCTCATTATTTTTTATCACTAATCAAATTTCGCATTAAATGCCATTCATTCTTTTAAAAAAGGGCAAGATTTCAAATTATTGTTCACTACAACGTCATATCACAAATCATTTATTTAAGTTAATATTCACAGTGCATGTTGAATTATTGTCATTCCTCAGTTGTTGGTAAATAGCTGAAGCTCGTACATTTAAATGAGAAATTAAACTGATTGTTATTTAAATACATAAGATAGCCAATTCTATATGATTGTTCAATTATTTTCTCAATCGGAATATATAATCAGGGTCAGACGCCAAGCACTTTCTAAATGTTGGTGCGACAATGTATTTATTTGAATATCGACAATGTATATGTAATTGTAATTACGTCTATAGTCAGATAGCATATTCTTTGTTTGAAATAAAATAAATGTACGTTCTGTATTTTTTAATTATTAAATGTTGACAGGAGTTTGTATTTTAGTTCCATAAATGTAACATCAACCTCATTGTTTTCAGTGATGAAGCAATTATTGTTTGGTTGACTAACCATACTTCACATTTTAACATTTTAACATGGCAAACATCTGATTATTTTTCGGATCACTAAACTCATCATCTTGCAATCATAACCTTCGTTGAAAATAGCTTTAAAAAGATCTGAATTCAGGCAGAGTGTTACTGAAACTCAGAGCTGCACGTGGCACTAAGTGAGATCCTGGCCTGCACCTAAATGCATCCAGAGCATTACCACGTGATTCAGGGCAGATGTCCAAGCATTATTTCAAAACACAACATTTGGAATCCACCGTGGGCCACGGGGAAAGTAGCCACCAGGCTATCACTGATCTCTACGTAAGCACAAATGCTGTCCAAATTAAACATTACTACCTGACTAGCAACCATACTTTACAAATTCATTTTCAGTCAGACCCTGGCCCAGAGAGCAGATGTGTGGACATGGAGTGTCAGAAGCACACCACACAAATTACTTACGGTGATGATATCTGACCTACCTCCCAGACTCCAAATTGATTCCAAAGTTGGATTCCCAAAGTGGATTGCAGATGATTTGTTGTGAAATAATACTTGAATGACTGTCCTGAATCACGTGATAGTGCTTTGGATGCGTTTATGTGCAGACCAGTATCTCACTAAGTGCCACAGGCAGCTACGAGATTCAATGACACTCTGCCTGAATTCCTTTTAAAAGTATTTTGAACGAAGGTTATGATTGCAAGGTGATGAGTTTAGTGATCAGAAAAATAATCAGATTTTTGCCATGTTTCATCGGCAACCTGGACAGGCACTGAGTTGAGACGTTAACAAGGCGAAAGAGTGGAAGTTAGAGTCGTGAGGCTGGAGCTGGAAAACCACAGCAGTTCAGGCAGCATTAAAGTGCAGGAAAATCGACGTTTCGTGCAATACCCCTTCATCAGCAACAAGAATGGGATCCATGAGGCGGGAGTGATAAATGGGAGGTGTTGGGGCTGGGGAAAGGTAACTGAGAGTGCGATAGTAGGATGCAAGTGTGTGTAATGGTGATACATCGGAGGAGATGGTGCAGTGGATAGTTGGGAAAGAAGATGGGCAGGTGGGCACGATGGCTCAATGGTTAGCACTGCTGCCTCACAGTGCCAGGGACCAATTTCGATTCCAGCCTCAGGCGACTGTCTGTGTGGAGTTTGTACATTCTCTCTCGTATCTGCATGGGTTTCCTCCGGAAGTTCCGGTTTTCTCCCACAGTCCAAAGATGTCCAGGCCAGGTGAACTGGCCATGTTAAATTCCCCATTGTTATAGGTGCAAGAGTCAGAGAGAAATAGGATACTCTTCGAAGTTTCGGTAAGGACTTGTTGGGCCAAATGGTCTGTTTCCACTCTGTAGGGAATCTAACAAAATACCCTTTCCCACTTCGAATAAAAAGATGGACGGGTCATGAAGGCGGTGCTAAGCACGAAGTTTGGAACTGTGATAAGGAGGGAGGAGGGGAAACTTGGAAACTGGTGAAATCCACATTGATGCCATGCGGTTGGAGCGTCCCGAGGTCGAAGATGAGATGGTAAGGGAGTGGCGATGGATGAAGCTCTGGACCTGCATGTCCTCAGCAGAGTGGAAGGTCGAGTTGAAGCGTTCGGCCACGGAGCAGTGGGGTTGGTTGGTGTGGGTGTTCCAGAGATGTTCTCTGAAGTTCTCTGCGAGTAGTGGTCCTATCTTCCCAACGTATAGAAGACCGCATTGGGAACAACAAATACAGTAGCTGACATGTGTGGAACTGCAGGTGAAACTCTGCTGGATGTGGAAGGATCTTGAGGGTCTTGTGGGTGTGGTAGGTGGGGCGAGAGGGAGGTATGGGCACAGGTTTTGCACTCCTGCGGTAGCAGGGGAAGGTGCCTAGCCAGAAGGGTGAATTGTTGGGGACCTGACGAGCACTACCTATCTTTTATCCTGTATTCTGCATTCAAATTTGATATTCCAGAATGAATCGCTTCACACTTTTCCAGGTTGAAATCCACCTGCCACTTATCAGCCCAGTTCTTCATCCTGTCAATGTCTCAGTGCAAACTACAACAGCTTTCCACACGATCCACAATTTTACCGACCTTTGTTCCATTCACAAATATAATAGCCCACGGTTCCACTTCCTCATCCAAATAATTTATAAAAACCACAAACAGCATAGTTCCCAGAACCGAATCATAGAGATCGCCACTTTTCACTGAGCTGCAGACTGAATACTTCGACATAGTGTATCTATGGGCCAGTCAATTCTGTCTCCAGACAGATAGGTTTCTCTGTATCCCAAGCCTTCTTACTTCTGAATGAATCTAGCATGGGGAGAGTGGTCAAACCCTTGTTAAAATCCATGCACACCGCATCCACTGCTCTACCTTCTTCAAAGAGTTTGATCCCATCCTCAAAGAATTCCACAAGGTTTGTGAGGCATGACCTGCTCCTCACAAAGCCATGCTGACTATTTCTAATCAAACTATGATTTTCCAAGTAATCACAAATTCTGTCTCCCGAGTCCTCTCCATTACTCTGCCCAATACTGATGTAAGAATGACTGGACTGCAATTCTCAGTATTATTCCAATTCCCTTTCCTGAACAAGGGAGTAACATTTGCCACCCTCAATCATCTGGCACTGCTCCAATGGAGAGTAAAGATGCAAAGATCATCGCCAAAGGCGCAGAAATCTCTTCTCTTTCTTCCTGTAGCAACGTAGAGGATGTTTCCCCTCTGGCCCAGGCAATTTATCTATTCTTACTTTTGTACTTCAATTAGTCTGTACTTCACCTGAAATTGGCTACTCACTGTCCAAACAACTGATTGTTTCCATTTCATGTCTATATACTGTGCTGCTTCACTTAGCTGCTTCCCAATATCCTGTGAACCATGGAATGAAAAACGTGGAAAGGCATGAATATGCTCCTGATGAAGGGGTGATGCCAAAATCATTGACTCTCTTGCTCCTCAGGTGTTGCTTGACTGGCTGTTCGTTTTCAGTGCCATATATTTCGACTCTGATCTCCAGCATTTACCGTCCTTATTTTCCCTATTCCTGACGACTGTCCCCTCCACACACTGAGCAGGCAATTAAGCAGCAGAATCTCATTGTATGTGGAGCAGATTGCTCAGTTCTGGAAAATTGCATTCGATTAATACATTTATTAAAAACGAAATTGCATTTCAACAATTACTAATTCAGTCCCAGAGTTACAGTTTTGGTTCTTGAATTGGGCAGCTTGATAAGGAACAGTGAAGGACTGAAGAACTCCGAGGTACAAATCATTCTTGGTGTTACAATCCTGGGTGGATGTGCTTTCCCTTAATGCTGGCAATATTATCGGACAGACAGATGTGATAAGGGAAAAAGGTGACATGTGGAAATGTGACATTGTTGCCATTGCAGAGATGCGTTTGAGGGAGGTCAGTGTTTACAACTCAATATCCTGTGGCACAAGAAGTATAGACAGGATAGGAGAGGGGTAAGAGAGGAGGTGGTTTTGCATTATTAGTTATGGAGTCACTTACTCAAGTAAGGAGGGACGATATTTTGGAAAGATCTTACAATGAGGCTTGGTGGTTAGAGTTCAGGATCAAAACCATGGAAGAGGCACTGCTGGGGACATTTTATAGACCCCCAGATAAAAGAAAATACAGGAGCAGATATAAAAACAATTTACTCAGGCGTGTGAAAAACAATAATAAGTTTATTATACACAGGCATTTCATTTGCAAGCATAATTAGGGAATTGGTAACTTTTTAAGAGGGGGAATATGCCTTGAAATTTATTCTAGAAAGCTCCTTGTATCACCGTGGAGCAGATACAATAATGGGTGGGGCAGTGATGTGCCTCACTGTGAGGAATGAAGGCAGTCATGATATTGCAGGCAGGATTGGGAGAGCATTATACGGCCAGTGACCGTGACATCATACATTTTATGTTTGGTAAGGAAAAGATTAAGAAAAACGTACTATCTGGTAAATAAAATGTTTTTGGATTGGGGAGACTGACTTTATGAAATCATATGACGGGATCTGGCCAAAATGCAATGGCTTCTGGGTGACACTGGAGCAGAACACCGTGTGGCGGTGGGATGGGGGAATCACTTGATCAAAACGGAATTAATGAGAGCGTCCGCCCAACGTGTTACACGAAAGATGAAAATTTGGAAAACAAGCCCAGAGAACCTCGGATATCAACAACAAAAAAAATCAGAACAGAATTAAAAACGAATGAGAAGGTTAAAGCAGGTACAAAGTGAGCAGGTCAATGGATGCCCTAAATGAATATAGAAAGTGTCAGGCTAATCTTAAAAGGTCAGTAAAAAAGCACAAGGGGATCGTGATAAAACATTAGTAAGTAAGATTAACCAGAATCAAAAGATATTATATCAGTTTATTAAGAGGAAGCGGGTAGCAGCAGAAAGAAGGGGGAGTAGTAGAGACCAAGGTGGGCAGCATGTGCAGCGAGCCACAGGATATATAAAACACTGGCTTCATATCGGTCTTCAGTTGGGAGAAGAAGTTCCTGGATTCAGGGAAAGTGACAGTGTGCCCCTTGAACGAATTGATAAAGAAGCCAAGGAAGAATTAGAAGTTTATGCAGGGTAAAGAGTGGGCAAATCCCCAGATCCGAGTGAGCTGTAACTTAGTCTGATGTGGAAGACGAGGGAGAAGAGCACAGGCTCTGATATTTTTATTTTTCTCTTGTCTCTGGCCACAGCGAAGGTGTGATGGGACACGATAACATCTAATGTTGGCACAACTCTCACACAGAGTGCTAGAAATAAGGTATGGGATCAAAGACCACCAAGTCTCCCAACAGTGAGAGGGAAATAATTGTAGAAATTTCTGAGGGCTGTTGAAGCTAGATCATTAAACATCTTTAAGGCTGAGGCATACTGATTATTAAATAAGGGTTGGTTATAGAGAAAATGCAAGAAAGTAAAATGGGGGATTAACAGAACAAATATAACAGAATTGAACAGAAAAGCAGACTCAGTGCTCAGATAGCCAGAATGTTGCTCCAAAGTCTAATGCAATTCTTTTTCCCAAAAGACCTGCATTCACTTCAACATAACTTCTCTCCCTTTGGAGTGAGACACAGTTTGGAATGCAATCGACGAAGTCAAGGATTTCATAAATGCAGTATTAATAGACAGAAAGGACCAAGGGACTGCGAAAACGCGGATTGGCAGTTGGGGTGAATATTTGCCTCAGCGCAGTCACCACCAGCAGGAGGAAGACTTAGCAAGACGCCCTCTAAGTACAAGTAATGGCGTGCTCTGGACAGCAGGTCGTCATGGGCTTGGTGTCAACGAGATTTTAAGGCACAAACATTGCATTACTATAGTAGCTCCCTTCTTCCCTAAACAAAAATAAATGTTGAGGAGTGGAGAAAATGCAGTTGGTAGCAGAGTACGTAGTAATTCGTTGGTTTGAGAGGTTTCAGACGGCAGCAGCTCAGAAGAAAAGTACAGGCAAGCTCAATAAAGTCATTTTAATTTAGTATTACAATAGTCAAGATGGCAGTTAGGCCAGTTGCAAGTTCCTCCTGTGGGATGTGGGAGCTCAGAGGGATTACCACCGTCACTGTTGACTACACGTGTAGAAGGTGCACCCAGCTGCAGTTCCTGGGAGACCATGTTTGCGAGCTGGAGCTGGATGCACTCAGGATTATCGGAGATGCTGCGAACTTCAGATGTAAGTGCTTTAGTGTGGTGGTCACGCCGAAGACCCACCCCAGCCATGTTTCTGTAATGACTATAATGACACAGTCCCACAAAAAGATCCATGCCCTGAGTTAATCATTCTTACCTGTCCGCCCTGTTGCATTTAAATAAGCACAATTTGATCCAACAGCCAGTCCAAGCTCCCTATCGTGTTCCTGGCAGAGAATAGGTTTATATTGGCTAAGGGAGTAGGTAGAGAGTGTAGCTATCCCCTGTGGCCATTCCCCTCGAAAACAAATATACCATTTCAGATACTGTTCGAGGGAACGACCGTTAAAGTGAAAACAGCAGTAGCCAGGTTGGTGGCTCTACCACTGGCTCTGGGGTACAGCGGGAAAGGGTAAATTTAAACAGTCTTAGAGATAGGAATGTCGATTGTTGGAGGGACAGATTGGAGATTATGGGACCTCAAACGGGTATCCAGCAAGTTGTTTTACGTCCTAGGTGCCAGGGTCCAGGAATTCTGTGAGTGGTTGCAGAACTTTGTTAAGGGGGAGGGTGAGCAGGCAGAAGTCATTGTGCACGTTGGCATCACAAATGATACACATAGATATAGGATTGCTGTCCTCCAGAGTGATTACAGAGAGCTAGGAGAAAAGTTAAAAACCAAAACCTCGTAGTGGTAATCTCCTGATTACTTCCTGTTTCATGAGCTCATGCAAGTTAGAATAGAAGGATACGGAAGATAATGCATAACTAATGAATTGGTGCAGGGGAAGGCACTCAGAATTTTAAATCATTGGGATGTTTTCTGTGACAGCGTTGACTTGTTCAAGAGCGACAAGTGCCACATGCACTGGAGGGGTGGGGGCAATATTTCTGGCGTCAGTTTTGCTCGTGGTCCAAGGGAGGGTTTAAACGAGACTGGCAGGGGGTAAATCCTCAACAGCAAGGAGGCAAGCGCGAGGCTGGAAGGAGATACAGTAATCAGAAACAGTAAAGTGAAAAGACAGGTCAGGCTGGAACACAACAGGGAGCAAGAGAGCCTGTTTTAATAAATTGTATTTATTTCAATGCAAAAGGACTGACAGGTAAGGCCGAAGAACTCAGAACATGGATAGCTATGTGGGATTGGATATTACAGGCATTACAGAAACATAGCTCAGGGAGGGACAGGACTGGCAGCTTGATGTGCCAGGGTATTGCTGCTTTAGGCATGACAGGGATAGTGGAAAGAGGAGAGGGGGGTTTCATTTCTGATTAAAAGGAGTATCACAACAGTAATCAGAAATGAAATAACTGAAGGATCAAACGGCGTGGAGTTGTAGATGGATCTAATAAACAGGAAGGGGTATGGTGATGATATCGAGGCTGTACTATAGTCATCAGGAATTAGAGTAACTAATATACTTGCAGAGAGGTGGGACATGCAGAAGCAAAATGATTGTCACAATTGGCGTTTTTGATTTTTATAACTTTGACTGGGACTGCCAGAGCGTAAAGGAGCTTGGTATTGTAGAATCTGTTAATTCTGCCAGGAAAATTCCCTCAAGCAGTATGTAGTTGTGCCTACTCGGGAAGGGGCAAAACTCGACCTACTCTAAGGAAATAAGACAAAACAGGTGAAGGAGGTGACATTTGGGGAGCACTTTGGAACCAATGGCCATCGTTGTATTAATTTTCATATATTTTTGGAGAGAGACAAAACTAGTCCACAGCTTCAAGTTCTAAATTGGGGCAAGACGAATTTAGATAAAATTAGGTAGGAGTTTGCAAGTGTTTGTTGGAATAGTTTGTTGCCGGCAAAGGGACGTCTGCAGGTGGGAGTCCTTTGAATGTGAGATACTGGAGATCAAGGTCTATTTATTACTGTGGGGGTGAAAGGAACGTTGGCAGAAATGGGGAACGTTGGATGACAAGAGATATTTAGGCTTTGACCAGAAAAAAGAGCAGCTCCGTTACAGGGATAAAATGAATCTCTGGAGATATACAACGGAAGCAGGAATTTACTGAAGAAGAAAATCAGTAGGGGCGAAAAGGGGCATGAAAGAGCCTTGGCTGAGAAGATTAAGATGAATAGAAAATGGCATTTTCAGTAAATTAAAGGAAAAACAACAACTAGTGAGAAAATAGGAACCCTCAAAGACCAAAGTGACACGTATGTTTGGAGCCATAAGAGATGGGTGAGATCATTAACGGATATTTCTCCTCTGTATTTAACATGGAGAAAGAAATGAATACTTACGAACTTGGCGAAGTTCGTGGTGATTTCTTATGGATAGTCCATATCACAGTATAGGAGGTACTGGACGTACTAGAATGCTTGAGGTTGGATAAATCTCACGTTCCTTTCCAGATATATCCAAGAACGCTGTAAGGGGCTAGAGAAGCATTTTCGGGGGACCTGGCTGATGACTTTGATCATCATTAACCAGAGTTGAGATCCTGGAAAGCTGGAGGATATCAAATATTGTGGCCTTACTTAAGAAGGAATGAAAAAAAAAGCCTTGAAACTACGGAGCAGTAAGTTTAATATGTGAGGTAGGTACGTTACTTGAGAAAATTCTGAAGGATAAGATGTAAATTAATTGGGAAAGACAGGATTTGATTAGGAATATTGAGAATGGCTTTGTGCGTGGGAGATCTTGCTTGAAAAATTTCTTAAAGTTATTTGATGATGTGACCAGGAAGGTTGTTATTTCGGGGTGGTATACGTCAAAAATGGGGCACTGGAAAAAAAACAGAGCAGTTCAGGCAAGAACAAGAAAATCGATGTTTTGGGCATAAGCCTTTCATCAGGAATGTCCGAAACATCGAGTATACTGTTCCTCTGACGTTGGCTGACCTGCCATGCTTTTCCATCAACACACATGTCGACTCTGATCGCCAGCGTCATCAGTGCTCACTTTCTGCTAGGGTGGTAGATGTATTCAATATGAATTTCAGTTGCACCAGGTCAAGATAAGGCTTTTCAACCCCGCGAGCCTGATATAAAGTTACAGGTGGAGCCCAAGCAGCTATCAAACCTACACAATTGTACCGTGAATAGATGACGCAGCACCAGTATCCTGTTATGCAGCGACATGATCAGCCTATTCAGCTACTTCAGGTCCGTAACACAGGACATTGAAGAGACCACAAACTGTCCGGACTCTGGGGAATGCTGGAATAACACGAGGCTATTTAGCACCTCAAATCTGCCCTTCCCTTCAGTAAGGTCAGGACTGACCTGCTCTTGGCAGTAATTTCTCTTTCATGCCATAATCGTTGCAGCCCTTGACTCTCTCAAAATCAATTGTCACCCTTCTCACCCCTTCCCAATCATTTCAGGGATGCACCTGTCTGGAAAGGAGGCCCAACAATCACTATCCTCTGAGAGAACGAAAGACTCCACCCACATATACCTTGGCCTATTGACATGAACAAAATATATGAACACAGCGTCAGAGTGACTGATTTGAATAAGCAAGGTTTCAAAGGGTCGAAGCAAGACTGAACTTAATAGGAATGAGTTGGAAACTCCCCACTGGTTGGGTCATTCAGAACATAATGTGACTGGTGGAGGTCAATACTCTCAGTCCCTGGATATCTTTGTGGGTTATCCTCAGGGTAGCTTCCTCAGCATAAATATCTTCAGCTGCTTTATCAAAGTCTTTCCTTCCATCATTCGATCAGAAGTGAAGATGTTCGGTGAAGATCACATAAAACACCAAAACCTTGTCAGTATTCAAGCTCATGCGGTTAACGTGCAGGTAATATTCGTGTGTCAGCACTGCTGCACCCTGAACATTTCCACAGTATAGAAAGAGGAGCTCATTCAGCATCTCAAGCTGGTTTTACTGGAATGTGAGAAACCCATTCAGCCCATCGAATCTATTCAATAAGAAGAGACACAGCCCATTCACCCTCTGCTGTTTCTTACGCAAAAAGAGATTTTTTTAAAAAAATCTGCAAGTGTTGTAATTCAAAGTAAACAGTCAAGACGCCGGAGCAACGCAACAAGAGAGGCGGCATCAGGAGGTGAGAAGTCAACACGTTCTTCAGGACTGGGGGTGTGTGGGGGTTTGAGGGGGTCTACATTTAAAGAGGCGGGGCGGGGACGTTGGAGACTGGATGGTGAGGTGGGGATAGGCGCCCAAAACTAGAGGCTATGACCGGGTTGGTCGATGGGAGGAATGAATCCAGTTGGGAGATGGAAGAAGGGCTGATTAGAGAAATGGAAGGGAGGAGGAGGGACTGGGAATGTATTTGGAGGATTGGACAGGAGGTGATTTGAAATTGGAGAACTCAATTTTGAGTCACCCGGGTTGTATGCTGCACAAATGTTTTTCCTCCAATTTGCGGTTTATTTCATTGTGGCAATGGAGGAAGTCAAGGATTAGATTAGATTAGACTTACAGTGTGGAAACAGGCCCTTCGGCCCAACAAGTCCACACCGACCCGCCGAAGCGCAACCCACCCATACCCCTACATTTACCCCTTACCTAACACTACGGGCAATTTAGCTTGGCCAATTCACCTGACCTGCACATCTTTGTGACTGTGGGACGAAACCGGAGCTCCCGGAGGAAACCCACGCAGACACGGGGAGAATGTGCAAACTCCACACAGTCAGTCGCCTGAGTCGGGAATTGAACCCGGGTCTACAGGCGCTGTGAGGCAGCAGCCACATTGGAAAGGGTGTGGGAGGGGAAATTGAAATAGCCAGTGACTGGGAGGTGAGATCAGCCCTTATGGGCCCAGCTGAGATGCTTAGCAAAACATATCCTCAGTTTATGCTTGGGTTCGCTGATGTAGAGAAGACGACATTGGGAGTACCAGATACAGTAAACCAGGTTGGATCCCAACACCTGGCACATTTTCATCAATGACCATTCCCTTCGCAAATCTGTGGTACGTGCCAAACTCCCCACCAAACCCACAAATCCCCACTGTCTACTGCCTCTGCAAACGGGAAAGATGCATCACCTGCTGGCACACAATCTCCCTCATCTCCATCCAGCGCCCCAAACAGAACATCCAGTTGAAAAAGAGATTCACCTGCCTCCCTTCCAACGTGGTGTTCTGCATCAGGCGCTTCCGATGTGGTCTTCCCTACATTGGGGAGACCAAACATAAGCTCAGGGCACATTTTCCCAAACAACGCAGCCCGGCCAAAATGGACTGACGTGACCTCCCAGTCACCACCCATTTCAATTCCCCTTCCCCTACTCTCCCCACCCCACCATTTCCTTCTGTCTTTATCTGCAGTTCCCCTACCCCCACCTCCAATCCTGAAGAACGGTTATACCAGAAATATCGACTCCTCCAACTCCTGATGCTGCCTGGCTTGTTGTGTTCTCCAGCCTCCTGTTTGTGTATTATTACACAGGACGATAAATAGTCTCGTCAGCACAACACGCTGGTTAGCAGCTACCATGGGTCACCCAATAATGAACCTCTTCCCTGGGATGAGGAGGAGGTCATGCAACCCCTCGAGACGCTGACACACGAAAAGAAGAGGCCATTCAGCCCCTCCAACCTGTTACACTGAAATAGCAGGATGTCATTGATGCTTCAACACGACAAACCAATGAAGCAGAGACTGCACAGACAGACTGTCCCAAGTCGTTCCTCCTGGCTCCATTGCTAATGCTTACACATGTATTGCATTAATGTGGTTTGCTGATGGAGAGGAGCACACTGGATGGCTTGTCCCAAGTCGCTAGGAGGCATCTGCCATCTCCAAGAAGACAGGCTTGTCTTCTACATGGAGATCAGAAACTTTTTGGATTGGTCAACTCTATCAGAGTGTAGCTGCTGATATTTCTGTGAACAACATGATGCTTAATACAGGGTCTCACTCCAACTGTACGTTGAGATTTTGAGAGTTCATTCAGAAACTACAGCTCTCTCACAACCAACATTGTGTCTCCACAGAGGGTGTAAGCTATCAGAGATTCATAGTGCTTAACAGCAGGGACACAAGCCCTTTAGCCCAAATTGGACTATGCCTACGAAAATGTCCATACATGTTAACTCTATTTGCCTGCACTTGGCCCATATCTTGCTAAAGCTTTCCTATCAACGTATCTGCACACATATGAAAACATATACTGCAGGAAAATGGCGTATATTTCATGTTATCATTGTTTTGTTATGAGAATAATGAGTCCTGGTTCAAAACGCACACGATTTATTGCAATCATTTTTAATCTTTTGCAGCATTACAGATTAAACACTCATTTCCTTCACACTCTCGTCGTTGTACCATCACTGCGGGGATTAATCTGTTCAAACTCCTTGACACTATCTCACTGTGGCAAGGAGATAGTGGAGAGTTAAAATGGAGAGTAAATCTGTTCACAGTGCCCCACGTGCTGTCTCAATATCTCCCTACAACTGCAGGGAGATGTATTGACTCCTATGTTTGAATCATTTTCAATGAAGAACATTATACAATATAATGTGCTGATTACTTGCTGCTATGTATGAGTTCTGTCAGTGATTCATGACCAAGGGCGTTCAGCTCCTTTTCACCAAGTGCACTTCCCATCATCTCACCTTCTCATAAATGCAAAATGAGAAGGATGGTATGTTTTGCTAAATCGTTACTTTGCCTTGCCAAACGCTATACTTCCAGCACAGCCACGCCAAAAGCAACATCACTACTACCATTGGAGATGTTTGGAGATGTTGAGGAGGCGATGGTCTAGCTGTATTATCTCCAGATTACTAATGCAGCGGCCCAGGTAATGACCCAGAGCACAGATTCAATTCCCACAACAGCAATATTGTAATTTGAGTTCAAGAAAATACCACGAATTAAGAAATAATGAAGCGATTTTCAGAAAAAAAAACCTACCTGGTATGCTGATGCCCTTCAAGGATTGAAATCTTTCATCTTAACCTGATCGGGCTTACGTATGACTCTCGACCCATAGAAATGTTGGTAACTCTTGGCTGCCGTTTGAAATGTCCAAGACCAACCACTCAGTTATATCATTCATTATAAAGTCTCAAAGAAATTAAACCAGATAGAACTAAGCAGTGAATGCTTACAGCTCACAGACTGCAGTGGTCAGGAAGGCAGCTCACCAACAGCTTCTCAAGGACAACGTGGAAAGGGAATTACATGCAGTCCCAACATCCCATTAATTAATTTTTAAAAAGATGATTACTCTTAGGAAAGGGAGACAAAGGGACATAACTCACTTCAACCCGTGAGTTTGATGTATACCAGACATGGACATGATTTTCGTTAATATGGCAACAGGAGAAAAATAAAGAAGATTAATCGTGATTTTTATTTCCATTCCAACTGGTCGTAAACAATCCCTCTATTTTCTTCTTTCTCTCTATCTCTCTTTTTCACTATCTGTTCAACTCCCTCCTTCTTCCCTTCACAACGACATGCCTATCACCAACATCAATCACACTATTTCCCAGCTGTGTACAGTTCTGATGGATGATCATTGGACTCGTAATGTCAATGCTATTTTTCTCTCGATCCGAGGCTCCCAAATCTGCTCAGTTTCTCTGGCACTTCTTCATTCTCCTGATCTCTCGCATTATTCTTTTATAACAACGTTTAGAATTGTCATGAGATAGGATGTCTGCATCACTGTTAAGGACACCGTCTGTTGACCTTAATAAATGCTCTTTACTGTGAGGCCATTTCTTAAGGCAGTATAGATCAAAGCACATTGCTGTGGACCTGACGTCGTCCTTATCCAGACCAGGTCCAAATGTTAGATTTCTTTATCAAGGACATCAGTGAAATAGATTAACTTATCAACAAAATGCTAATGGGTTTATATTAGCGACATTCGCTTTTATTTCCAGTTCCTGTCATTTTAGTTTATGTTCCCTCATCATCTGAGATAGGATTTGAAACAATGTCTGTAGTGTACTAACCTGGACCACTGAATGACGTGGTCAGCGACATTATTATTCTGACACAGTGCCCCTGACATGAATTTACTTTATAGACAAGAACAAGGTTATGATGAAAACATTGTAATGTAAAGAGTCATTAGAAGAGAGCTGGAACCATGAAGTCTTAAATTTTCCAAGGCATGTATAATGGTGTATTCCGCAACTGCACAAACGTCAAACTGGGGAATGGGGATACCATGGAGGTGGTACTGGGTCTGTTTGGTATTGGAGAGAATGTGAAAACATAAATCAATTCAGAACAAATAGATGCTTCCGATTGTGAACAGCCTTGTTCTCAGATGTGTGTGAGGGCGGGGGTGTGGGCGGTTTTGAAAATTGTTGAAATTAATGGATTTGCATTTGAAACTGAAGACAGTAGTTTCCAACTTTGCCAAACATAGTCAACAGAAATACCACTAAAGTTCACCATGGCTTACGGGATAAACAAGTCGATAGAGATGGGGAGACTTACCAGGGACACCAACAATAGCAAGCATGGGATAGTAACCAGCCTGAATAATCAGCAGTACATCGTCTATCCGAAGTGATAATCTGTTCAAATCCCTGGAAACAAAGAAAAGACCCAAGGATAAACTCCTGTCCATTGTTGTACCATTCAATCCTAGGGTTCTCGGATTCTGAGCCATTAGTGCAACATTCCAGTCGACTGTACTCAGATTCTGATCCATTGTTGGATCATTGCAGTCTACTCTCAGAATCTGACCTCTCCTTTCCACGTCTCTGCAACTGCTGATACCTGTTCGTGTTGCAGGTGATGCATCTGCTGCTACAGAGGGATAAATAATTGCAAGAAGCCCCTTACTAATAGAAAAGGGAAACCATCCAGCGACATCATTAGGATCCGTGGAGACTGACATCAATCACAGTCACTGAACAAACAGATCCAGTGAACATTTTTCAGTATGGTTCAAATAACCACTGGACTTGATTGGATGTTGACATCACTGACTATTGGTCATATCTCCCATCACCAATTGCTCTCGTGAAGTTAGTTATGAGGGAGAATGACGGATGTTTCCTTATCACAGGCTAGATGATCCTGCTGTGTTGTCTATTTGCAATGCTGTAACCACCTGAACTCCGCCCCCCCCCCACGATTGCAGCCATCCACAAAATACGCATTCTTGATGTAGTTAAAGTGCTGATCTCTCCTCAACTAGACCAGACGCCAGCAAATTGACTCTCAGTAGGAATATTTGCCCTGACCATACACGGAAGTGTGGATCTGACTGGACATTCTTCCTGTTGCTCTAAGAAAACAATGTTGAACCTTCAACACACAATGTGATTCAGCTTTGTTTTATGTAAACTCAAAAACACTTGAATACACTTTATTGGCTTCAAAGAAGTAAGAGTTACATTTATTGATTCAGTCCAAAGCCATATGTGGCATGTTGTCACAAAACCGATCCTTTTACAAGGTTATGTTGTATTTATTTTTTTAAAGAAGGTCTAAATGAACCAAGATTCCAATATGTCTGAACTTTGAAAGTTAGATTGGCATCCTTTTTTTATAGATCTCACAGGTTATGCCTCAGCCAGAAGGCTTTCTATTCTTTAATAAGAACCTTGTATAATCAAGAGGACGTGGTCAACTCTCTAACTGGACAGGTCTGACCAGTTCTGGTGTTAGTTAAGTTATGGTCACTGCTGGAACTGGACACTCTCCGCCTACTTCTGTCCTTCTGACCTTATAACCTGTATGCCTTTGTGTCAGTTTTACTCTTGTTGCTAAGGAGTTTGCTTATTTGGATTTTTGCTAGTATTTTGGAACAGGATCCTAAAGTCTGAATAGCCTGTCTGGTTTATATAGGATTAATTATCAGGTATTCTAGTTTCGGTTTCTTGTGTTTCATTCGGTAATTTGGGAAATAAATGCTATTTGTTTAAAACTCGGCAGTCTGACCAGCTAATTCACTCAAGGAAGATCCACTCTACATTAATTTTTAAGAAATAACAAAGTTACGGTCTGTACTAGTCGCTTAAAATGTTCTGTGGGGGCGGGCCTGTTACATAATAGAATGCGGACCATTTGCGGGATTTAACCAGCGAGTGGCATGTATTAGTGTCTCCTATTCCGTGTGTTGATTTGTTGGGGACACAGAGCTTTAGATAGCAATGGCTCTTGCAGGAACCAAGGAGCTTTTGGAGGTGGAAGAAGTGACCTTGGGTTTTTTTTTTACATAATACGTTTAAGTACAAGCTGCAGGATTAATGGACAAGCTTGCGTTGAAGCTACCTCCTAGCGTGAGGAAAGATGAGATGATTGCAGCAGTAGTTCAACACGCCAATTTGCTGGAAACTCCATCAGTATCTGTAGAGATGGGGAAACTTCAATTGCAAACAACGCAGCTTGAGTTAAAAGCAGAAATGAAGAAGTTTGAGTTATGGCTAAAATCAGAAGAGAAATAAAGAGAATGAATAGGTTTAGCGGAGGAAAGATAAAAACAATGAATATCCTTAGCAGGAATGAAAGAAACATAGACAGGGTTTGTGCTTCAGAGATGGACTCTTAGAATCGAAAGTCAGCTTAAAAGGATGGCGATGAAGGCTGAAGCTAAGCTTAGTGGAGAACAGAGTGAGGGTGAGCAAAACCATGGTAGTCAAAAGCCTGGTGAGAAATGTTTTAAATATATTCACGCCTTGCCTAAACTTGATGAGTAGGATGTGGAAACCTTTTCCATTTCATTTGAAGAAGTGGCTAAACAATTGCAGTGGCATGTGACCATGTGGATTTTGTTGATCCAAACAAACTCGTCGGT